>NC_136072.1:64011407-64328907 GCF_964261635.1 Lissotriton helveticus | reverse complement strand
ACCTTCATTGGCATATGATGCCTAATCAATGTGTCCTCTCCTCTTTCCATGCGATGTCCTTCACCCTCCCCTCTCTTTCCCGACTTCATTACCTATCTACTTCACCAGCTCCTTCCCCCCCCCCTGAATCGTTTGCCTTGCTTGCTTTTACCCTTTCGTATTTGTACTTATTGTTTATCTTGACCTTACAAGTAACTATGTTGCCATGCTCTAATAACTGTGTAACCTTTGTAACGATGTAATCTGTAACTACGATCTGATGCTCATGCAAAGCGCTCTGATACCTCAAGGTCTAGCCAGCGCTATATAAAACCTTTAAAATAAAATAAATACAAATATGTGTCCTAGGAAAAGGTATCCAAACGTGGCAGATCATCAGCATCTTTTACTTTGCTCCGGCCATCCATTGCATAATGTTTGCCAGAAAGATGTCACCTCTATCACAAGTATCATACACAGGGCTTCCATAGGCATGTAATGGCGGATTCTGTATATATGGGCGAATTGTACATGACAACACTGGATTGCCTACAAGAAGGACTGTAGCCGTCGCTCACAACAGGGAGGTAATTGGAGGTATGACTAAATGTGTAAATGGTATGTTTTTTACTTATCCTGTAGTAGTAAAAAGGCAATAACTGCTTACAGTTCTACGGAACAATTCAATAGCACAAAGGCACACATTTGTAACATTGGTAAATAAAAATAACCAGAGAAACGCAGGTCGGAACTGATCGTCAACAACAACCTGTTGCAAGAAGAGAGCTGCCCTTCCACGGCGAATCTTATAAAACAGCAACTTTCAGCCCAGTGTTTTGCTCACATTTAGAAACGGTTCACGCATTTGCTCAGTTCCCAATTAACTGAAAATACGATTTTCCTGCAAACCAGTTGGAGTGCCTCTAAACCCTTCTTTGAGAACAGCCTAGCTATTCATTAACTACAACGACCAGAATGGCTACCTGTTCAACCCATTTTCTCTTCCAGCGTGTATTTGAAAGCTCTGGCGTGGCGAATCGGTTACAAAATTCTCCTAAACCCGGACTTCAAGTCAAAAACCAAACCTGCTCCATATCCCAGGTAAAACATACACGCTTACCATGACTGCCTAGTGATCGGAAGCACCGTAGATCCGTAGTCAGGCGGATCGGTCCTGCGAGGCAACTTCGGGTGCTAGAGAAGAGAGAGGGGAGGCGTGGAAGTCCGAGAATGACACACCCCCTGCTCCCAGCTGTCTGCTATCAGAGGCGGCTGCCTGGATAGAAGGACGCGGCCGCAGCGCTTCTCGGATCGAGGGCTGAAACAGGAAGCCATGATGGGGATGTCCAGCAGGGTTACCAAACAGCCTCTGACCCTCGCCACAATTTCATGAAGCGCACTATCAAAGTGCATGGTTTTAATGATGGTCTCGCATAAGGATTAAGTCTCAATTCGAATTCCCAGCTTCTACAAATGGTTAAAAAATGATAGCTCTTGTTTATTAAATCTGTACTTTGTTTTAACTTGTTATATTTTTCATAACTATTGTACTGTTTACTATCTTTACTTTTCAATAAAAAGTAGTTAACAAGAAAAGAAAACAAGAAACAACGGCACAAACCGGTGGGCAGAGGCTTACCGCATAGCCTCTGTAGACACTGCTCGGAAAGCACAGCGTCCTGTAGGGATTCGGGGGCGTGCTCTCCCCTTCCCATTGGCTGGAAGGTAAAATTCCAGCCAATGGGAAGAGGAGAGGGCGGGACTTAAAACAAGACCCAGAAACGCCCCCGAATCGCGTCAAGGCGGGCCCTGGACTCAGTGACGCTCCTCTCCTCCAATGGCTGGCCAGCATTTACGAGGCCAGCCAATGGAGAAGAGGGGCGTGTTCAGGCCCCCATACTACTAACAAAAGATTTCGGCTCCGCCCACCCACTGCTTACGCAGTGGGACGGTAGCCGAAACCTAAAAACGCACAGAGTAGTACAGAGTGCTGAAGAAAGTATTGCCTTGATTGTCAGCTTTGGAAGTGTTTAAATCCCAAGAAGCAGGAGGAAAGTCAACGAATAAGCAAGCAAGCAAATGAAACAGGTAAGAAAGCCAACCAATGATAAGCAATGGGCTGGCCCGAAAGCAAATGAAACTGGCAAGAAAGCCAACCAATGATATGCAATGGGCAGGCCTGAGGCCCACTGTAAGTATTGGTATTGTTCACACAAGGTCTTTTCGACAACATGTCTGGCTACAGGCAGATAAAAGATGTAGAAGACGAGACCTAAACAGTACCACCAAGGAGCCTGCCATACAATAAAGACTAGTGAAAACGTCTGTAATTCCTGTGGTGGGTTTACGCACATAGCCAGCTTAAAGTATCAAAGTTGTAGACTGAAGGAACTCCTCTAGCTGCTGGCGGAAAGGATGAGCTAAGCGGTACATTTGTGCAATCCTGCTTAGGAAAATATGTACTTTCCTACCCAACACTGCAGGAATGTGCCGACACATGCACTCTCAGCGCTCGCCGACTTCGTTTGTGTGTAGCGTTATTATAAATAGTGGTATTTTATGGTTCCCCTCATTACATTTAGTTGTGAAATGCAGGCAATCAGCGTAGTTCCAGGATTTTGCATCATTTTCCACTGTGAAGGTGGTAAAGGGCCCAATGTCCCGACTATGACGTAGGCGCAGTCCTGCCACAAGCATCTGCATTGGGTGCCACCCCTGACTTGTGCAACTGCATGAAAGAGCAGGGAGTTGGCTGTCCTCCCCATCTGTGGGCGCGGAGTTGAAACCCTCCGCTACTTGCAGATGCGTACGCGGCATCCATGCTTTTCTGATCTTGGAGAGTTGCACAGGAGGAGTCTGCTCCTAGGCAGAGATGGCATCGTGCTATTTCCCAGGCGTAGTAGCATTTGGTCGTCCTCCTGTCCTAGCCAGCTGCTTTGGGGACATCCAAGTCTCAGGTCCAAGTGCTCCTTCGTGTGTCTGTTAAGGGCGCCCCCATCTCTGGTGCGACGCCAATGGTGGAGCCATTGCCCCTGTATGCCTCAAGGGCCACTCTAGAGCTAGCATGGCAATCCCTGTATCAGGGATCACCCCACACCCCTCAACAAATGCAGAGCAAAAGGAATGGCAAATACATTCTGTGCATTTTAAGGTCTTTACTAACAGACAGCCTTACAGTCAGCATCTGCAATTTCAGTGCAGGCACGTAACCATCAACAATTTAACCTTCTCCAGAGAATTCATGAAATATTGATGAATAACACAATAAAAGTTGCAAAGGCATAAACATCTGCTATTGAGTAAAAAAATACATTTGCCTGGCATGACCGTAGAATAAGAAGAGATGGCGCCGGCTGTATCTCTGGTCCATTAACTATCCTTTACTTTCTGTTTTATTGCGGTCACTTATCAGTCTTTGAGCATTACATGGGCTGGTTTGACCTACTATTAAGACTTAAATGTCCGATATGTATCAGAAAGCCCCTTACGCTCTTTCCAGTGACTTCCAACTGGTCTGTAACTGGTAGCAAAGTATCAACACTGGGCAGCCAGCCAATGGGGCCTTGGCCCGATGCTCGTTAATGTATTACCTCGTAATCCCGAAATTAAACTTGTAAAAAAGCTTTCAAGAAATTGCTTTTGAAAAAGTCATCTTTTTACTAGGATCTCTACAGGAACCATAAAGTTATTTTCTTTGGGAAGGTTTTGCGATAGCCAAAGTGCTCGCAGGGCGAGCCGGCTCATGACAGTAGTAGTCTCAAATAAACATACGTGCAATAAGCCTTTTGTAGCACAAAGGCAGTCCCAGGACAACTGAGGCACAAAGGTGAAACTTCAGATCCCAGGATACCTCAATCACATGACGATATTAGCAAGCATTGACAAAGCCAATAGATCTGGGCTTGAACTGTGCCTAGTGCATGCAGTGTTAGCCAGGGCTTTAATGGGATGAAAAAAACGGGTGGGGGGGGGGGGGGGGGTGTCTCTCATTGGGGCGTGGCTTAAAACACAAGCTAAACATCTTTGCCGGTATTTTGCTGCTTCTGTCTATTCATTCAGATATAGAACACAACAATTAACATTACACCTAGAACAAGCCAGGACTATTGGCTTGGTCAATGGTTGTAAGTTGCATAAGATAAATAAGCAACAACTATTTATTTATTTATTTATGCAATTTATAAAGTGCACAGATACCCGAAGGTGCCTCGGCGCTGCTTCGTTGTATATAAATATTGAAAATGCTACTCGCTCTTGTAGGCGAAGTTGTGGCGTAAGGCTAGAGCAGCCGACCTTCGAGCTGAGAAAAAAAGGTTAATGCCTGACGTCCTATGATTAAAAAAAATGAATATGCCCCTGAGTAATGTAACTGGTGCTCATGTAAAGCGCTCCAAGTCTGCGCTATTTAAAACTGAAAAACGAGTCTCTGAAGTTACATCAAAGGCAGTGACGGGTTGTACTATTGCAGAGTTAAGGTATTTTTTTTCTTCACCCTGATGGTAAAAATGGAGAGCCCTATAAGGACCCGTCTCGGCACCTGCTTTTAAAAACTGCTGGTGCTGAGCACCGGCAGGCCCCTGCCCACTTAAAGCCCTGGCGTTAGCGCACTAGAGCAAGTCACACAGGTGGGAGCCAGCAGAAAATTTGCTTAATCTTAGCCTGTCGATCCGGTGGGTTCATCGGCACTCATTTTTGGAGACCGGCCCTTATTTTTACTCATCAGACCTTTATCGAGAGCAAGAGAGGGAAAAAGCACACAAAGGTGAAAGAAGAGAAAGGCGAAAAAACTCATGAAGGAAGAAAGTAGGAACTTGCCAAAGTGAGATAAAGGGACAGGGGGTGTCTGATAATTAAAGAGGCTTGAAGTGGATTCAAGACTGCGCAGCCTTGGTATTCGCACACCAATGCCCACCAATATTGTACCCACCAGTGAAAAACGTGTTTCTCGTTGGCTCTGCACCCCACCCTTGGTTGATGGAGAAGGGGTGTGATGGGTAGTAGATGGCGTGGGGCAATAAGGGGGTGAAGCAGGGCACTCAGATTCTTGTATAGCGCTGCATCGCCATCAATATGGCATCTCACCAAAACTTTTATTAAAGGATGGCAGTCCAACTTGTGCCACATCCTTGCAACTGTTTCAGAAGAACAAGTAGCTCTGTAAATAAGTTCTATTTAGAGTAACCGTATGTGCACATATTCTGTAGATTCCTGAAAATCTGGCATCTATCCAGCTGCCTCAGGAGGATCTGTGTTGGGCATACCCGAAGAGAGCGCGGTAATACCTGTACATCACCTGACCGTGTAACACTCTGTAACAAGGTGTAGAAAAACAATACATCGGTGCAGACAACCCCATCCAACCAGCGTCCTTCAATGACAGGACAACACACAGATTATGTTACCTTTCCTGGCACTTTATCTTATCTGGCATTTGTCATAACAGCGAATGTTAAAAATGTGATAATAGGATGCGGAAACAGCAGTACAATGCGCAGGCGCACAATCCAATAATCCAAGTCCATACTAGTACAACAGTATCCAGTAATAAGTTAAACTCACATCGACTCATATTGAATGTTCGTTAAAAGACTGTGGATATGTAGGGGACTACTCGTATTTCACTAGTTTATTTTGAATCAAAGCATTGTAATAACCCTCCCCTGGTTTGAAATATCTGTGGCACTACATGTCCCAGAATACACTGTGTTTCACCAAGTAAAGTCAAACTACATAATACAGCTTCCTAGCACCTGTAGTGGGCAGCAAGTAGACGAACTGCGAGACCAGAAAGGGAGAAGCAAAAGCGATATGTCGGTCAGATTGTTTATATGATGTGTGTATGTGTACATGTCTTGGCTTCTTTCTGTGTCCACATGTGCCATTCTGTACTTGAATCTGTCACTTTGTGTGTAGGCATTGTTACCTGTGCATGCGTTGGTTTGCATATGCCTGCGAGTGTCTGCATGTCTTGCTGCCAGTAAACTGGGTGTGCGTTTGTGTGTCTGTGGCTTGAAAATAAACAATTTAGGAACAGAAGAATTTTCTTAACGGACTTAACATGCATACACAAAGTAACATACATGTACCAATTGTTGCAAAAATATATGATTATTTATTTATTTATCATATATACACTAGTCATGATAAAAATACTTGAAGAAAAAAAAGGGGGGGCACAATAATACATTCCAAATAGCAATATCCTCTGTGTTCAATGATACACAATTGATTTTTACATGAAATTATATTTCAGAGGACACTATAATGTATTATCTTGGTTCATCTTTGCAGTGCATTAAACATTTCTATAATTCATGTGCAAACTGCAACTTATTATTGAAGATAAAAACAGACTGTTTATATGCATGGCTTTTTTGTACAATATTTCCTACGCGCGTTTCGGCAGAAGCCTTCATCAGGATGCCATGCACATTTATGGTTTGGGTGTTTATCAGTTCGTGTTACATGCCCGAGAGCCAAGAAACAGCTGACAATTTCTGGAAATAAAGACTGGTCTGCATGGCACACTGTAAAAGAGGGTACTCTTGAGGTGTGTTGGCCTGAACCCAAATGTATATAGACATTATGATCGGGCGGTGGCTTATCCTTTGATGCATGCATGTTCATTGCACTACCATCATTCTGCAGTGATCAGGCTTTGTACAACAGGCTGTAGTAGCTCTACCCTGATTGGCACAAAGAAGTAACAAAAGGAATAGTACGAGTGAAAAGGGAAGAGATTAAGTAAGGTGCTACTCGACAGGGTATTTGGTTCTCAATCCTGTGATGCAGACAACAGAAGCGATGTTGTTTTGTTGGCTGCGTTTTTCACGGTGAATCAAGGGACTGGTATTTTGAAGGGATTATGTTGCATTCATGAATGCGGATGAAGGCAATAACCAGCAAACGAGGAAGTTGAGTTCTTGGGAAAACAAAGAAGTTCGGCTCCAAGCAGCCCACTCTTCTGTTTGGGTGCCAGGAAACACCCTTTCTTACCCAGCACCCGCAAGATTGTCACCAAAATTCTCTCACTTTCAAGTCAGTGAAAGAAAAGTAAACACTAAGCTCCCTTGGAAGACAGAGCCAGACATTGACCTTTGTCTTTGAATGCACAGTAAATGCGACAAGATAAGAGCAAGATTTAAAGGCCTGTTTACAGAAAGCAAGCACTCGGAAGGATACTGTAAATAAGGTTTGGGCAAGGGAAGGGACAAACTCAAGCTGGACAGCCTAAAACAAACAGAGCAAGCAAATAGTAAGCCAGAAAATGTAAGTTACAAACCACAAAGCCAATCGTAGGCAACAGGCAGAATCCATTATCAGGGAAGCTTTCCGAATGTCCCCAAGATGCTGTTAGCATACCGTAAGTATCGACCTACAAATGAGCCAAAAACAAAACTCTGTATTGTGCAGTGCTGGACACATGGGATTTCACTCCAGAATAACACTTAGGAAAACCCTCTTGCTGAATAGAATTTCACCAGAAAGTACATGCAATTTTAGTCATCTGATGCCCAGCAGAAGTGCAATAGAACGTAATCCAATCCGGCTTCATACCAGAAGAGGGTGTAGCAACAACACCAAACACCTCCTTAATCTCATAGATAAAACCTTCCGGTCCCGCACCCTGGTGCTGATTTTGTCTATAGACGCCGAAAAGGCTTTCGACCAGGTACAGTGGCCGTTCCTTGGACAAGTCATGGAGGTAGTGGGACTAAGACCACAATTCCTGAAGTGGGTGAGAAGCGGATACACTGACCCCACCACTCTAGTGAGAGTAAACAGCCTGACATCCAAGCTATTCACAGAAGCAAATGGCTCCCGCTAGGGCTGGTCTCCATGTCCTTCGCACTTTACATGGAGCCATTTGTGGAGAGGATACGACCGAACACATCAATTTTGGGCATCCCTTTCAGCGGTCGAGAACACAAAATAGCCCTGCACATCGACAACGTCAGGATGTGTCTGGCACAACCTCAGTTCGCCCTCCCAGCTCTCATGAGCGAGCCAGACACCTTCCAGAAGGTTTTGGGCTTCAAAGTGAACATCCTGAAAACACACTCTCTCAATTTAACTATTGGGCAAAATAAAATAAACAACTAAGACACCACTTCCCCATGGCAGACCATGGGGTGTCTTATCTTGGGCTCACGATCCTTCCTACACTCCGAAAAACAGTGGGGAGAACTTTTGCCGGTCTCATCACTATGGCGCGCAAAGAACTACAGAGTTGGGACAGTCGGGGGCCTTTCTTCGGTAGCTAAGATAGCAGCAAGTAAAGGAGGACACTGTTCCCCAAGATACTAAACATTGCAGACTCTCCCCCTAAACTCGCCCCCCCTTGGCACTCAGTAAATTCCAACATATGATAGAATCCTATATTTGGAGTGGCAAGTGACCCCGGATGGCTAGAAAAAAGGTGTAACCTCGTCAAGGTATCGGCAGCGTAGGTGTCCCTCACCTCATTTATTACTACAACGCAGCGCAGTTTAGATACATGGTGAAGTGAAATAGACCACTTGCAGGAAAACATTGGTGCTTCGTTGACCAATCCACTGCAGGGATCCATATCTGAAAGGTGCCCTGGCTCCCTAAAAAGTATCGTCCAGGAGGGGTCTACGTATCACCCATCACAAGAGCAAACATAGCAACCTGAGACAAGGTCATTGTGTCAAATGGCCTCTCTACCCCCATTTCACCCCTCACACCGGTTACGGATAATCCAACATTCTTCCCAGCAACCACTAGCTATGAATTCCACACATGACTAAGCAAATTCGTGATTTTCCACAACTCCAATCTACCTACAGCCTACCCAGAATGGATTACTGGTGCTATGCCGCAGTCAGACACTGAGTCACCAATCCTCCACCAACCCCCACACCTCCAGACCAATGAGAAAATTAAAAAAGTGGCTATTCTCCAAAGCCAGTGATAAAAGCCTGCTCCCCAGCATATATGATTTTTTGAACACCTCTATGGGTAGTAGCAAATCCCCTGCTTAAAGACGCTGTGAACAGGAACGCATCTTCACCCCTAAGCAATGGGCCAACATTCTCCACAGAACCCCCAACTCCTCCCTAAATGCTGCAGGGAAAGAATATCTGCTGAAAATCATCCACTATTGGTATTAAACTCCAACTAGATGTGTAGAATGGTCACCGAACTCCACAAACACCAGCGGGCGCAACTGGGGCCAAGTAGGCACACTTGCTCTGAAGATGCCCCAAGCTTAAGAAATCCTGGGAAAAAGTGCTCAAAGACACTGGCGATATTTTTTAGATGGATATTCCCCGCTTTTCTAGCTACACACTACTGAGGCTTCTAAATCAGCTGACATAGCCCTCTCCCCATTACCCCGAGTGGGTATCACACTGGCCCTATGTGCTACCAGGTAAGTTTTCACATCTAAATGGGGAACGGATATCACCCCAGTCCACCCAGACTGACTTCACAGACTCTGGGATACTGTGGCGGTGGAGAAGCTCAAGGCAGCACTGGAACAAACTCCGCCACGCTTCTACAGAATGTGGGGGCTTGAATCCACTTCCTAGCCCACAGCTATCGGGAACTCAGCTGCCCCCACCACCTTTGGGTGCTCGATTGACAGGAAGCGAGACCCAACACAATGGCTGACCAGACTCTCTCCATGCACTCTGAGAAAACTCTTCCGTACACTCGAGTGAAACTATCACTGAAATCTGGGACACTGGAACCCCACCCACACCTGACTTACCCACCCCCCCCCCACCCATTTTGACTCCATTCCCCCATACATCCTCCCCTCATTTCCCCCTCCCCACATGACCACTCAGTAATCTACCTAGCCGGCCTCCGGATGTAGGTGAGAGTATGCGTTCAATGGAGGTAGGTGAGAGTATGCGTTCAATAAATTGTCAATAAAAAGCCTTGAACCACAATATAACGTAATCTCCTTTGTTGAGTAGAAAGAGAGAGACAGCAAAGGTTTTCAAGTCACCAAAAGGAACCGCCGCTGCTCTCTGCTGTGATGTACTTAACATAACGCAGATTAACTAAACTAAAGGGATGGGGCTACAAGAAAAGAACCTCAACTCTAGGCAGGCAAAAAAAAAAACCAAACAAAAAAAAAAAACACCCACGGTAATGTGTAGTAGAAAAGTGACACTACTTACCCTTTATCTTATATTTAAAGGCTGTGCGCACTAAAGCAGACAATAGGTAAATCCGGGAGAGGCCCCGCTCTCCTGGTTTAACTTTTAACGTTTTCATTTATCTCCGAATTTGCAAAGTTCAAGCACATTTTGAAAACTGCCCTCAGGTGTTGATGAATGCAAAAGGGATAAAACTGGAGCGGTGCAAGTATATAGGTATAGGCACACAGAAGAAACGCGCAGACAGTGCTCAAACAGAAGCTCCTGTTCCACAGAAGACAAATTATTCTAATTACTGTAGCAAGAGACACCTGCCAAATGCTGCCTTTGTAACCAGGACACCTTGGCACCGCCAAGCCGGAAACACCAGACACTCTTCTTCAGTGGAAGCTGGATCACTTCTGTTTATAAAAATTGCTATATACACCACATACATTATATTTTAATATTTTATCTGATAAATTCCATGATATTAGCTAGTTTAATCGCGCTGCCATTTTGCCCCAGAGTCGAAAACTTGGACTCTGTTTTGTACCAAATACCACACGGGAAAGTAACCTCTTTTCTCAGCCCAGCTTTTTTCCATACTTTAATGCTTGGGCTCAGTGATAAATGGGCCCGGCTTCACTTCATGTTAGTTATTTTCACCTTCATCAAATGGTTTCAGACAATGCCCACCTGTATCAAGCAGGTTGAAGATTTAAGAAACTGTGTTTTTACATGCCACAAACAACCTTTCGGTTAGCCACTAATCTGAGCACCCACTGTATGGTCTCACTACACGCCACGTGCACAGTGCCAACACTACCACCATCATTGCCCCCTCGCGTGAACGGTCCCCGAAGCAGCGTCTTATCAAGAGGCCTTGGCCAATTACTCTAGCATGTTTTCTGAAATGAGGAATACCATAAGGAGGAAAATCCAAGCAGAAGAACCATAAGAACACAGATATTTTCACTTTGTATTAGTGGGGCAACAGTACTGGAACATCTATAGTGAACTTGTTAAGAAAATACATTTCAGTCACCCTCCCACACTAGTATGAACCTTTCCCCTAACCAAATCCCTCCTGTTGTACTTTTGCACTAAAACTTCTTCTTCAACTAACCAAAATCTTAATTATTAACGTTATGCTCACAGTAAACATAACGACTGCACCAACATAAAAGCTATTTAGTCATATTTCCCTTAAACTAACCCTAAATCCTAATTAATAACAGCACTCATGGGTTAACTTAAAAATAACCCCAACCCTAACCTAAATGCTAACTATGAAAATTAACTTAAGCACTAAAGCGGACTCTAATCCTAACCAAAATCCTATGTAGCAAGATTTCCCTTACACAAACACTAAAAGTAAATCCTATTAGATATGATAAGGAATTTATAACATGCACATGCGCCAACAGACTTCACTGTGCTACGACCCGGGACAGGAAACCACAGCAGGGGAATCATTGATGTTAACAAATTATTAGCATTAGACCCAAATTAACAATAACCTTAAACCTAGCCTAAAATCTAATTATTAGCATTGCTTTTTTACTAAACCTAACCTTACACCGACCCTACATTCTAATTATTAGCATTACCCTTATACTAACCATAACCCAAATCTAACCCTTTACCTGACTGAAGCCATGGCCCTTCCCCAACTATGTCTATGTTTGAACCCCTCACCCTTTTTAACATACATACCCATTTTAACTGAGAAGGGAAAAATAAATTAATTCAATGGTTTTTTTATTTCATTATTGCAGACCAAAAATAATATATGTTCTAACTACTTTTCTCGGTATTAGTTCTTTAAGAAGCTTCTTCTTATAGGTGTTTTTTCACAGTGGCAGAATTCCATCCAGGGTGGTATATTAATCAGCAGTTCAGTAATTAGTAATGGCAACCACTTATTAAGATATCAAGGAGTAGAGCCTGTATCAATGCTGTATTTGGAAGGCACACTTACACCTGTAGCTTTCTTGGCTGCAGTGAAGTTTGAGGTGCGATAACCATCTGCTTAGATCATAGTTTTTCTCGTACTGTTTTACGGGCACTCTGTACTTTACGCAACTATGGATATGAAATTCAACCGACACTTTGAACAGGTAAGTCATTTGTATAAACGTACGAATTTATGGGCTTCGATGCGGCTGGCATTCCCCCGCGGTGCGGAAGAATTCCATGTGTGCGTGGAACGGACAGCCCCCGGCCGTCCTCCACACACGCCCACTGTGACGCCGTCCGACGCATCGAAGAGGTTATACTTGGACGGACTCCATTGCGGTTGTACCTAGAAGTGGATTACAGTGCTGCGGAGATGAATGTTAGCACATTCTCTGGTGATATACAGCACTTTAAGTAGTCCCGAACATTTGAGAAGGAACAGATCAAAGCCTGATTTTTAAGTGCAACTAAGTAAATAATATTTATCGTTGCCTCTATTTATTTTTTTACATTACCAAAATGATGGCACTTAGCATATTTTAACCACATACGTAAATGCCATTAAATATAAATTAGGGTTTGCGTGTAGGTTTCTTACATTTTGTCTAAGGCATATCATGATATAACTAGTAAGCACAGACCTTCGTGGACATCTCTATAATACAAGAAATGTAAAAATACTGTACACAGCAAATCTTCATTGTGCTGAAATTTACATAGCTTGGAACATGAAGTCATAAAACTATGTTCACAGGAAGGCTCACATATTCAATTACATATAGCTTTCTGAGATCAAAACCAAACTTGTACATGCTTTTTCAGGCATGTGTGTGGGGTTGATTTAAATGTTTATTTAGAATTACTGTAAAAATGCATATTCGCAGGTATCGTTATGGTATCTCCCTTTCTTTAGGTAATCTACTGATCTTTCCATAATTGCATACCACCTACTCTAAACAAGGGAACCAAAAAATGTCTTTTTTTTAAATCCCAATAAAATCCAACACAGGTTCGAAGTATCTCCACGAAGGTCCTCCAGTGAAAACGCAGACCACACAAACAGGTCAATGTCTTCTTTAACCCACAGCATTCACAAGAATCCCATAATTTCAACATTGAAAAACACGAAGAATGTCAGCTTCCCCAACTGGACCAACAAAGTTGCATGATCCTGATCAAACAGCCGATCAACAGATTCTTGGAATACCTCAATATAAAAGTATTCAATAGCCATTAAGGCATAAGCAGGAATTGTATAATAAGATGGTTCAGTGCATAAGCTTTACAAGTTTCAAAGACTTTCTTGGAACTGAAGGGGTCATCCACAGGGCATACAGAAGGCATGTATTGTACCATGTTAGCATGCACTGCTTGACTGGTCCAATCAATGGTGTCAAAACTTGTGTGTTTTGGATTGCTGGACCTGATGGAAGAACACGTGTCAAGGTTCTTTGCTCTTATGTGTAAGATTAGAAGCCCTTGCACGAGACCTCACAAGTGAAAAATACACTAACCACGTGCATGAACAGAACCCACTGTAAGGTAAGGTTTATGCACTAAAATGGGCCAGAAATAAGACAGAATACAGCTTAATAACAAACAAAAGAATGACGTAATCTCTACAGCAACAGATTACAGTCAGAAAACATAAATGTCAAGGTCCTTTAAGAGAAAAGCAGCAATGGGCGTCAGCACAGATTCTCGACCCATCAGACAGGAGACAATTTCACTCTGCCCTCACATGCGGACCATCTCAGTGTAAGCCCTGTGAAGAAGGACCAATACTGGGTACATGTAATTCCATCAATGAGATCAAGGTCTTCTACGCCGATCCGAGGGCCTCCCACGTTTTTATGGGTCTTCATTACCTCCTGTCCTTCTCAATCTCTCCAACACTTGTATTACTTCCTTCCTGAGTTGTTACATTAAACTTGTGCTAACTCCATCCCCGTCAACCTCAAGCCCCTGAGCTGAGAGAGCACATTCAACTACATACTGGATCAAAACCATCTTCTGAAATCACATTTCATGGTGCTCAAAAACAGCCTTTGCACTGCACTTATTTAAGAGCACATATTCACTCATCAAACACGACTCAGCTGTGCTCCTCTTTCTCTAGCGCCAATCATATTTGATCTTTTTCAGAAGCAAATCTTAAGATCTCCCTGTTATGCCAACTGTAGTTTTGTGTACTACTTTCATATCCCTTTTAAAATTAGTAGAGTGCTAGAACAAGTCTAGCTTCAACGTTATTCCATTAAACGCTTGTCCCACTTCATCTTTTCTTTAGCATGAAGTGTGGGCTTCATAGTGCTGAAGCCCTTCATTCACATCCTCATGTTTCTTTCAGACAAGCTGGCTTTCACATCGGTGTCTGCCAAACACACATCTAGAATTAAAGTTCCCATCCAGTTTATACTGCAGTCCAGTCCGTCAACTGCAGATTAAAGACCAACACAACTAAAAAAAACTAAAAAAACACACACCTATTTGAAAAGAACAGTGCACCTTGTTAACTACAACAAAATCGGTTCAGGACAAACCTCTACACACAGCATCAGATCAGTGCAAGGGTTCAGATCATTCACCCACAGTATGTAAGATTAAGTCTCAGCTGGGTCACGCATTGGCCCTAAAAGTTACCCCGTTTGAAGTGCCATGCCAACCGAATTAAAATAAGAGGTTTACATGGAGTAGTGTGGCTCACTGGTTAGAGGAGGCATACCCTGAAGCAGAGGTCAGACCCGGGACCAGGGTTCAATTCCCGACGCGGCAGGGTCTTGAGCCCAAATGTCCACGGACTCGATAATTCTCGCTTCGGTGCCTACTCGAATCACGGGTTCACACTCTGCAACTCTGGGCAATAGCTTGCTTAATCTCCACTACGGCCCCCCCGCAGTGGGATGCCCAGTACGGGTTATCTCACAGGGAAAAAGCCAGGACGGGTTCCCAAAGCAAGCGCCTTGCGATCTTGCGGTGATAAGGCGCTATATAAGAACCTTTGACATGACATGACTATCAGCCTTTATCTTGGCAATGTCACCTTGTATATTCTCATACGGATGTCCTCATACATGCTCAGACAAAGCAACTCTAATGACCTTGTACAAAGCAATATTCAATCATAAATGCTTCCACCATGAAGACTCTTTACAGTTTGTCTGCCAGCTCTGTGCGAGCCAATTGTGATTACTTATCAAATCACTGGCAAGATTACTCAATAAATACCTCTTCATATCGCCCTAAAGCTGGCTGGCTTTCAGCTAGAAAACGAGCCTTTTACATGCTACTGACACATGTATTTAAAGACATGAATGGCAGTGCTCCCAACTACGTCTCCAACCCTATACCTCTCTGCACGCTGACTAAAAAAAAACAAGAATCACTAACTATAATCATATAGTGGGACCCACGCTACCCTCTGATGTTGCCTGTGCAACCTTCACTGGAACAGTTCACCATCAGACATCCTACTGACTCATGCTGTCCAAAAGTTAGGAAAAAAACAAATTCAATTGCTTGCAATTCGAAAGAATATGTTGCGCTGTTCACTTCACATCAAAGTAAATATGCATGCTGCACAACGGTATTACTCAATAGTAAACAAGATTAGGGGGATAAAGTACCCCCTGCCATACATTCTAAGGATATTGAAAGTCATCGAGGTGTCCCATGATCATATAGAGGAACGAGGCCGAACGCCAGGGGTACTTTATCCCATATAATACATTGTCACACCATCATCTTTCCCACAAACTACTTAAAACCTTAGTGTGTAGCTCTTTCATAAGAAAGAGCGAGCATGTTTGCAAACATGAAGTATAAAATTAAAACCTCCAGTTCAAAATTAAACACATCAAAAAACTGTTAGATGTGTATGGCAAACAGATATTAGAAACAGTTCAATACAAGTCAGTTTTAAAAATAAAAACTGCAGTGGCTGGGTGTGTGTAGAATCATGCAGAAAGATTATACTTTTTCTCTATCTAAAGGAGTGCAACAAAAATAAAAAAAAGCTCTCAGCTGGTCACTGCAATAGACCAGCGGAAAGAAAAGCAATGTTCGTTTTCATTGCTTTAAACAGCTGCTTCGATTATGCTCCATCACAGGACTTGCTTTTCACCTCGGGTCCTGACTCTGGCAGAGGTAATTGTGACATCATAACTCGACTGTATTAACTTATAATGGGTGAGTTCTGACATCTTTTCTTTATAACCAGCCACTGGGTGTGTCACAAGTCGTCAATTATAAATAAATCAGAGACTGCTGTTTATACAGGGAATGCAGAATCACATATATTTGCTTATAACATGCGTCTATTTGTTTTCCTGCTGACATTTATGTAATTAGCATAGTTAAACACTCCTCAAATGTTTCCTATGAATTAGTACTAACCACCCCACCGTGTATTGCTATACTGTCGTTTATTGCGCCCGTTGCAAAAAGTTGTTGATCAAAATCATATGTTGTTTCCAAAAACAAAGCACTGCCAAGTCTGCAGTATTCTGTCCACGACAAAACCTAGCCTGACCATGGTTTTAAAATCTGTCAGGATTATCAAGTCTACTGCCCTCCCCAAACCACAAGATTCTTGACGCCTCGAGCAGTCACGACACTCAGTACAAGACAAACATCTCAGGTCACTGTTAGTGAGAGGCAACTTTGTTTGCGATTTTAAAGACTGGTGCCAGTAAAGCAGCTTTTTATGCTGATGGGAAGAGCACCGCGGGTTAGGGTAGCTTGTTAGAGCTTTCTTTTACAGGCGATTTGGAGAAGAATTTAGAAATGCCCTGGTTGTTCTGCAGTAATCAAGTACCAAAATGAAGTGGGTGCCAACCCAAGGTTTACCAATAGAAGAACCGTTTGTATTCACAAGCCAATTACTCTGTTTAACGGAAAACAGGACACTTTGTGCTTGCGAGAGAGGTACACACTTAACTACTTCTGGATATGTCCAAAACGGATGCAACAGCCAGCTATGGACCTTTTTAAACCACACTAGTAAAGGCACTTTTCTTCGAAAAGGCGATAACATGGTCTTAAAGCACTTTAACTGGAAATAGTATGCACTTAAATGCAAAAGCATAGAATGGTGCATACTTCAGGGTGATGGGACTGGCATCTCCAGGAATTCTTGAAACAATCAGATGATCGTGTGTGGAATTACGCACGCCAAAATGTGTACTTGGGTACAGAGACTTTCACCACCCGTAAACACCGAGACATACAATAATCGGCAAATTGTGCACCTATCATTGTGCATGTTTCAGAAGGTCAAGTGAACACAAAAATCCTTAAACACCGATATTTGTTTTGGCTGTCTCTCCTAAAATGTCATTCGTATTTGGATATTGCACAGAAGCTTGTTTAGGTTTAATAAAAAGATTTTTTTTTAATCCTTAAACACCGATACTATCAAAAGCACAGCCCGCAGACCCAGAATAATCAAGAACTTAAAATGGAACCCTTTCAGTACCTTGACATAAGATGAGAACATTTTCCAAAAACAAATCAGACATACAGAGACAGCTTAGTCAGATACGGAGCTCATCATTATGCATAATCAGGCGTTAGCCAGGACAACCTGGAATACCTCCAACATATCCAAGGATGATATAACGGGGTGACATTAAACTTTAAACTTTAAAGTACAAAATCAGAAACACAGAACAGCACCTGATTGGCGATCATATGAAAAAAATCACTAGCATTTATCAACAAGACCTCTAAAATGAGACCATTTGATTTACACTCCATGAACACTTCAGACATATATTAGAATAATTACGTAGGGTCATTTAGAAACACACGCAGCTTTTAGACACAGCTTTTAGTGGGTACATGGATTCTGAAAAGATCAAAACGTCCCATCTTCAGTGGAAAAAGGTTTCGGTTATCTCCACAACCACACACGAAAAGAGATGTGTCCAGTGCTCAGAGAAGAGACTGGGAACTCCTTTGCAACCGCTACTCACCCAAAGTCATCATCCATGGACTTGAAGAAGAATTTGTAGTTGGGCTTGTTCAGAATCCCCTTGAAGTCACCAAGGGTGACCAGTTCTGCTGGGATGGGCAACTTCACCAGGTATGGTGTCTCCTGCTCGTCCAGGTGGTAAATTACCTTTGTTTCACCCATGGTCGCCAAGATATCCAAAGGTTCACCAAAAATGTAAGTCACTGGCGCCTTCAATAGCCAGAGCCTTTCTTCCAATCAACACAGAACTGACACCCCAAAAATCCAATGCGCTGGTTCATTCAAACTTGTAGACTCCGTGGCGTAAAGCCCACTGCACTTGACCTCTCCGCAAGACATCAACCGTCCTGGCCAAGCCCACTGTCTCAGGCACCAGTGCATAAAGTCAAACATTTTGGATTCAAGAGCCCGCAAGCCATTATTGCAGAGATTGAAATCCAGTGCACTAGCTTTATTTTCAGAAAGGAGCACACTAGAGTACATAGGGTACCAAACCAAAGGTCCACAGCAGCAGAAGGCCAGCCCCCACGCTGCTGTCCTAAGTCAACTGATGCTAATCCTAGAATGAAGTTTCCAGAGCCAATGCATCCAGCTCCCAAAATTTCTGCACAGATTCCAAAATGCCCAGCATCTGATATGCTACATTAGCATAAGATGAGCAAGAGATAAGTCTTCAAAGAGCCAGTTCGCCGAAGTGTTGAGTCGTTTACAAGAGCACCGCTTATGCAGAAGAGCACAGTCCAAGATGCAAGAGCTTGCTGCGCTAAAAGCAAGATGCGAAGACACCACGAAGGCAGCAATGTCCACAGTTACCAGTCCCCAAAGGCACCAACTATAGAGAATTAGAGTCAACTGTCCAAAGCACTGGAAGATGCTGCACTTAAATGAACGCTGTAAGACACCAGAGTCAACTGTGCAAGATCCTATCCCAGGTACACAGACTCTTGTGCTACAGAGAAGCAGCAAAGTCACCAGAACCTAAAGTGAACAGCCCAAAGTACCAGATCTAATAGAGTTATATCTAAGACCCGTTCAAAGTACCATGGACTCCTACACCCAGTCTATAGAAACCATTATTAACAGGTATGCAGCCCAGAATCCAATGTGCCAAGGCCAGCAGCAATGTAGTCCTGAGTCAGTGTCTAGGAACAAACTTGAAGGCCGCAGGACTCTGTGCATGAGACCAGGAGCCAAGGCTGGAGCGCTAGAGAGAGACCTGACTTCAAGGCGCTACAGTACACGGGGCCAGAAACCAAGCTATGGGAGCAGCTGTCCTTCAGCCCAGAGATGAAAGTGCAACAATGGCTGCCCTGAGGGCTAATGCACTGGGCTCAACACCAGGCGGTAGCGGGGCTGTGCTGGGTCCGGCATCATGATGTGGGGAGGCCAGGCCGAGCTCCCGAAGCGGTCTCGCCTGAAGGCCAGGGCGCTACGGCCGCTGCAGTGACCGGGCAGTGAAAGCCAGGCTATGGAGGACTGGCAGATGGACCCACGGTGACACCTCTTGTCCGGACCCCTCTGCGTCTCCGCCTGCGCACCGTCCCGCCTCCTCCGCCCTCCCTCGGCCGCGGGTCCGCCAGCCTCTGCCCGGGTCTCCCTTGTTCTCCTCCGGCTGCTGTCAGTATGAACCGCGCATGCGCCTGACAGCCTGCCAGCTGAGAGCCCTCCTCGGCTGCAGGGCCAAGTCACGTGACCGCGACGACGGGGTGGTGACGTCCGTGACACTGGCTGTGGTGACGACAGTCGAAGGGGTTAGCACCTGACAGCCCCCTCCTCCGCGCTGCAAGACTACAAATAATAATAAGGGAGGGGGGAATCACAGATGACGTAAAGGCAGAGCGACACTGCCTCGCTGTGGCGGCCATCTTGGAACGGGGCTCTGCACCTTCAGTGTAACCGGACAGGTCGCCTGTGTTGGAATTGATATTTTATTCAGTTCATGGTCTATTAAAAACACCTAACTTGTGTGAATGCTAGATGTTGTAAAGCAGCTCTTCTGCAACTTAGTTAAAAGGAAAGAATGCCATAGTGGAAAAGCAAACGTGTGGAAAAGCAAACGTATTGAAAAGCAAACGTAGTCACTTATGGACTAATCATGCATAGCTGCCAAGGTTTCAGATGGCCATGTGTGACATTTCAATAATTTCAGTTAAATTATGAGTGACATTTCAGCGACTAAGAGTGACACTTTCTCACGAGCAAAAATCATGCAATGAAGAGGAGGAAAACTTTTTAACATCAGAAATTGCAGCCATTTGAGCAACAAGAAACTCCAAGAAGTTTTTGAAACTGCTGCAGAGCACCAGAAATGGAAGGGCGCTAACCCTAGTGCTCCCTCCTGACACATGAGAGAGAGGCCTCCTGGCAAAAGAAAACACCACCATGACCCCGGGCACCGGCACACTGTAAGTCACACCAGATCAAATGTGTGAGTCACTCAGTGACTCACACATTTGATCTGGTGTGACAGTGCGTGCACCACTGTGTGACAGACAAGACACACCACCGCGCAGCCACACAAAAGGTTTACGCGGCCCTCCGACGACAGTACAACATGCACAACACAGTGAGTCTCAGACTGGCAGCACTGAGAGACGTGACTGTGAGCAGGCTGCCTCTCAGACACAGAAACTGTCAAGTGACGAGCGTTAGAAGTAATTAAGTGTGTTACTTAGTAATTTATTGAGTGTGTTCAGATGTGAGTTCAACTTTTGTTTCTCTCTGGCTGCTAGCCACTTTGGTGAGCCCTAGACTGAGCCGCACGGCGGGGGTGACTGATGTGCGCCTCGGCCGCCTGCCTCTCGTCACGCGCCCGTTGTTGCAGCCACAGGTCTCTAGATGCGGCTCTGCCATCATGGAGAGACTCTGCAACTCAGAGTCCCGCAGCCGTCCGCTTCTCCATCCAGAGGCGCCACGCACAACTGGTCACAACTAGGGCAGGCCCCAGGGACTCCCGGTAATTTAATTGGGCAGCAGGGTGAGTCTCCTGACGTGTTGACTCACTCTGTTATGTGGTCAGCGCCGGTCGGGAATCGAGCAAGCACTCTGCAGACCTGCACGGTTTTGCGACATTGTAGCTACTATTAAGTAGCAAGCATCAAAATGAACCATATTATTTGGGTATGCTGCACGGGCTCTGCCAGTGCAGCATCTGGTTTCAATTACTGTCTCCTCAGTCTGCGGGGAGCGAGAGCAGACTTGTGCACTCAGCAGAGCAGCTCCCCCCCCTCCCGCTCACACAGGTCAAGCGCGTGCTAGTAGCACCCTGGCGTTAATTTAGCCAACTGTCAGAGCGTCAGCAGAGAGTGGGCAAATGCGTGACAATGCATTTCAGTGCGGTGATGCGGAACACCACACTGAAATGCATTAGCGTCACGCCTGATGCGTGACACTTGGCAGGACTGCATGTGTAGTGTCATGAAACTATGATGCACTAGGACCTTTGTGGTTCTGGGGAGACTCTAAGGAATTAGATAACTTACTGGGAAGTGTAAGGTGTGGTTATTGTAGTGTCTGGCTGGACACGTTCTAGTGTTCCGCCATAGCTGCCATTGTTTCAGATTGCCATGTGTGACATTTTCATAATTTTTGTGAAATTATGAGTGACATTTCAACGACTATGAGTGACACTTTCTCGTGAACAGAAATCATGCAATGAAGATTAGGGAACTTCTAAATATCAGAAATTACAGCCATTTGAGCAACAAGAAACACCAAGAAGTTCTTGAAACTGCTGCAGAGCACCAGAAATGGAATGGCACTAACCCTAGTACGCCCCCTGACCAGCTTCTGCCTGAAAAATCTGGATAGGATGATAAGAGGACTCAGGGGCCTCTGAGAATGTCTCAAATGTGTGAGTCAGTCAGTGCTGTGCGTGCAGCTGAGGCTGAGCTCTGGGTGACATTAAGAGACACCCGTCAAGCGACACCATGACAAGTTAGCCCAGACGCCAACGCAACTACTGCATAACACACTACACACAAAGAGTCTCAGACTGGTAGAGAGCACTGTCTGAGCACTGCAGGCTGCCTCAGACAGACGAGCGTTACTAGTAAAGTTCTACTAGTACTTACTGTGTTGTCTTCTAAGTTCCTCAACTTCTCTACTCTCTGCTAGGCACGGGTGACTGCGCAGTGGGGTGACGGCGCAGTGGGCGGTGATCCCGGCCACCAGAAGCTCGCCCCTGTGCTATATGGTAGGCGGGGGGGCAGACCTCTGAGTGCTGAACGCGCTGCGCCTTCAGCCTCTTGTTGGACGTCCGCTGCCGGCGCCGCGCACATCATGTTCATGCCAGCCTGCAGCAGTGTGCACAAGTCTGCAGCGCCAGTCTCCGGGCGGCAAACGCAGCGCGCCGGCCCGATCATGCTGCTGCCACAGGCGAGGCCTCATGCCAGCCGCGCTGCCTGGCCATGACATTGGTGTGAGACTCTGCGCAGCGACTCTGAGTCCCGCCGCCGCGCCTTCTTCACGCGCCTCACTGACTTTCTTCCTGTTAACAGGACGTGAGGTTTGGGCGCCAGGCACCGCACACAGCCAGTTAAAACACGGACTTCACTTCTCTGAGAGGGCAGGCCCGGGTCCCGGAAATTTAATTGGGCAGCAGCAGGGTGTCTGAGACGTCATGAATGACACTCACTAATCATGATGTGGACAGCGAGACAGCACGCGGCGGGAATCAAGAGTCAGCACTCTGCCTGCACAGTTTTAGTTTTGCAACAGTGTAGCACAAGCATGAAGCATTATTTAAATTTGGGCACGTGGCACGGGCGTGCTCCGATGTCAATTACTCCTGGAGTCTGCGCGACGGGAGCGAGAGCAGTGCACTCAGCAGAGCAGCTCTGAGCCCCCCCCACCAGCGCACACAGGTCAGAGGAAACACCACCTAAGCCAGGCAGCGCGCTGCACCGCGCACTAGCACCCTGGCGTTAAGCCAGTTTCAGCACGTCACAGAGCAGAGTGGGCAAAATGCGTGACAATGCATTTCAGTGCGGTGATGCGGGAACACACAGCAGCCAGTAGCATCCAGAACAGCAAGAGGCCTTTGGAATTGTTACATTTTCCACTACAACAGAAGGGATCGCAAAGTATGGCGCCGCTGTGTTCCTGAAACCACTACCACAATTCAACATAGAATATTGGCGACAGATGGACTGCATGTATCGAGACGTTTGATAATTTCATAAACTCCCTGGAAGAGGTAGATGATAAGAAAATCATTAAGTATTTAAAGAATCTTGCAGGTGATGGAGTGAAAGAAGGGCTAAAGAAAATCTCCCAGACTGTTGCAGCATCATACAGCCAGATCAAAGAACCCTTGCTAACCAAGTTCAATCCCATGCCGAATGTCGACTATGAAAGGTACATGTTCAATCAAGCAAGACAGCAAGCTAGTGAAATAATGGATGAGTTTGTTGAGAAACTTGATGTGTTCATCAAAAATTGCAAGTTTAGTGAATTTAATGTTGAAGAAGCCATCCGCCTCAGAGTCATTGATGGCTGTCTTTCAGACTTGTTCAGAAGACGCATGTTGAGAGAGAAGCTGTTTAGAAAAAGTAGTAATGGCTGTGAGGGTTGAGGAAAGAGCAGATTGACAAGCTGCTGACATGGTAGCTGGAACAGCAAAAAATGAATCAGCATTAGTCATAAAAGGTGACCACAGACACATGATAGGTGTAGGAAAGTCGACATCTTCGAAGAGGAAAAATGTTTGTTTCTGAAGTGGGTTTTCTTTTCCTCATGAAGGCAAATGTCCAGCCATGAGATAGTTGTGTAAAGGGTATGGGAATGAAAACCACTTCAAAAAGGTTTGCAAAGCAAAAAAGAAACCAAATGCATCACAGCAAGAAGTGAAAATGGGCGCCAGAAGGTTCTAGAAACATTCTCGCTATGCCCACAAAGCCAAAGAGCGCCATCAGTTATGAAAAGTAGAAACCAGACAAAGTTGATAGTTGTCCAATTCCTCTTATAGAGGCTCTTCAACGTCAGTATCATGCGCCAGTGAAGAAGATGGGGGTGCGATGATTATGTCGACCAAGGAACGACAGGCACATGTAGGTTTGGCTAACTGCAAGGAATAAAAAAAGACAAAGGCAAACCACCAAGTGAGACAATGAAAGCCATTTTGAAACTGCCCTACGATCACAATAAAAGTCAACGTTTGCCTGGTAACTTTAATCATAGTCATTGAAGCGTCAATCAACATCATGTTAGCCGAAAAGTTTAATAGCCTATTTCCTGTGCCACACCTCAATCTGTCAAACACAAAGGTGTACACATGGGATGCTTCTAAACCATTGCAGAGTCAAGGGTAATTTACAGCGACATTGCGACATAGAGCAGTATCAATGCAGGTGGCAATCCATGTCCTTCAAGGACCTATATCCAGTGCATGCCTGCTCAGTTTTGCCTGCTGGCATGGGACTGATATCTCTCAATTACAACCTACACACTCAGTCTGAAGTTGTGAATCAGTTCCCATAGTTGTTTCATGGCCTAGGAAGTCTCAAGACAATGAAATTGCAACTCCATATTAATGAGGACATTCGCCCTGTTGCCCAGCGGCATCGCAAAGTCACTTTGAACTTGCAAGGAGCTGTTAAAAAAGAACTAGAGATGCTGTTGAAGCATGACATCATCGAGCATTTCCACAGGTCCAATTCCATGGGCCCCACCCATAGTGATGGTTCCAAAAAAAGACAATGGAGGTGCAGTGCGCATTTACTTTGATATGCACCAAGCCAACAAAGCAATTGAGAGAGAAAGACATCCTGGCTTCACACATAGCAGACATGATCATGCAACTGAACAGTGCCAAAGTCTTCTCCCATCGTGACCTGAACAAGGGATACCATCAACTCTAATTGGAAGAGAACTGAAAGTTCATCACTACTTTTTCGACTCATGTTGGTTTGTTCAGATACAAAAGGTTGAGTTTTGTAGTGCTGTCAACTGTGGAATTTTTTCAGGATGTTGTACGTTGAATAATTCAACCTGTCACTTATGCTTTTAATTACAGTAATGGCATACTGCTATTTGGAGCCACACAAAGGCAGCATGACAAGACTCTTACACAATTGTGCCAGTTACCTGCTGATGTGAGTCTCACTCTGAATGCAACAAAGTGTGTCTCACAAGACCAAGCTCAAATTCTGATGAGGGAATGACTCCTGACCCAAAGTGCAAGCCCTATCAGCCACTTGTCCCCCACAAGATGTCACCATGCTACGACCCTTCTTATGCATGGCCAGTAATTGCTCAAGGTACATTCGTGACTTTGCTTCTGTGAGTGCCCCACTTAGAGACATGACAAAATTAGATGTCCCTTTCCAGTGGTCTGCTGAATCTGAGCAGATTCAAATGGATAGAGCAAGCAATTGAGAATGCAACGGAGATGGCCTATTTTGACCCCAAGTTACATAGTGAGAACACAGTCAATGTGAGCCCGGTGGGGCTGGGGGCAATCCTTGCTCAACATAATGGTCATCTGAATGCTCAGATACACATTGTGGCCTACGCCAGTCAAATTCTATCTGATACTGAATGTGCCTATTCTCAGCCAGAGAAGGAGAGAGTCTGGCTATAGTGTGGGCCTGTGAACATTTTCATATTTTTCTATATGGAAAACATTTCACTTTTGTCACAGACCACCAAGCAGTGCTCACTATTTCTGGAAACTAGAAAGCCAAGGTGCCTCCTCGAATTGAGTGGTGGGGGTTGTGTCTGCAAGAGTACAGCAACTCAATTGTACACAAGGCAGGTAAAGATAATTATCCTGCTGATTATTTCTCACGAGTACTGTTACATCGTCACAGTTCGACATCCAAACCAGCTCAGTAGCACATTAACTGCATGGTGAGGTCCAGCACGCCAGTAGCTCTATCCATTGAACAGATTATTGCTGCAACTAATACTGGCAAGAACATGAATATCCTCAAAGACTTAATTTCAACTCAATCCTAGAGGAAGAATGCTGGACCTTTTGCAGACGAAGTTGAATTTCAAAAATTCAAAAATTTGCAAGATGAACAGTCTGTCACGAGGAAAGGTGTGGTATTGAGAGGCTTGAGAATCATCATATCTGAGAGTCTAAGACATCAAATTATTGAACTAGATCATAAGGGACATCGTAGCATTGTAGCCACCAAATGAGCTCTAAGAGACAGTATGGCTTCAGTGTCTAGATGAGCGAGTTGAAAGTGAACTAAAAGAGTGCCGTCATTGCAAATGCCTTTCCCCCAAAGTGACGCAACATCCACTGACCATGTCTGACCTTCCTGCACATGTTTAGGAGACAATTGCTGTTGATTTATTTGGGCCTTTAGGAAACAGTCATCTTCTCATGGTAGTCATTGATGAGTATTCAGGTTTTCCTCTGTAGAGGAGCTGTCATCAACCACCCAAGACAAGGTCATCGGGTAGTTGGATAACATCTTTGCAGCATGGGGAATCCCCGCCATTCTTGTATCTGACAGTGGTCTGCCAGTCAATAGCAAAGAATTCAAAGAATTTGTCAATTAAATGTCAAGCATCAAAAGAGAACACCTCTGTAGCACCATGCCAATGGTGCTCTGGAACGATTCATGGGTACCCTCAAAAGGGTGATCCAATGAGCATCAACTGACAGAATTAAACTACACCAGGCCCTGTTTCAAGCCCTTTGTGCTTATCGTTCAAGTCCTCACTCCACAAATGGTAAAAGTCCTGCCAACTTGCTATTTGGGAGAGCCATCCGAACTAAGCTACCACAGTAGACAGCAGACCGACCCCGGAATGCTAATGATGATCGTATCAGGACACTGCTTCATAGCGCCAAATAAAGAACTATGCCGATACACGTACCAGTGCTGCTGGATGGGGGGGGGGGGTGAACAACGCAGCTGCATTATCACTGTACTTGTGTACTCCAGTTGGTCACTCGGTTGAATTTTCTTCTTAGCGTAAACCAGAATCTTGCAATGTACGTTAGGTTAGAACGTTGGTTTGATGACTGCACAGTATGTAAACTGCCATGATAATATAGGCGGGAAGGAGGCAAATGCCTTCGGTAATTCTGGCTTCATATTGAAACTGTAATTTGCTTAATTTGATATATCAGATATGTGCCTGTTGTAACCGGAAGCAGATTATAAATCGCTTACTGTATTATCAAATGAGCAGTTACTGTACAATAAAGAGATTCAAACAATAAAATGAAGAACTATGCTGATCGGCTTCAACAAGCTCAGGAAACAGTCTTCCATGCAGGTGACTTGGTCCAAGTTGAGCAGAAACAAAATCGAAAAACAGATAGTCCGTTCACTGTTGATCGTTTGAGGGTTGTAACATGCAAAGGACATATGGTGACGGTGCAACATCCCAGACGGTCCATCACATTGGACTTGTCACACTTTAAGCACCTACCACAATGGCCGTCAGATCCTGCATTCATGAATGAGACGACTCCACCTGATAGTACAGATCGGACATCAGAACCTGTGACAGTCGGTGCCCAATCCAAGTGCGTCTCGGTCTTCTTATACCACTTGGTCTGGCCGAATATTGCAAGCACCTCAACAACTTATTGAAGAAATGTCATTTGATTGTAGTTTGTACTTTTTTATTTAGTGTTGTGGGAATATGATGCGCTAGGACCTTTGCAGTTCTAGGCGGACTCTAAGGAATTATGTAACTTGCTGGGAGGTGTTAAGATGTGGTTATTAACAGTTATGACGTAATGAGTGGGCTCAGTTTGTGCTTGTATGCTGAGGAATAAAGGCATCTGAACAGAGCTCAGGGCCGGACTGGCAGTAGCAGGCACCGGGCAATCCCCCGGTGCGCCGCACGGGTGGGGGGTCGGTTTGGGGCCCCTGGGGGCCATTTTTGTTACAGGGGCGTTTTTGCAGCATAGCTGCAAAATCAGCCCTGTAACAAAATCGGCCGAAAACCGGCCCTGGCAAAGAGCTCGGCGGCACCCACAATCCCCCGGGGGAGAGGGGGGCCGGCCGAGCACTTTGCCAGGGCCGGTTTTGGTTCCCAGTCCGGTCCTGACAGACCTCCATGTGTGGCTTATTCATTGTGCATGCTCCTGGGCTGTGGATGATGCTATATATTGCGACTCTAATGCCCAGGTGTAGGATTTCAGTTAGTCCAATAAACAAAGCTGCCAGGTCCATGAATGATTAGTCAACCCAGTCCCGAGAAATTGGCATTGGCTTAACTAGTCACGCATGGACCTGGCAAACTTGTCAGGTATCTAATAACTGAATTAGAGTACTGCCCTTCCATCCTGCGTTCTCTAAAATTGTGATTAAAAATCAATTTATGTAGCGCGTACTACCTCTGATGAGTCACTGAAGTGCTCTGCAGCAAGTAGTAGGCCACGCCGGAACCCAATGTTATAGGTTTTCCTTGACGGATCAGTTGTGCTAAATTTGTACAGCTTGCGCTCTTGACATCTTTTGCATTTTCTTTGGTATTTTGAATAGGGATAGGTTAATTGAAAAGGATTAGTAAAGGGAAAATGTGAGATGCCTGCATGCCAACTGACCCAATTCAGGTGGGGGACTCACTATTTATTAAGCGAAAAAGGCTTTATTTTAGCTGCACACTGCCTGAAATTTCTTCAACAGAAGTCAGTTGGGAAAATACATTCTACTGATTTCCTCCAAAATCTCCCACTTTCTTGGTCTAAAATGTTGACATGTATGGAGATGGTATTGAGAGTGCTGCATAAGTGGTGCATACATGGTAACATTTTAGAAGAGGAAAGTGAAAGATTAAAAAAAAAAATTTAAAAAATCGGGAGAATGTATTTCTCCCATTGACGCCTGAATCGGTCTATTGGCATGTATGGGACTTGCATGTCTGCCGTTGTAGGATCGGATATCAGAAATGCAAACATACATTTTTTTGTCTTACCTGTGAGGAGCATGGAGAAAGCACTATAGCAGGCAGAGAGTGACACCAAAATGTTGCACACTGGCCTGCAGGAGCAGGTTACAGGCAGTCCATACTCAGAGTGACACAAGACCAGTCCCTGTCCGATGATGCCCCTCCTAACCCACCCCACTGAGGGATCTGTTTTTTTTTGCATACAGTCTGTATTGGGAGGATTGGCATGTATGAGGGTGAACCTGTGGGCCTTTTAGTTGAATGAATTCAATGGAAGGATATCAGAGTTTGGATAGCATGTTTGGGAGTCCATTGTAGTCAGAAAAGTTTGGGATGAATCGAAGGGGAAAGGTTTTTTTTTTAAATAAAAAATAATATTACCATGTTTACAGAGACACACTCATATTTAAACATATATTTATAATACTAACATGGTGAGAAATACACGATTGTTGTCTATAAACATACATAGACCGTTATTTTTTTAAATTTCTATATACATGTATATCCTTATAAACTAACGCTTAACTGAATATGCATATACAGATGCATAGAGACAATCTTATCTGCATACACAGACATAAATGTCATTGTCATTCTTTTTTTTAAAAATATATTTTTATTGCAGATAAGTGCAGTATACATCTAGAGCGAACCACATTCCAGACACTGGCACGCATAACGCACCCGCCATTACCGTTCAGCACACGGCCATTCAGCCCACAACCCGGAGGTCGGGCGGCTTGAATCAGGAGAGCAGTGGCATTCTGTGTAGCATAGTAAGGCAATTGTGATCAATCCACAAGACTGCTGCATCCGCATTTCCTTTTTCTCCCGCCCCCCCCGCCCCCCAACCCTCAAACATCAACTCCTCCCATAATACCAAAACAGGTTAACTCTGCAGCTACTATCCATGTCCGTATGTACTATTTACTAATGTGTAACTCCACTCACCGGTACAGCTACATTTCTAATGCAATGCAATATCAGATCACCAATTAGAACCGGCATCAGAACGCAATGTTTCCAACAGTAGCCCCCCATTCCAGTGTTCTACCCTCCCCCTCCCCTGCTCCCTCCCCCCCGTTACAGGGTCAGTGGTGTGGGCAGTGTCAAAATCTCACAGCTTATCACAATAGTGGTCTAACTGGCTAGCAAAGTCCTGTGTCATACATTTTCACCGCATTGATGCTGAGCGCTCATCGCTCCTCTTCTGTGGTATGGGAGTCCCTCAGCATCTGAACTAAGGCCTCCCATGCTCGAGCCACCTCCAACGCTTTCTCATCCCCTGTTCGGACAGCCCGTCTGAACCTCACTGTACTTTCGCAACCCGCCCACTTACAAAATTCCCTACGCCATCTTTCACTCGAAGGTCCCTCTTTCGCCTTCTAATGCCACGTAATTTTACGTTTAGCCAACAGGAGCCCCAGATCTATACATTTGCTGGTCACCTTATTCCTAGCTGTGTGTGGGAACCAGTGGAGCAGACAGGTGGCCATGTCGTATTCAAGTTCCCTATCTGTGATTGTGTTCAAAAGGACTCCTATCCCAGCCCAGTAACCTTCCATTTGTGGACAGGACCACAGCATGTGTTCCAGCCCAACACCCTCTTCTCGACATCTGGGACATGCCGCGCTTTGGGCCTGGAAATACTTCCTGATCTTGCCTGGGGTAGGTAGGCCCTGTGCAGGATGAAATACTGTATTTGCTGGAACCTGGAGTTCCTATTGCCCTTCCATGCCCTCTTAAGAACTTGGCCCCACGCGGTGTCTGGGATCGGGCGGCCCATACTCTCCTCCCATTTTGCCTTGAGGGCTGTCAAGGGACGTAAGCTCTCTTGGAGCATTCGGGAATGGAGGCACGTAACCGCTTTAGGGTCCCTGCTGCCATCACCGCATACTGACAAGTGTGCGTCAACTCCGGTTCCGCTCTCCCTGTTCTCCAATGCTTTTGAATCGCGGTTGTGAGCGCTGCATGAATCAGAAAATCTCCCTCCGGTAGCCCATACATGTCTCACAGTTCCGGGAAGGGCATTAGTTCCCCGCTCTGCTATAGATCCCCGATCATCTGTACACCCAGTAGCTCCCAGCAGCTAGTGGAGTCCAATCTCCCCCGTGTGCTAGCGCCGTCAGCATTCCCAGAGGGATCCCCGGCGCGTATGGGCGGGATAGTCCTGTTTTACGCTGGGCGCTATTCCAGCAAAGTCGCAGAGTTCTCTCCTCCCCATTCAAATCTCTCAGATCTAGTTTTTGTTGTAAGACTATGTAGGCCAGAACGTGACGCTGTATTCCCCGCCCCCGACCATCCTCCGGTCCCCTATACTCACGTGCTATAAGCTGTGTAAGGACCTGCAGTTGTGCAGCTAGATAGTAGAGCTCAAAATCCGGCGCCGCCAGTCCGCCATCAAGCATGGGTCTTATCAATGTCGACAACGCCACTCGTCGCCTACCATTGCCCCAGAGGAAACCCACGAATAACGATCTTAGGTCTTTAAATATACTCGGAGGGATCCAGATTGGTAGCGTTCGAAAATAGTACAGAAGCCGGGGAAGTGCGACCATTTTGAGCAATGCTATTCTGCCCATCACTGATATGGGAAGCGTCGACCAGAATTCCATGCAACCCTTCAATCCTCTAATACAGCGTCCTATATTCCCTTCCAGCAAATCTTTTTCACTATGGTAGATCCGCACCCCCAAATATGTGAGGCATGCAGGTTCCCAAGCGATCTCTACCAGGGATCCAGGAGGAGCCATATCTGGGCGAGCCGGGAAGAGGCATGTTTTATTCCAGTTTACCTTAAGGCCGGAGAACACCCCAAATGGAGCAAGCAGGGAGGTAGCCCCACGTAGGTCGTGTTCAGCACCATGCAGGAAAAGGAGTAAATCGTCGGCGTACAACGAGATATGATGTGTGACATCTCCCTGCAACAGCCCCCTATACCAACGTCCTGAACGTGCCTGAATCGCAAGAGGTTCCACCGCCAATGCAAACAGCAGTGGCGACAGTGAGCAGCCCTGCCGTGTCCCTCTCAGTATTGGGTATTGATCAGAGATCACCTCCCCCAGCCGCACCCTGGCCGTGGCCGAGGCGTACAGCACCTTGGTCCACTGCACAAACTGGTCCCCAAGGCCAAAGCGGCTCAGAACTTTATGAAGAAAAGCCCACTCCAAGCTGTCGAACGCTTTTTCTATGTCCACAGAGAGGACCGCTGCAGAACACGGCTCCCCCCGGTTCTCCGCCAGAACTCGGAGGAAGCGGCGAATATTCAAGGCAGTGCACCGTGTGGGGATAAATCCCGCCTGGTCTGTGTGGACCAAGGTCGTCATGTGCGGTAGCAGCCGAGTAGCCAATATCCGGCTCAAGATTTTATAATCTACTGTTAACATGGAAAGCGGCCTATATGACGCTACGTCCACATCCGGGCGCCCCTGTTTCAGGAGGGGAATGATCAGTGCTTCACGCATCGAGCATGGTAGACGACCTTCCTTTAGTGCTTCTCGGTATACTTCCAGTAAGCGGGGTGCCAGTACATCGACGTATTGGGCATAAAATTCGATAGGTAGCCCATCGGGGCCGGTGTCTTGTTCCGGGCCATTTGTTTGATTGCACCGCGTATTTCAGCTAATGTTACGTCTTGCCCCAATAGCTTAGCACTGGCTTCGTCTAGCTGCGGCAACGGGATGTCCTCCAAATAGTCCTCTATGTCCGTTCCTGTGCCCCTCTGTCTACTTTCATACAGGGATGCATAATAGGTGGCAAATCGCGACACCACCAGCTGTTGTGAGTGGACCAGCTGGCATGTGTCCTGCTCTATCCGCATTATCGGACCACTCCTCTGCACAGGATCTGCCAATCTGGCCAACAGCGTACCAACTTTATCCCCCTCCACATGAACTTTCGCTAGGTACTCCTTGTGATCAAAACCACGGAGCCTCTCAGTCTGCGCCGCTAGTAGTTCCTTAGCTTCCACTAGTCGCCCTTGCAATTCTGGTCTTTCCGGCCTCTGTTGTTCCAGGTCCCTTAGAGCCCTCTCTGCCTTCGCTACATCAGTCAGCACCGTCTTCCTAATCCCCGCGAATTTATTAATGCAGATCCCTCTAACAACCACTTTAAAGGCGTCCCACTCCACCGCTCTCTTGGTCGCCGTCCATGGTTCTCCCTGAAATAACTATCAATACCCTCTCCCACTGCTGCTCGAAATGCCTGATCCTCCAGCGTATCCGGTCGCAATCGCCAAGTCGGGATCGCTGATCTCGTTCTTTGCCAGTCTACCGACATCAACAGCGGGTTGTGGTCAGAAATAGTCCTAGCCAAGTATTCAGTGTGCTTCGCCACATGTGCAACCAAGTGGGAGCACAGGATGGCATCAATTTGGACGTGAAGTTCGTGTATGGAGGAGAAAAACGAATAATCCCTGTCATGTGGGTGTTGTGCGCGCCAGACATCGACCAACCCCCATCTATCCTGCCAATCTGTTCTAGTTTTGGCCAGTTTCCGAATCGGGGCAGCCACCAGAGGAGGATGCGATCTATCCATGTCCACGTCTGCAATTGCATTGAAGTCTCCCCCTATCACAGCTGGGCCAGCCAGGTATGACACCAGCACACCCGACAGGGTAGCCAAGAAGTGAGCCTGATCCGTATTAGGGGCGTAAACACTACAGAACACAATGTCCTTGCCATATAGCTTACCCTCAACCGCCGCATATCTGCCCCCCTGATCTAGCAGTTGCCTTGTGGCCTGAAAGGGAACCCCCGCTCTGATCCATATAAGCACCCCCCTAGCAAACGCAGAATACGCTGTACTAAAGACCTGGCCTCTCCATCTACGCTGCAGCGCTAATCCCTCCGCCTTCATAAGATGTGTTTCCTGCAACAGTGCTACATGGACTCCCCTTCTCAGCAAGTAGGCATGTACTTTGTGACGCCTAGTCATTGTCTGTAAGCCTCTAACATTCCATGTGATGCATTTCAAGTCATGTAATGTCCCCATCACAAAAACTTCGCATTTTCGCCAATTGCTCTGCAGTGTTGCCCACACCACCGTCTCTTCCCCAACTACCAACACCCCATGAACCCCTACCAACCCTCCCCCCCAGAACAGGACCCAATAGTAACCTATCAGTCCCCATCCAAACCTCACAACAACACTCACAACACTATAATGCGGTATTTACCACAGTGTGCCTTAAGGGCAGTGAAAGGTGCGACCTGGTCCAACAGGGAACAGCCCTCGCCCAAACCAGCCCGCCATAGACCCCAGTCCAACAAACAGGAATACTCAAGCGCCGTCAGGTTCAGCCACACCAGTAAATGGGTCAGAGAACCCCTACTCCACAGGAGTTCCGTGCTCATGTCACTCGTCCAGCATTCCTTCCGCCGTCCCCGGTGTGACCACCGGCCCCACTGTGCTGTCCGTTTCCGAGTGGTCAGCTTCCGATCGTTTCCCTTCTTCATCCGAGTCCGTGCCCAACGCTGATCCAGTGTTTTGGGAGCCTGTGATTTCCGCTGTTGCCGCTAGAGCACTCTGCTTGTCCAATGCCATCTGGGCCCTCTGTTGTGCCTGCAGAGATTTGGTCCGTTTCCGTATCCGCTGAGATTTGCGCACCCGGTAGGGCTTCCAATGTGCATACTGGCCCTGGGATCTGCGGTCCGTACCGGCTTTGTACATTTCGAACCATGTCCACGCCTCTTCGGGTGTTTGGAAAAAATTTGTTGTGCCATCTAGAATCACCCTCAGCTTTGCCGGGAATATCAGGGAGTACTGCAGTCCCTCATCTCGCAGTTCCTTCTTGATCGCCAGATAGGATGCCCTACGCCTCTGCACATCCTGGGTATAGTCCGGGAATATAGTGACCGTGGCGTTGTCAACCTTAAAGGGTCCTGCCGTGCGTGCCTTTTGAATCAAGATGTCTCTGTCCTTGTAGTGAAGTAGCCGGGCCACCACCGGGCGCGGGGGTCGGCCCTGCAGTGGCGGACGCGCCGGCACCCTGTGCGCCCTCTCCAGCGTGAAGAAAGACGTCAATCCTTCTGGCACTACCTCAGTTTTAAGCCAGTTCTCCAGATAAGCGATCATATCATCTCCTTCTGTTTTTTCCGGCAGACCCACCACTCGTATATTATTGCGCCGATTTCTACCTTCTGAGTCCTCCGCCCTCCGTTCCAGCATCGTAATGCGCGCAATTGCGTCCTCCAACCTGGCGTCCGTTGCCTTCTGGGCCGGTGTCAGTTCTTGAATGGCCAGCTCGTGTTCTTTTACCCTGTCAGCTAGCTTCGAGTGATCAGCGCGCAGAAGCCCCAGCCCGGTCGCCACCTGCGCTATATCTTGGTGGAGGGAGTCCTTTGTCGCTGCTATCGCCTCCAGAATCTTATCCAGGTGTCGGCGCAGTTCCTTCCCTGTGAGTTCTTCCTCCGGGTCAGTCCTCGCATCCTGGGAGTCATCTTGCCCTGCAGCTTCCTCCTTCTTGCCTTTGGGTCCCATGGTGTGCAGCGAGATCGATACCACCCTGTGCGTGGTAGGTCGGCCAGTGATTCCCCTCAGACGGTTTCCGGTCCGCTCTCAAATCAGGGACGTGCAGCCCCGCGGTAGCCTGGCCGTACTGTGCCTCTCCTGCACTCAGTGAAGTCTGTGGATGGGTGTTACCTCCTTATGTCGCCCGTGCCAGGAGGGCCAGTGTGTCTCTTCGGTCCACCAGAGTTGGGATCCCCCTCTGCAGCATGCGGCCCAGCAGTGCCACTGTCCTCCACCTCAGCTAACTCAGAGCCCCAGATGGCCACACCAGTCTAGCAGCCAGCACCTTCCAACAACTCGCAGGCCTTTGCACAGTGTCACTCTGTGGGTGCCGCCGGTCTAAATCAGCAGTGGCACCGCCATCTTGAGTTAGAGGGCACGATGATCACTCCTCAACTGCTCTCGGACCCAGTGCACCCGGATGCTGCCAGCCCCCGTGGCCCGGTCTCACTGGCCACGCGCCCTTTCCCCGGCTCATGCGGGGCCCAAACACGCCGTCCGCCCCACCTCCGTAGCGCCGGACGCAGGCCCGGACCAACACACTCACCAGGGATCTCAGCCGGGCGTCCTCGGTAGCCGCACTCCTCCGCCTCTGGTCCGCGGGGCCCCGAACGCCCAGTCTCACCTCAGCTGTCGGGCCGGCTCCCCGGAGAATCCAACGGGGCCCCGCAGCGCCCAGGCGGAGGCCCGGTGCTCCGTCGCCACACAATCAGGTCTTATCCCAGGCCGCACCACTCAGCGCCGCTCTGCCAGATCCGATCTGCTCAAGTCCTGGGGATGCAGTCAGCAGCCTCCCCCACCGGTTGCTACCACCGATCGGCTGTCTCGGCGGCCACGTCGTTAAGATCGAACCCTCCGCCGCAGGGGCAGTCCTTCCGCCCTCGCGATCACCACGGAGCTAGCGCAGGCCCCCTCAGCTCTGGTCTTCGGCCGCCATTTTGTCGCTTCCCAGCCGTATCGGAGATCAGGCAATCACACGTCCAGGGCGCCACGGGACCGCACAAGCTCCAGTTTCGATCGTCTTCCCGTGGTGTCACCTTCCGACACTATCCTCTAGAAAATCAGAGGATTTCATGGATTTTAATCAGGATATATTAGGGGTCGAGGGCGGAGCTGCAGGCTGACGCCGCCTCACCCATCGGCGCCCAAGCCACGCCCCTCATAAATGTCATTGTCATGTTTGAATATACTTACAGTGACCATTGTTTTTTATGTCTAAATATATTGTTATACCCTTGCAGAAAGTACAAAGAAGCATATGCATAGTTACAGGTACCTACGCTTTAATCATATTCGCATACATATTTGTATTAACCATAAATCCATATAAGGTCACCTATGCAAATATATGTCATCTACATACTATGCCACACACATATATGTAATGCATTTATTGTCATATACATAGCCAATGTTTATTAATGTTTTTTCTGGTATATCGATAACTCCTCTATCCTTATACTTATTTATAAAGTTGTATATAGTGCAAACATGACCTGTGAGGGTATCAGAGTGCTTTACAGGTGGGCGAAGTAAGAAATAAGTAAAGGACACGGAGCTCAAATACATGGATACATTGACATGCCATGTTTGCGCACTCAAAAGAGCATGTCTAGCTAATGCAGCAACATACCAGTCATGCTAATACATCCACACGTCGGAAGGGCATGCTGAGACAAATTCTTTGTTCATCCAAGATTAGATCTCATAGAGAAGCATTGCTTTAAAAACTGTGTGAGTTAGATCTCTGTGTAGCAGTGCTAAATTTTGTTTGTTTTGCAATAAGCATCAGAAAACTATATGGGCTGTGTGATGAATGTTTTTTATTTTTTTTAAACTCTTTATTATAATCAGCTACATCAAGGCAAAGTTCTTCCATTTGGTACTTATACATATTAAAAACCAGCATTACATGGCAATCCGACCTAGCACATTGTGCGTGCCCTGGGAGCGGCTTGGACCGACGTACTGACTCGGTGGCGTGGGACGCCGACTTCACACGGGTTGGCCGTCCGCCACGGATAAGATGGCTGGCAAAGGTCCGAAGGCGGGGGGGTCGCAATCCCGCCTTGACCGATTTGCGTACGACAAGCCCACTTCCGCATTGTCACCCCCCGATGCCAAATCGCAGCAGGGCAAGTCAGCGGAGACAGCGGGGACCAAGAAGGCGACTCTGGACGACGTTATGAGAGCCCTCACGCAAGTACAAGCCACGGTTGGTTCGATCTCGGCCGAAATCACGCTCATAAGGGCGGATTTCCATAAGATGTCGGAGAAAGTGAACAATATGGAAGTGGTGACCAAGTCCTTAGTGGAAGATGTGTCTGAGCTGCAGATTGGTATGGAAAAAGTGTTGAAAGAGAATAAGGTCCTACGGGAGAAACTCGATGACCAGGAGGGACGCTCGAGGCGGAACAACGTTCGTATCGTAGGTGTGCCGGAATCGGAAGACACAAGGGCAATGGATCTATATGTGGAGGACTTAATCAAGCAGAAACTTCAACCTAAAGGACTCTCCGCATTCTTCACGGTGGAAAGGGCGCACAGGGTCCCTGGAGGACGCAGGCAGACGGGGGCCAACCCTAGACCGATCATTGCAAGACTTTTTAACTTCAGGGATCGTGATGCCATCCTGCAGGCGGCAAGGAACTCTCCACCTCTTAAGATACAGAACTCTACTGTAGCCTTTTTTCCTGATTACACGGCCGACGTCGCACGGAGGAGGAGAACCTTTTTCGAAGTGAAGAAGGAACTAAGGGCGAGAGAAATTTCATACTCCATGCTGTTTCCGGCCAAGCTTCGAATTGTGGCAGACAATAAGACATGGTTTTTTGACTCCCCGGAAATGGCGCAGGAGTGGCTAGAGGGTTGGAGACAGGTGGACCCCCGCGTCGCTCTAACAGGCACAACAAGAACCGTAATGCAGGCTCCCAACAGAGTTCACAATCCGCTGAGGAGGGTGCAGTGGCACTTTCCCCCTTGACCGACCTTCAGGAGGATGATGCGGAGGAGGAACAGTGATTCATGATTATTGGACGGCTGAACTGAGTAATATGTTGAATGACGGTGCCGCCTTGGACACTGGGCGGAGGGCCTCCGCGGCCGTAGGTGGAGGCCGCTGATACCGGAGGGTCCTTCACCCCAGCAAGCAAGTACTTTGTTTTGGGTTGGGATCGGGCACTCTGCTGAGTTGGGGGGGCGGGCAGTTCTGAGTCCGTTGAGCAGGGGGGCAGGGAGGGGGGGAGTTGGGGGTAGGATGGGTTCTGGGTTTTCAAATGCTACGCAGGGTCAGGGTCTGTTCCATGAGAATAGAGCGTGCAGAGTAGGGGTACCGCAAGGGGGACTACATGTTCACTTTTTTGACTGTTTATTGCTAGGCACCGGTCGGCCGCCCGACCGCTCCTCTTGCCATGGGGGGGGAGGATGCTAATATGGGGCGAGTGTCTCCGCTGACCCTGATGTCTTGGAATGTGAGGGGCCTGGGGGATAAGGTGAAACGGGGTTTGGTCTTACAAAGTATAAAGAGGGCGACCCCGGCCCTGGTATTGTTACAGGAAACTCACTTGACGGGCACGGCCACCAGGGCCCTTGATAGGAGAGGATATAGAATGCTTATTCACTCAGAATTTACTAGAGGATCCAGGGGTACTGGGATACTAATGCATCGTTCGTCTAGGTTTATTATACAATCAGTTAGCGCCGACACACAGGGTCGCTTTGCGGCGGCTCACGGCCAATGGGAAGGGAGGCCGCTTAATGTGGTCTCAGTATACATCCCGCCGGCCTTACACGCCATAGCCCTCCCAGAGCTGGGTACCTTTTTGTTAGGCCTCCCGGAAGGGGATCTTATAGTGGGGGGTGATTTCAATGCGGTGGTACATAGCTCAATGGACCGCTACCCCGTGCACGCGCGTTCGTCAGGGCCCTCCAAATTACATGATTTTCTGGAAGCACAGGGGTTGGTGGACATATGGAGGCAATTACACCCAGAGGACCGCCAGTACACATACCACTCGGCAGTACACGACAGCCTGTCGAGGATTGACTACTTCCTCACACTAGGGGGGGGCCGTCTTAATATTACTGACACCCACATCAAACCACGAGGAATCTCAGACCACTCCCCGCTGCTACTCACTCTGTCCTGCCAAATTGGCACCTATAAGCGCCTCTATCCCATATACCCGGGTTTCCTCAAAGAGCCGGTCGTAGCTAAGGCCTTAAAGGCGGGCACGAGATCTTACTTCGCTGACAATGAGGGTTCGGTGACTTCCCAGGTAACATTATGGGAGGCTTATAAAACGGTCCTACGAGGGCAGGCACTCTCGGCTATCACACAACACAAGCGCACACAAAGCCAGGATCTACTAGATCTGGAAGAGCAGCTTGGCAGGGCGACACAAGACCATGAACATAACCCGAGTGAAGCTACCCAACACACGCTCCGGTTGTGTCAGCAAAGATACACGGACCATATGCGCTGCAAAGTGAGGGGCAATATGGCGGCGACTACGAATAGAATCTATGAAATGGGCGATAAGGCAGGTAGATTGTTGGCCTGGTTGGAGAGGAAGCGTGGAGGGCAGAGAGCAATACTGCAGCTGAGAGATTCGGAAGGGGCGTTACAGACCAACCCGGTTAGGATAGTAGAGCTCCTGGCAGACCACTTTCATTCTGTCTATTCCCCTGAAATTGAGGTCACACGAGAGGTGGTGGAGGGATCACTCCTAGGGGTGCCGACCCGTACTCTCCCCCAGGACGCTCGGGACGAACTTGAATCGGACTTGACGTCTGAAGAGATACAGCTGGCCATAACGGCGCTCCACCCTGGGAAGGCGATGGGCCCTAATGGGGTACCGATAGAATGGTACAAGATCATGGGTGAAGCGCTTTCCACGCCCATGCTTGCAATGTATGTGGAAAGCCGGGAGCGTGGGTTGCTTCCCCCTGACCAGCGTTTGGCTACCATAGTGGCGATACCGAAGCCCGGCAAACCCCCTGAGGACTGCGGGTCTTACCGCCCTATTTCACTTCTTAATGCGGAGAATAAAATTTTGGCGAAAGTACTGGCCACCAGACTCCTACCCCACCTACCGCTTCTGATCCATCCTGACCAGTCGGGCTTTATGCCACACCGGAGCACGGCGCTGAATCTGCGACGGCTCCACGGAGTACTGGCTCGCGCCCCGTCATTGACGGAACCGGCAGCGGTACTCTCCTTGGATGCCAAAATGGCGTTCGACATGGTGGAGTGGCGGTATCTCTTTGCGGTCTTGGAACACATGGGTATAGGACCCGGATTCATCTCATGGGTCAGATTGCTATATGCCGAACCGGTTGCGAGGGTGACGGCCAATGGTTGTGTCTCGAGGGAATTTCCACTGGCAAGGGGCACGAGACAGGGATGCCCTCTCTCGCCGCTGCTCTTTGCTTTAGTGCTGGAGCCTCTGGCTGTGATACTTAGATCCACTCAGCTGTTGAAGGGCATACATTGGGGAGATGGTTGGGAGGATAGGGTATCCCTGTATGCGGATGATATGCTCATCTACCTGATGGACCTTGAGAGCGGTATTCCGGTACTGCTAGCCCTGTGCGAGAAGCATGGCGCGGCGTCAGGCTATAAGCTTAACTGGTCCAAGTCCATACTGTATATGGTACGAGGAGACCCACCGGTTCTGCCTCCGGATTGCCAGTTAGTAGTGGAGCACCGTGCCTTCAGATACCTGGGGATCCAAATCGCGAGAGACTCGGCGACCTTTTTGGAGCTGAATCTTGTGCCCCTAGAGACTAGGTTGAAGGCGGTTGTACGCCATTGGAAGGCCCTTCCGCTGACGTTACTGGGTAGAGCAGCGCTATTTAAAATGCTGGCGTTACCCCGCTTCCTCTATGCACTGGAGAACGCACCAGAGATGGTTCCACCATTGTTCTTCCGCAGAGTGTCGGCGCAGCTGTCGGCCTTACTGTGGAGTGGCAAACCAGCTAGAGTGGCGCACTTAAAAATGGTTAGGGACTGGTACAGTGGAGGGATAGCGCTCCCGCACCTTGAATTATACTACTGGGCTGCGCACCTCAAGGTAATTAACCAGTGGATACACGGTGCACAGGATGACCCGGCATTTATGGCGGACAGGAGGCAACTGGGTACGAACACTCTTCTGGCCCCGCTTTACAACAAAGGCCTGGTGGGAAGGCTGGAGGGCCCTACCAAACACACGATCGCTATCTGGCATAAGGCTCAGAGACGGCTGGGCTGGGAGGGAGTGATTACTAATCTCACGCCGCTGTGGGACTCCAAGGCCCTTGGTAATTTGCGCACTAGCAAGGGATTTGATCGATGGGACACCATCGGGATATCCACGGTTGGAGATTTGTGGTCCAGGGGTGCGGTGATAACCTTCGAGACACTGAGAGTACAATATGACCTTGGGGTCACAGAAACATACCGATACATACAAGTTAGACACGCACTCATGTCAGTGTTGGAATTGGGAGCGCAGATCCCGGAATCAGCTCCGTTGGAGGATCGGCTCCTTACCGACTACATGGAGAGTGGTGCAACATCCCTCACCTACCGTAAACTGCTAAACAATTTACCGGATCCGCTGGTACGTTTGAAGGAGAAATGGGTGGAGGAGATTGGGGATCTGAATGACTCGGAGTGGAATGCAGCGCTGGCGTCCCCTAGGGAGGCAGGTATATCTACACGTTTTAGACTGGTCCAATTTAAGGTACTACATAGAGTGTACTATACACGCACAACATTACACAAGATACGTAGGGCAGATCATCCGTACTGTCTGAGGAACTGTGGGGAGGAGGGTACGTTGTTCCATACTCTGTGGGATTGTCCTGTTATACACACCTACTGGAGGCGGGTAGCACGGACGATCAGTCAAACACTAGGGTCATCATTCTCGCATGACCCTCGGATATGCTTACTGAATGTGTGGGGTCCAACTGATCTGTCACCGCAGGGGAAACGCTGGGCGATTGTTGGTGTGATGCTGGCAAAGAGGGATATAGCACAGAACTGGGGGGCACCGATTACTCCGACACTGTCGCAGTGGTGCCGGAACATGGACATGCTTATGGTGACGGAGAGAGCGATTTACAAACAGAGGCTTAATCCACGCAAGTGGAACAAGATGTGGTTGCCGTGGAACTCGTACAGGGGAGACATTTGTGAACCTTTGCCTGAGGAAGAGGATCTGGATAGCTCAGAGGAGGGTGAAGACGAGGAGTAATGTTGGGACTAGAAGGTTCAGTTAAGAGGGGTGGGATTGCCCGGGCGTATGACACTGAACATGTGGATGTACTTAATTCTGAATGACAATGTGAATACTGCTTGTTGTGCCTCTATTGACGCTAATGATATCATTGATTCGCAAAATGGTAGGTTGTCCCTGACCTTTTTAGTAGTATGTTTTCTGTTGGGGGGAAAAGATGAAAATGTGAAAAGTTGCTTTTTTTGATTGCATGCAGCTGAATGTTGACGCTGCGGTATACTATGGTTGTGTATGCATAATTCTTCTGTGGTGGCAACAATAAAAACACATTTCAAAAAAAAAAAAAAAAACAGCATTACACAGTTTCGGTACATTATTATGGCAATACACAATACATTAGGATCAAGCCCGTTACCCCATCTGTCACCTGCACCTTTCTTCCTAAGGGTCATCCTCCAGTCCTTCATCCATCTGGTCCTGCAGAGGTTCACAGATGTTGCCCATGAATGCATTCCATGCCCCCCAGATGTGATGAATGTTCTTGATATATGAACTTTTATGATCCTATGAAATGGAACCGATTCCTTATTAAGCATGTTTTTAGTATCCTTTTTATGTAGTTTTTATGACTGTATTGTTTTATTCAATGGTTTTATAGCTTGAGGTCAGCTGAATAAAGAACATGTCTCACTGACTGCATCAACATGCAAGCATTCTCTTAATCATATTCTTTGTTTTAAATGTATATGTATTCTGCGGTTGGGTGTTAAAGGAGAGTCTCGGGAGAGTGAATAAACAAGGGTTAGGAGGTTTAGTTATAGGGGGAGAAGGGGTAAGAGGTAGGCTTACTTGTAGAGTTGAGTGTTGAAAGTGTTGTCATGGGCTTTAGGTGGCAAGAAGAGGAGTTTTGTGTAGGGGAAGGTACAGCAGAGGGTTGAGTAAAGGATAGTGAGGTCCAGCATGATCAATATTTGTCGTTGGCAAAGGGTAGTGGAAGGATTTACTTAGAAAAGGTAGAGGATGTGTTAGATTGAGGGGAGTATGAATAAGTGCTGTGTGGGTTGGTGGCATAGTGGAGGTATATTGTTTGGATTGAGGTTTAATACAGGGTTGCGCATTGTATAGGAGTGAAGGGGCCTTTGTGTGGATTTAGGGGTTGAAGGGTATGTAGGAGTGTTTTATAGAGGTGAAAGTGGTAGGTTGGTATGAGTTGGTTGGAGTGGTCTTTTTATTTTAACCCCTTGTCCCAGAATAAAGTATATTTGTTGTTCAATGGAAAACTCACAGTAGCAGTAACCCGTCATATTTGATTTGCTTGGGTTGGTATTCCTTTGATGACTGTACTGCAACTATTGTAAAGCGCTCTGATATCCTTTGGGATCATGTTCGCGCTATATAAAACTTTATAAATAAATAAATAAATCCAGATCCAGCAGGAGCAATGCTAATATAGTACTTTCCTGAACACACTGACAGCCATTCAAAGAATATCCATGTTGGTTGGTAGGAAACTGCGGGAAAGGGGAATAAGTAAATAAAGAAAAATAAACATTGAATAGCTTCACCTTGGCTGTTCTTACAGCAAGATTCAACCAGCACTGCAGAGGCACTGATCACAACAACAAGAAGTCATTCTTTTAGTACTCGGCCAATGATCTCATGGTTAATTATTTTTACAAAGACATCTGATATACTGTGTGACAAGAAGTGTAGCATAGATCCCCACAGCACAGGTGAGACCCCAGTCCTGAAGGGGGTCCCTTCAGCATGTTTTATGTTATGTGCATTTGTAAAGCGCACTGTCACCCGCGAGGGTATCGTGGCGCTAAGCAGGTGTGTGTGCCTAGCCCTGCCTATGGTAGGCTGGTAATTGAAAAACCAGGTCTTTAGCTTATTGCGGATTTCAAGAAGAGAGGAGGAGGCTCTGATGTGGAGTTTTAGGCTGTTTCACGCTTTAGCAGCAATGTAAGAGAGAACATGAAACTGTTTAGGTAGGTGGTACCTAAGTTGTGTAGTGTGTACTCTGTGAGGGTGTGTCAATGTGTGTACAATTCAGCCGCTGTGTGCAGCATGCTCTCTGAGTGATCCATGCTGATCCAGGCCTAGAAAGAATCAAAGTAATAATTTGTTAATTCATACTTCAGGCAGAGCCTTGGTGTGCAGTTGGAGGAGGGCCCCTTTGGCATCACTGTCAAACTCTCACCTCAAACCTCAGGTTAGGTCATGGGTTTTAGAGTGGGATCTCACTAAGGCAAATGGGGAATACTATTTAGATGCTTATATATAGATTTACAAGCAGGTGACCCAATTAAATAAAGTCTATGGAGGCTTAGTGCTTGCCTGATGGATCAACAGGATAAAAATATAAGTCATACCCAAAAATGTGGGTGGGTCGAGAGACATGATTTGCACCATCGCCTGAACCCCCTTATAATAAGTCATAAAAGCTAGTAGCCCTGGAATCTGAGGCCAGGGTTCTGTTGCTGGAGTAGCCTGCATGTTTAATGAACTTTCCTCAGTGTTTGCAGAATTTTCATGGAGCGGGTACTCGAAGTGGTCATTTTCAAGTGGGCATGACTCCCTCTCTTGCTAGGGCTCAAAATGCAGGCAAGTGGTAAGTTTCGTGTGCAGGACCGTAGCTCTTTTTATTGGTTTGGATCACCACAGGGCAAAGGGAATAAAGTCCTCAGATTTGTGAAGGTACAGAAAAAGCCCTTTCCCTCTTGGGCATTTACTTTTTCCTCTGTAGTCAAAGGTCAAAATTAGAGATGCAAATGAGATAAGGGTTTAATGTAGCATTTGGGAGCCTATTCTTGTTACCATGCTTGGAGTTCAGTGGATCCCCTTCTCCACTACTGATAGCTACACCCCTTGGGTGAGCAGAATGGGCAAGAGGAGCAAGAGTAGGGATGGTGTTAGGAGAAGACTCATGTAGGATGGAGATGAATGTTGAATCACCAGAAAAGAAAGGAAGGTGGAGAAAAGAGAATGATAGAAGAAGAGTGGGAGTGAAAAAGTAGAAAAGATGGGGAAACTAGGGTTCTTGAGATAAGTGTGATCAGAGAGAGACATAAAAAGATGAGGGGAGGATGGGGTAGGACAGGGTTCTCCAAAATCAGCCGGATCCATGCCAGATTTTTAAGACAACTATATTTATCTAAATGGGGATATGCGAAAAATCTGGCATGGATCCGGCCCTACAGGGCTAACTTTGGAGAACCCTGGGGTAGGGGGATGAGCCCAGGTTTAGAGGGCCTTCGGGCAGATGGTGGCTTGAGGGAGAGGGTGTGCTGATTCTTCTTTGTGAGTGAAGTTGCACTGACAACAGACTTTGGATTTACAGTGTGCAGGGCACGGCATGATCAGGGCAACCAGGTGCAAGCGCAACCTTTGCTTAAGATAAAATGAGGCACATTTACAGACTTCCCTATAAAGGTCCTAGACCAGCACTGAAAGCGGCTACTGATCATTGTAGTGGTGCACTGGCAGATGTGCATGTAAGGCTGCTGTTCAGAACAAGCGGGTGATTGTGTTGCTGGTCAGGATTCAGGAACACTGCTGAGCTGCTTGTAAAGGCCCTGACTCTGGAACAGCAACAAGTCAGGATTGAGGTGCATTGGAAAAGTTGACTTGTAATGATCCTGGCTCTGGATCAGCAAAGGGATGGTGCTGCAGGTCAGGATTGAGTCATGTTTGTTGAGCTTCTTGTGACAGCTGAACTGCTGCAAAAGAAGGAAGCCATGTCTGGAGCTAGCTGGGGCCACATATTCCAGTCCTGAACTTTTTATTAAACATCTTCCACCTAGGATCTGTAGCCTTGATCCACTTGAATTGGACTAGCTCTAGCTAACTTTAAAACAAGGATCAGTGATAGGTTGTGTCTACTGGCAGTGCTCCCAAGACTATAGATCAGACTCAAGGCACATTGGCAAAGCAGCTTGTGAGGGCCACAGACTATTCATACTTTGTAGGGCTGCAGATCAGACTTGAGGTGTATTGAAAGACCTGCTTTGCAGACAAGACCCTTCAGATGTGGGGAATCAGGAGCAGGTATGGGGGCGCAGAGTACATGTAACCATGAAAGGCCTGTGCACCTCTCACTTTTGCCAGAAATGCATGTTACTAGTCTATTCATCCTGCAGCTTGTACCAAGAATTGAGGCGAGGTAACTCTTGACTGAGGGACAAGCAATTTAACTTCCTGTGATGACAAGAATGGCAAGAGTCAGTTTATGTAATTTCCAATGACACTAATGTTATGTTAATTATCAATTTGGAAACAAGAAAAATTCTACTCAATTTTGAGCACATATTGTTGGCATCCTGTTCTGGAGAGTTTAATCTCCACAAAGCCGACTGCAATTCTGGAACTTGTCTGAGTGGAAGAGGGAGAGCACAACCTCACAGGTCACAGTTGGGGCGAAGAAAGCTTGCAGCCATTCTGAAGGGACCAGTAGTAATCACTCCTACTAAAGGACAGGGTTGGGAAATTTACAGCTGGGCGTGGAATGAATGGCAATGATGGAGCAGGGGTGACTGGTCATGGTGTAAAAGGCTCATATGGTGGGCAGTTGCTAAGAAAATGAGATTCCCCTCCACCACCAGTGCTCTCCTTTGCCAATCTCTAGCACAGTTGTGCCTTGCTTGTAGACTTCCGAACTGTAATAAGTCAGATAGATTGGCACTGTTTCTTCTACTTTCACTTTTTCTGGTACAAGGCTTACAGCACTACATTCTATCTTGTACCTGTTTTAAAAGGGAAATGGTGCTGCTGCCTGTGCTGAACCACTATAATATGAAGAATGCCGAAACAGCAATTACTCATGGTGCAAGGAAGGCTTGCACAACTACATTCTTATGTGTCGAAGGCTTCCCACCAAAAAGTGTCTTTGAAAGAAGAGGCCAAAAAAGAGTACTTCATTTTCCATCATCCATCTGCACAGGAAGTGACATCACTGCATTTCCCATCATCCATCTGTGCAGGAAGTCACATCACTAGTTTCCGTCCAAAACTGTCTTTAAATGAAGAAGCCAAATATGAGAACTTCATTTCCTTTCATCCATCTGCACAGGAAGTGACATCACTGGATTTCTCATCATCTACACAGGGAGGCACATCACTGGTTCCCCACTCACCAGCTCTCCTCCCTGGTCCCACTTAATGGCAGCCGCAACATAGAGGTGCAGCAGGTATGCTGCTGGCATGTCAAAGGCATGCCAGGAACAAACCTGTCTATACTGTCTATATTGTGGTATCGTTGTGCAGCGTATTGGAAACTGCTTGTGGAATCTGCTGTGTGCTTTTGACTGCCGCTTTGCCTATTTACTTATTTGCATTTTTAAACTGCCAGCGCAACTCTCTTGCTGTATCTGTTATCGTTGTGCAGCGCATTTTCACGGAAACTGACTATTATATATTGCCTGCTGTTTGCTTTTGACTGGCGCTCTGCTTATTAGCATATTAAAATCGCTAGCGTTTATTCCTTGCTGCATTCGCGTTCTCCCCCAGGCGCTCTTGCCGTGCTGACCCCTCCGCCTCCATTTTGTTGTTGTTGTCCTCCTACGTCGCCCGCCCCGCCTCCCAGCTGAGCCGCCCTCGCCCCTCCCCCTTCACCTTCCATATATGACAGCTCTTCCAGCGCGCAGCGTTTACGCGCAGCGTTCGCGCCCAATCCGCGCTGAAGGTGCGCCAAAGGTAAGCCCGTCTACGCCCGTCCGCGCCTGGACCGCGCCCAGCGCAAGACCCCCTGCCCCTCGCGCTGCCCAGCCCTCCCGCATTACCTACGATGCCTCCACCCTCCTAGCCCTTAACCCCGGTCGCGCCCCCAACTGCGTCCAAGCCGCTCCTGGACACACCCATGGACCTTTCTCCTGCTACTCCTGCAAATTCATCGGCACCATCTACAACTCCACTACGATCACACCTCAGATTCCCGACCCCAACCACCTACAATGCATCTTGCTCAACACCCGCTCAGTCCACAGGCACGCCATTGACCTATGGAATCTACTAGACACCATCTCTCCAGACGTCGCCTTCCTAACAGAAACATGGATGAACGCTTCCTCCGCCCCAGACATCACCATTGCCATCCCTGAAGACTATAAGATCACACGCAAGGACCGTACCGGCCACACAGGAGGAGGAATCGCTATCGTCCATAAAAAATCAATCCACATCTCTACCAGCTCTGACACCAATCTCGCCAACTCTGAACATCTTCACTTCCAGATCCACATCGACCCCAAGACCCCACTCAGAGGCACCCTCCTTTACAGACCACCAGGACCCCGCGCAAAATTCAGTGAAGACATCACGGACTTCATCACTCCACACGCGCTCCCCTCCAAAGACTACATCCTTCTGGGAGACCTCAACTTTCACCTTGAAAAGAACAACGACCGCAACACCACCACCCTCTTGGACAACCTCGCCAACCTTGGACTTAAACAACTGGTCACTTCCCCCACCCACATAGCAGGTCATACTCTCGACCCTATCTTCACCTCCAGCAATCACCTCTCCTTCAGCCACACTACGGCTCTCCTCTGGACTGACCACAGCTGCGTTCACTTTACCTATAACAAGCCGAAACCCATCAACCACCCCCAACCGACTCTGCAAAGAAACTGGAACAAAATCACCAGCGACCAGATCTCCTCATCGCTCCTTCTAAACACCCCAGCCCACTCTTCTAACCCAGACCAAGCCGCCACCAACTTCACCCTTTGGTTATCCAACTGCGCCGACATCCTAGCACCACTGAAAAAACGTCAAAGCAAACCTGGCAGCAAGAAGGCCTCATGGTTCAACGATGATCTTAAGAAGTCCAAGAAACTCTGCCGCTCCCTTGAAAAGGCCTGGAAAAAAGACCCAACCACCAGCACCAAGGACGCCTTCAAAAACGCCACCCGCATACACCACCAACTAATCCGAAAGGCCAAGAAAACCGCCTTCAAGGACCGACTAGATAGCAACGCCCACAACAGCAAGGAACTTTTCAACATCGTCAAGGAATTTACCAATCCCTCGGCCAACTCCAACGACATCACCCCCTCCCAAGCTCTCTGCGACTCCCTAGCCTCATTCTTCCACAACAAAATTGCAGACATCCACAACAGCTTCGACAACCAACCCGGCGACCAACCCACCCAACCATATGCGGAACATTCACCCCCCTTGAACACCCTTAACGACTGGAACCCTATCTCCACTGAGGACACCATCCGCCTGATGAACTCCATCCACTCAGGATCCCCCACAGACCCATGCCCTCACCACATCTTCAACAAAGCAGACTCCGTCATAGCACCACACCTCCGAGACGTCATCAACTGCTCCTTCAAATCCGCCACCTTCCCGGAAAGCTGGAAACACGCTGAACTCAGCGCCCTCCTGAAAAAACCCACAGCGGACCCCACCGAACTCAAAAATTACCGCCCCATCTCGCTCCTTCCTTTCCCGGCCAAAGTCATCGAGAAAGCTGTCAACAACCAGCTCGCCGCTTTCCTCGAAGCTAACAAATCCCTCGACTCCTCACAGTCTGGCTTCCGAGCAAAACACAGCACTGAGACCGCCCTCATCGCAGCAACAGACGACATTCGAACTCTGCTGGACAATGGAGACACAGTCGCCCTCATCCTCCTCGACCTCTCCGCAGCCTTCGACACAGTCTGCCACAGCACCCTTTTACAACGCCTCAGAAACATCGGAATTCAAGGAAAAGCACTTGAATGGATCACCTCGTTCCTCACCGGAAGAACCCAGAGAGTCCGACTTCCACCATTCAAGTCCGAGGCCACTGAAGTCATCTGCGGCGTACCACAAGGATCTTCACTCAGTCCCACCCTCTTCAACGTATACATGAGCCCCCTCGCGGCCATCGCCCGCCAACACAACCTCAACATCATCTCCTACGCGGATGACACTCAACTGATCCTTTCACTCACCAATGACCCCAGCACCGCCAAAACTAACCTACACGAAGGCATGAAAGAAGTTGCCGAATGGATGAAACACAGCCGTCTGAAACTGAACTCAGATAAAACAGAAGTCCTCATCTTAGGTACTTCCCCCTCTGCATGGGACGACTCTTGGTGGCCGGAAGCCCTTGGAATTGCACCCATCCCGACAGACCACGCACGGAACCTAGGTGTTATCCTGGACTCTTCACTTTCAATGAACAGACAAGTCAACGCCGTCTCCTCATCCTGCTTCAACATTCTTCGCATGCTCAAAAAAACATTTCGCTGGATCCCCACCGAAACCAGAAAAACAGTCACCCATGCTCTGGTCACGAGCCGATTGGACTACGGAAACACCCTCTACGCAGGTACTACCGCTAAACTCCAGAAAAAACTCCAACGAATCCAAAACGCCTCAGCCAGGATCATATTAGACATCCCGCGTAACGAACACATCTCTGGTCACCTGAAAAACCTCCACTGGCTACCCGTCAAGAAGAGGATCACTTCCGACTTCTAACCCACGCACACAAAGCACTCTACGAAATCGGACCAGAATGCCTCAACTCACGACTGTCCTTCTTCACCCCCTCCCGCCAACTACGATCCTCCAGCCAAGCCCTCGCCACTGTACCTCGTATCAACAAGACCACCATGGGAGGTAGATCCTTCTCATACCTGGCAGCTAAAACATGGAACTCACTTCCCACTTACCTTCGCCTTACCCAAAACCACCTAGCATTCAGAAAGCAACTTAAAACGTGGATATTTGACAAGTAATCCTCCTCCCCTCCCTAAGCGCCTTGAGACCCTCTGGGTATGTAGTGCGCTATATAAATTTTATGACTTGACTTGACTTGACTACCAGTCCTGGCCCACCCCCACTGCCAGACTGGTCCTCCCCCTACCCACTCCTACCCTTCCGAGCTCCTCCACACCTCCTGCAAGTTCTCATTCACTCTCCTACATCCTACACCCACCCCTCCTGCACCAACAGCATCCAACGCGCTTATACTCATACAAACCAGCCACCAGCTTACACCCACAAAGACCAAACACTACCCATGCAACGAGCAACACTTGCATGCAAACTCAATACCCACTTGCTCACCAAACAAGCCACAGAGATCTGGGACCTACTGCATGACCACGCTCCAGATCTGTTCTTTCTAATGGAAACAAAGCTAAACTAAGCTTCTGCACTGCACAGCGCTACAGCCTTTCCAATGGCTACAAGATCGCCAGGCAAGTTACAAACCCGGAGGCGGAGTTGCCATCATATTGAAAGATACCATCCGCTGCTTCACCTACACAGAGACCCCACTAGCTACATGGAACACTTCACGTTCAAGGTATGCATCAAAGTCAACTTATCCCTGGGCAAAACCCTTGTATACAAACTACCAGGACCCCGCACCAATTTCGCCAGCAACATCACAGACTTCTTAGCACCCCTAATCATCAATACCAACACTTTCATTCTACTTGGATACCCTAACTTTCACCTGGAAGACCGCTCCAACATAAATTCTGCAGCCCTTCTAGAAAGTCTTGGCCAAACCCAGCACATTTCTAAACCTACCCTCTCGGCCAGACACCTATTGGACTCGATTTTAACCTCAATCAGTAACATCACAGTCGACACCCAGCAACTATGACTTGGACAGACCACACCCTGGTCAGTACAGCATACCCATTTCACATCACCAAAGACCTACCACAACCGGACGCAGCTATTGCAACTGGAAAAGCATCACAGAAAAGGACTGGGCTTCCGCCCTCTTAGAGCACAGGCCTGAGTACACCAGTAACTTGCCTAAAGCTATCAATAACTTTAAAATCTGGATCACCGCATGCACTCTGGCTCTCCTCAAGCAAAACCCTATGGCAAGAACCCTACCGCAGACCAGCTGGTACACACAGGAACTCAAGCTGACAAAACTCCACTGCAAGCAACTGTAGCGCAAATGGAGAATACGTTAAGACACCACAGGTAAAGACATCTTCAAATCTGCCTGAAGATGCTACCACCAGCAGTAACAGAACACTAAGCACACAGCTCTTGCAGACAGCATCAACAGGTGCTTAAACAGCAGAAAGGAAATCTTAGCCATCCTCAAAGATTTCAATGCGCCTCCTGCTGCCTCCGACAACTTTACCCCCTCGCAAGACCTTTGGAATGAACATCTCCGAATTCTTCTGTAACAAAATCGCCTCCATATACGGCAACCCTGTGCCGGACCCCATCATCATCACAACTCAACTTCCCATCACGGCAAAAGAAAGAATCCTGGCCTTGTGGCCCGCCGTTACCACCGTTCAAACCACTGCTACATAATAACCATCCACTAAGGGTCCCCTTCTGACCTTTACCCCACCACACCTTCCCTAAAGGACTCCTACTGATCAAAGAAGCACAAACACCCATCCTCAATGCCTCCATTGACTCAGCCACATTCCTGGACACCTGGAAACAAACCATATTCATTGAAACCATCCACTGACCCATCTCTAACTACAAAACCATCTCCCTCCTACCATACCCAGCCAAGACCTTAGAGAAACTAATCAACCGCCGGCTTATCGACCACCTCAACAACCACCAGCTCCTTGACGCCAGGTGGTCCAGAATCAGGCCCAACCACACTACAGAAATATCACTCCACCGATTACATCTGCACGATCCTTGATAGATTATGGACCCGTCAACATCTATCCATTGGATCTGCTGTTTTTAAATGAAAAGAACACAAGCTGCTAGCCTGGCACCTTACTCCGCGGAAACCCTCAAACTCATTTGCGGAGTGCCTCAAGGTTCATCACTCAGCCCCACCCTCTTCAACACATACATGATCTGGCCAACATCCTCCGCGCACAGAACATCAACATGCTATCCTACGCCAACGACACACAATTCATACTCTCCATCTCCAATAAGACCCCTAACACAAGAAACAAGTTCACCGCCAGCAGGACCAAAGTCGCTAACTGAATGAAAGCCGGCTGCCTCACCATGACAAGACAGAAATACTGATCTTCAACAAGACTTCCCCTAGGGGCTCCAACTGGTGGCCAGTCAAACTTGGATACACACCCAGCACCCACGCCCAGAACCTCAGGATCATCATCAACAGCAAGCTGGACATGACCGCACAAGGCAATGCCATCACTGCATGTGGCTTCCACATCCTGAAGATGCTGAGGAAGATCTTAAAATTGCTTGCAAGCAACACCACAAAAAAGTCACCAGCAAGTTGAACTATGAGAACACCCTCTATGCCTGTGGTCACCAAGCAACTCACCAGAAGACAGCAATTCACACAGAACTCGGCAGCTAGACTAACTCTCAACTTCCCACACGGAACTCTCATCATACACCACCTCATGAAGTTGAACTGGCTCCAGATACACAAACGCGATAATTTCAAACTCCTCCACACAAATCCACGGCCCTACACAACTTAGGCCTCACCTACCTGAACAGTCAAATCTCCTTCCACCAACCAATCAGACACATCTGGTTCGCAGAACTCCTACTCCCACACATCACACGCATATACAGACCAGATCAGGAGGACAGGCATTCTCTTATATCGCTTCTGAAGCGTGGAACGACCTCCCACTGCACATCAAAGCCTCCTCCTCTCTAATTGAATTCCACAAGAAGCTGAAGACCTGGCTTTTCAAATACCCTCATAGGTGATAGTGAGCTTTACAAATACCCCTAACACAACACACCTGCTTTAATTTCTATGTCTGATCCGGGAGAATGCTGCTCTCCTTGACCATTCAGAAAGAGTTCTTAACAAGGACAATCAGGCCTGCCTCCAGCTAAAAAACAATTTGCATTGGTCAGACTTTGAGCTAATGTCGGAAAATGAGATCTTCAGTATAATTTCTAACCTAAACCCTTCCTCCCACACTATGGACCCCATCCCATCCACAATTATGAAAGAGCTCAACCACACCATTTCCCCTTTCTGGACAAAAATCATCAACGTCTCTCTCACCTCAGACTGTGTCCCAGACTCCCTTCAACTTGGACAAATCACACCCATTCTCAAGAAACCAGGGGCCGATCCTAATGATCTTAACAACCTCAGACCTACCTCCAACCTCCTATTTCTTGCAAAAACATTGGAGAAATGCGTTCTTCACCAACTCAACAAACACATTAATGAGTTCCACCTCCTCGACGCCTTTCAATCAGGATTCAGGAAAGGCTGTAGCACAGAAACAGCTATGGTCAACGTCTCTGACGATATTCACAAGGCTTTAGATGAAGGTGATGCCTGCCTACTCATCCTTATTGACCCATCTGCGACATTCAACACAGTAAATCATCCAGCGATTCTGGAGGCATTGTCGAAGCGCTCCAGCATCAATGGCACAGTACTAAAATGGTTCCCCTCCTTCCTTCAACACCGCTCACAACAAATTAAAATCAACTACTGTCTCTCGAAGCCAACAAAAGTCACACTTGGGGTCCCGCAAGGCTCGATTCTCTCACCGTCCCTCTTCAATCTTTTCATGGAGCCCCTCACAATCATCTTGAAAAAAGCTGGAGTGAATTACCACCTTTACGCTGATGACACCCAAATCTATTTCAAAATCAAGTCTCCCAGCTACAACCGACACCTCAATGCCACTCTAACCGAGATCCAAACTTGGTTCAAAGCTAACCACTTGAAGCTCAACCCAGATAAAACGGAACTAATCCTATTCTCTCCGAAAAGCAACCATCGTCCAATCCAAGAGTGGCTCAAGAATCTGGTCGCCCTTAACTGCCCCATCGTCCTATCCGACTCAGTTAAGTCTCTAGGCATCACCCTTGACAAGAACTTATCTATAGGGGCCCACATCAAAAACTCTGCAAAAAGTGCTTTTTTTCTCTCTAAAACACCTCAAGATATTGAAACCTTTTCTTCCCCATGATGACCTCAAGACAGTAGTCCAATCCCTAGTTCTCTCTAAAATCGACTACAGGGAACGCCATCCTTACAGGTTCTCCAAAAGCTCACCTAGCCCCTCTAAGGGCAGTGTTGAACATGGCCGCTCGACTCGTATCTGGAGTAAAAAGATTTGAACACATCACTCCAGCTCTCAACTCCCTCAACTGGCTTCCCATGGAAGGGAAGTGCATTTACAAGCTGGCCTGCATCACACACAAAACCTTTCACTCTCCGGCCCCTAACTAGCTGAACAACAAAATGGTAAGAGCAGGTCAATCCAGAACTCAGAGAAGCTCCCACTCACTCCTTCTTATTCCTCCGAAACTGAAAAAGAAAACCACACAATACCGATCGTTTTCTGGCAACGCTCCCAGGATGTGGAACGCTTTCCATAGAGTCCTCAGATGCAACCCCTCCTTCTCCTCTTTCAAAAGGGACCTGAAACTCCATCTCCTTAACAAATACTTTCCTGACCAACGTCAACTAACCTAGACTTCAATATCCGAGTTTACTCCTCTCTCTTCACATTCAAGGATAGTTGGTGACCGGACTGTGTTAACCACCTTATTTTTCATGCTGTATTTTTTTATCCCTGGTTTGCTTCCTTACTGCCGGCCTACTATGAAATGCAATTTCCATCTGTTTTTTTACAGTGTGTATGTAAAGCACTCTGATACCTACGGGTCAAGCTAGCGCTATATAAAACTTTTAAAATAAAAATAAAATAAAACAATAAAGTGGCACAGGGGATTTTTTTTTCTCAAAACAGGCTTTTCCATATCAATAAGGGTCAAACAAATGAAGCTTAATCAAAACCTACATGCCAATTCTTCCGATTCAGGCAGGATACTACCGATTTTAAGGCTAGTCTGCCGCCTCCCGATTCCCGCAAGCTGAAACCCGATTCCTTGGCAGTGTCTGGTCTGTGTGACTCGAATTATGCACTACCAATAACCTACTCCGACAAGCAAGTGCACAACATTTTTGTTGCGCTTCCTCTGCCTACCATAGCGATTTCTTCTGAGCTCCTGACAAGTATTGAAACAACGTATGTTTGAATTTCTGATATCTGATCCTGCAGCAGCACTCTTGCAAGTCCCATACATGCCAATAGACCGGATTCAGGACACAAGTCAATGAGAGAAATACATTCTCCATATTATTCTTCAAAATGTAATCTTCCAAAATGTTAGCATGTAACTACTCCCAGAATTCATTCGTTTGTGAAACACAAGCTTGTGGTAGGCAGACAGTGGCCTCCTTGACATGGGGTCACCTGATAACTAACCCGGAAGCACTGCTGCTAGCCCCGCCCCTGCGCTCCGGAAGCACTGCTGCTAGCCCCGCCCCTGCGCTCCGGAAGCACTGCTGCTAGCCCCGCCCCTGCGCGCAGCCTCTCTTGCACGTGTTGTGGTGTGCAGCCCTTTCTCTCGGTCTTTCCTTTGCTGCTGGGCTGTCTCTTTGGAAAACCGCGGTGGACAGGGCGGTGCGCCGGCTGCGGTGCCCCGGCTGCGGTGCCCAGAGGCAGCCTGGATTAACAGGTTTGCTCCCAGAGGTAAGTACACATTTCATTAGCGCTAGGAAAGGTTTAGGCTGCATCTTCGGGGGTTCTAGCAACCCGTGAACCGTAAGACACAAAATCAATAACACTTCTCCAGCTCTTCCATTCGAGATTCCCCTGAGGGTATCTGATTTCTTCTTTCAGGATGAAATGCGGTTTACCAAGCGCGCATCTGCTGTGCACCAGAACAAGGGAAACATACACAGCTGTGGCCCCAAGTGCAGCCATTGACAGTAGCCTTTGGTCCAGAGCATTTGGACATTATGAACTCTGACCTCCCTCCATCTTCACTTGTGAAGTTCTGTTACAGATGCATGATGAACTTCCATGCCAAGGCACTGAAGACAAATCACCAACCCGAGGAGGACATGTCTGAATGTGCAGTAAATTCCTCAGGATGGTTGCCAGAATATTACCCTGCCCTCTGATGCGAAGTAGCTAGCTGATCTGCGGATCCGTAAGGTAATCAGAGTCCTTACATCTGGGAAGATGAGGAGTTGCCCTGGACCCTGAGCAAGTGCCTACCTGGAGTGGAGATGAAAGGAGCCCCGCAGTCCAAACGGGAGCAATCGTCTAACCTACCTGCCCTACCAGAGAAGCTGGAAACTGTCCACAGCGTGGGACTACATTACAGTGGAGAGGGCTGACTGGACTGCAAGAACAAAGGGGAGTGAAACATCCTTGACCCGTGGCTCTCCTTGGGGACGCGGTGCGTCGTACCCAACATCAAGAGAACATTTACCTCCCCACCAGCAGGTCCCTGGGGAAGGTGCTCATAGTACCCAACATCAACAAAAGAACATTTACCTCCCCAAGGGCAGCACACTGCTTTTCTGATTTTGAGCTGGGGGCCAGATAGTCATTGCCAGGGAGCTATAAGGGAGCCTGAAGACACCTGGGGCCTGATTCACAAAAGGAATCTGAGACAAAATCCTAACTTTTTCGGTATTCACAAAAGACATTTAGGAGTAGTAAAGTTAGGATTTTGTCTTACGTTTGTCTTAAGTTTTGGTCTTAAGACAAAATCCTAACTTAAGTTAAACTTAAGTTAGGATTTTGTCTTAAATTTGTCTTAAATTTGGTTTTAAGAAAAAATCCTAATTTAAGTTTAACTTAAGTTTAAATTAAGTTAGGATTTTGTCTTAAAACACAAACTTAAGACAAAATCCTAACTTTACTACTCCTAAATACCTTTTGTGAATACCGAAAGTCATAAAGTTAGGATTTGGTCTCAGATTACTTCTGTGAATCGAGTCCCTGGTGTCCCCATAGCCCTCCATCTCACATGGCAAACAGACCCACCACCCGTGTACCAATGTATGGTCTGTTAACTCAGTGACCTAATGTATCCACTCCAGAGATCTGTGGCTCGACCACTTCTGGGATGAATGTGTGATCTACAGCTAAGTCTGCTATGATGAGTTGTATTGATGAGTATGATGAGTTGTATTTGTATCTGTATTTTCCTAATTAAATTATTATTTATATCAGCACTTATGATGTTCTTAAACATGCAAATAAGTGGAGGATGGATATATGCACAGTTAAGTTGTTTTTTTGACTGCAAGTCCTATTGTTGGCAATTCCTTAAAATATAGATAATATGGACTTTGGTTCTGTCCAGAGGCCTCTTTTTAATTTACCTCATGCCGTTGGCTGTTTGATGGATCATTCCGCCTTTTCTGAAAATGCTTGCAATGCAACACCAGAGGAAGTATTTTACATCTCAGAAAAACACTGAATAAACATAAATTGAAAGCCAAATGAATCATTGTGTGGTGTGTCGCCCTTCCCAACTACCAAGTCCGATTTATGAAGCCAGGCAGAGCCACTGTGCGTGGCCCTACGTAACTTGATAAATCAAGAGCCAAAATGCTACTACGCCTTCCTAGGTGAGGTGTAACTAGGAGAAATATCTTTATTTCTTCTAGATTTTCCCTCTTTGTATATATGCAGCATTCTGCAGCACACATAAAATAGAAAAAATGCCTCAGAGGATTGTTTTTGTGCAGGAAGGTGTCCCTTTCTGCACAAAAGCAATCCTGTTTACGACTGCCTTGGTGCTAGGCAGCACATTTTGCGCCACCCCAAAGAAAAGACAAGAATGCGCTGTATTATGTTAAATACGGCGAATTCCTGCCCATTCCCTTTCACGTAGTGCTGCAAGGTGGCTTGCTGAAATGAAATATTGATAACGCTGTAAATTTACAGAAAGCCTTTTTTTTTTTTACTGCTGCAGGTTTTTGTCTTTACATATTTGTCAGATCATAAAGTGCAAGCCAGGCCTATTGGCTTTGACATTACTTGTTCTCATGTGACGCTGGTTGCTTGTTACGCACACTGTACAAGCTGAAGTTCGATTTTAGGCTGCTCAGCTTTTTTTTCCCTCAACTTTAGAATTGTTCATGCGTGGAGTAACCCTGTCAGAATGTAAGGCATATCCCTTTCATGGCAATGGAAGACCTGGGTCTGGCCCACCCCTGCCATTTAGAAATAGAAGGCCTATTACTTTCCCCAGCGTTGAAGTCCTGGTTGAGCTCACACCTCCCTTTTGTCATGAAAGGCCTATTCTTTCGTGGCCTGGATGTCCTGGTTGCCAATGCAGTTAGAAGAATGACTTGGCCCTGTCAGTCTGTCTTGCCAGTGTTTTAGCGCCCTGCTCTAGAGTTCAGCAGAATATTAACAGCTTAAGGATATTTGGCCCTGTAGAGAAATAAAATTTTGCCTATGGAGTGCTCCCAATCCCCTAGCAAAAAGGCTCTTTTGCGCCTTTTCGCCCCAATATATCCACCACTGAAATTACTTCATATTTCACCATATTAATTCACCAGTAATCCTTTATGGGCTTCCTGAGTAGCGTGCGTCAACACCCTATAAGGGGGAGCAAGCGCTATATAAATACATACCTTTGTCCTCGTCTATCCTTCTGCTATCATTGCAAATCCAAATAACTGACTAACCTATCCACCACTTAAAACGTACTTGCATGTTTCACTATACTAATTCAACACTAATCCTCTATGGAAACCAATAATTCTCGGCTGCACGGTCCGCCCCGTGGACGGCAGCGCTATGCTGTGTAAAATGCCTCTCACTTTTGCACCGTGATTTTGCAAATACAAACAGCATAGAAAGGTGTAACTCTTTGGAGCCATGCCCCTTCTTTAAAAGAAGGCATTTAGTGCCATATTTTGCAGGCTGGTGTCCATTTGTTGACCATAACCAGGGCCATCGAATTTATGCGGCAGAGGAAGACAAAATTATGTGGCAGGGTTGACTAAATTATGCGGCAAGGAAAGGCAAATTGTGCATTACAATGCGCCACATGTTGTGGTAGTTTTATTTTATTATTTTGTCATTTAAACATCTAAATCCAGGGTCAGGAAGAAGATACCACCATCTTAGTAGCAATTTAAAACACAACTATAACAATAAGCTATTGAAAGCTGACCAGTCAACCTTTGCGCAAAGCCTTCTGGTCCGCAGGAACTAGAGTGGCCATATTTTTGTAGCTTTTGATCCGTTTAAGCTACACATTTTTATTGTTTAAATAAACAAATTATGCAGCAGATTATGAATTAAGTGGCAAATCCATACTTATGCACAATTCGCAGCAGCTGTCGAATTGCATAATTCCTGTGGCCCAGCCCATAAATCACCTTTGTGCAGGGGCTTTACTTGTGGCCACTGGAATATGCAGGAGGATTGACTAAATTAATGCAAAAGATACACAATTGATGAACGGAAAGCAGAACAAATCCAAACATTCACCCCTAGTCAAGAGATCTGGGTTAAATCCATCATTCTTTTGCTCACCATGCCACCCCAGTTTAGACCTGACCAAATCTCTGTACTGGGGTGAATGTATGACATTGTTCTGCATTCTGTCCATCAATTGCTCTTTTTGCATTTGTCACCCCGAGTGGGACGGGTTTGCCCAGACGTGGGTCCCATGTTCTACATGCCACTGGAGTCAAGCTATCCTGGCTGATGAGGGGTGAAACCGTGAACCCGGTCCTAGGATGCTTGTTCCCAGTCCAGGGAGGACCTGGCCTGGCGGTTCAGGCTGGACTTTTCCCGTTGGGCACAGGGTCAAGACTGATTTGCATATGGCTGGGTCCAAACTGGAATGGCATGGTGAGCAAAAAAACAATGGATTTAGGCCCATATCTTTGTACTGGGGTGAATGTATGACATTGTTCTGCATTCTGTCCATCAATTGTTCTTTTTGCATTTGACTAAATTAATGGTCAAGGCAAATTATGCGGCGTGATGTGGCACATTTTGAGATAGTATTACTTCATTGTTTTGTGGTTTTTTACACATGGTAACTTGGAGTAAAGGTTTTACCTTCATAGTACTAGTTTAACATACAATACGTTAATAAACAATTGCAGGGTAATAAATCCACCTTTGCAAAGAGCCTTCCATCGCGTGGAAGCACGTGTCGCCACGTTTTCACTAACTTTTGATTTTATTCAGCTAGAAACAAATACTTTTTTGTTAAAATTTGCAGGTTATGCAACAGATCAAGGATTAAGTGGCAAAAGCGGCAACCCATAATTATGCTGAAAATGCAACTGCCACAGAGTTGCATAAATCAGAAGCTGTGGTATAATGCAGCATCAACTTTGCTTTTGTTTCCATGACCAAAAATTGCAGTGGCCATATAAAGAAAAAAAACACTGCACACACAGCACAAACCTAAACTAACAAAAAAGAAGTAGACTGGATAAAGAACTGATTTGCACATGGAAAATAAAGTCATGTGCACCAAGCAGTCGATCCCACCAGCATCGATTATGTCATCACTTATGCTCTGTTGAGAACCAGGCCCTAATCTCCTGCAGGAGTGTCCCTTGCTAGTGGTCTTTTATTTTGAGGGTGAATCTCATTGGGTGGGTGGTTTGTGGTTAGTCAGAGGGCATTGGGGGGCTTTAGTGCCAGGCACGGTGCTATGAAATGGTGAGTTTTGTGTTTGTACCTGATGAGGACAGGGGCGGGCTTAGGCATGTGCAAGCTGTGCACCTGCACAGGGCCACCAAACCCCAGGGGTCACCACACCAATATATATCCTTAATATAATAATCCTCTGAGGATGGATACATATTTGCGTGGCGGCCCCTGGCAGGGATATGGTGGCCTCCGGCTCTGTTCCACTTTCAAACACCCTGACCCCCCCTGGCCTCCGTGCTCCGCGCCGCTCGGACCCCCTCTTCCGGGGGCCCCCAACCTACGCTCCCTGCCCAGGGCCACCATGAGCCTAGAGCCGCCCCTGATGAGGTGTTACATCCCTTGTTGCGGTTATTTGCAGAAACACATCCTATAGTCCTGCATAGAGTAGTGGTCTTTAAGCTGCCAACTGTAGGATTTTCTCTTTTGAACTGTCAATGAAAATGTTGCAGGCATTATTTGGATGACCCAGTGTAATGTCCAGGGTACAGGAACAATGCAAGAATTTTCTTTTTTTTTTTTCCAAAAGATTTTATTAGAGAAATTTTATATACACAGTACATATATAGTGAAAGCAATACTGGTGTGGTTCTACGCCGTTAGGGTTACGGTAGGCGTATTGTTGACATGATTGGTCGTATGTCCAATAGTTAGGCAATGGTGTTCTAGGCGAGCGCTGACCTTGGCGGTCTTTTGTGTTGCCCTCGTAAGAAGGAAAGAAGAAAAGGAGAAAAGATCATGCAAGAATTTTCAGCGCTCCACGCAAAATAGTAAGAAGCGAGTGCAGCAGAGGAAATGCTGAGAAAGGGAATTTTCAGGCCTTTTGTAATAATTTGGCACCACCACTAGGTGGAGCCTTAAGACTGCTGCTTTATCTCGCCTTATAGAAGTTCTGGTCTTGCCCAGGAAATATTGTTTTTAATGTTGCTATGGTATTTTGAGTCTCACTCTTTCTTACCCCATAGCTCTATTTCTGGTGAGTAAGAAGACATATGTGAAGCAGCAGCTTGCTTGATTCAGTGGAGTGATGTCTGTGCCCGGTGACTTTCCGAACAAGAAAGGTTTTCAAAGCTGCACAGCAATGGCACTATTGCTGTAGCTGGGCAGTTCACAGGGAGATATGTATGTGTGACTGTATGCTTTCATATAGCACTGCTTGCAGATCCGGAAAGCTTCATGGCACTCCACTGGCTGATGCAGACAGAGCTGATGTAGAGAAAACAGAAATTAAGAGGAGAAGGCTTTCCAAAAGAAATGTTTGTAGAGCACTCACCTGGATGCTAACGGTACCTGCCTAAATGTCACAGAGGCAGTGCTCCCTCCCCAACCAGGAAGTCTGTCAGGGAACCAAAGGAACCTGCGACTTTCTAACCAATGAACCTAGCAGAGAGCCATGGAACCTGCAGCTCTCCAACCAATGTGCCTGGCAGAGAGCCATGGAACCTGCAGCTCTCCAACCAATGAACGTGGCTAAGAGCCATGGAGCCTGCAGCTCTCCAACCAATGAGCCTGGCAGAGAGCCGTGGAACCTGCACCTCTCCAACCAATGAGCCTGGCAGAGAGCCGTGGAGGCTGCAGCTCTCCAGCCAATGAGCCTGGCAGGGAGCCATGGAGTCTGCAGCTCTCCAACCAATGAGCCTGGCAGAGAGTCATGGAACCTGCAGCGCTCCAACCAATGAGCCTGGCAGAGAGCCATGGAACCTGCAGCTCTCCAAGCAATGAGCCTGGCAGAGAGCCATGGAACCTGCAGCGCTCCAACCAATGAGCCAGGCAGAGAGCCATGGAACCTGCAGCTCTCCAACCAATGAGCCTGGTAGAGAGCCATGGAACCTGCAGCTCTCCAACCAATGAGCCTGGCAGAGAACCATGGAGCCTGCAGCACTCCAACCAATGAGCCAGGCAGAGAGCCATGGAACCTGCAGCTATCCAACCAATGAGCCTGGCAGAGAGCCATGGAACCTGCAGCGCTCCAACCAATGAGCCTGGCAGAAAACCATGGAGCCTGCAGCGCTCCAACCAATGAGCCTGGCAAAGAAACATGGAACCTGCAGCTCTCCAACCAATGAGCCTGGCAGAGAGCAATGGAACCTGCAGCTCTCCAACCAATGAGCCTGGCAGAGAGACATGGAACCTGCAGCGCTCCAACCAATGAGCCTGGCAAAGAAACATGGAACCTGCAGATCTCCAACCAATGAGCCTGGCAGAGAACTATGGAGCCTGCAGCGCTCCAACCAATGAGCTAGGCAGAGAGCCATGGAACCTGCAGCTCTCCAACCAATGAGCCTGGCAGAGAGCCATGGAACCTGCAGCGTTCCAACCAATGAACCTGGCAAAGAAACATGGAACCTGCAGCTCTCCAACCAATGAGACTGGCAGAGAGCCATGGAACCTGCAGCGCTCCAACCAATGAGCCTGGCAAAGAAACATGGAACCTGCAGATCTCCAACCAATGAGCCTGGCAGAGAGCCATGGAACCTGCAGCTCTCCAACCAATGAGCCTGGCAGAGAGCCATGGAACCTGCAGCTCTCCAGCCAATGAGCCTGGCAGAGAACCATGGAACCTGCAGCGCTCCAACCGATGAGCCTGGCAGGGAGCCATGGAACCTGCAGCTCTCCAGCCAATGAGCCTGGCAGAGAGCCATGGAGCCTGCAGATCTCCAACCAATGAGCCTGGCAGAGAGCCATGGAACCTGCAGCGCTCCAACCAATGAGCCTGGCAGAGAGCCATGGAGCCTGCAGCACTCCAACCAATGAGCCTGACAGAGAGCCATGGAACCTGCAGCTCTCAAACCAATGAGCCTGGCAGAGAGCCGTGGAACCTGCAGCTCTCCAACCAATGAGCATGGCAGAGAGCCATGGCACCTGCAGCTCTTTAACCAATTAGCCTAGTAGAGAGCCATGGAACCTGCAGCGCTCCAACCAATGAGCCTGGCAGAGAGCCATGGAACCTGCAGCTCTTTAACCAATTAGCCTAGTAGAGAGCCATGGAACCTGCAGCTCTCTAACCAATGAGCCTGGCAGAGAGCCATGGAACCTGCGGTTCTACAACCAATGAACTTGGCTGAGAGCAGTGGAACCTGCAGCTCTCCAACCAATGAGCCTGGCAGAGAGCCATGGAACTTGCAGCTCTTTAACCAATTAGCCTAGTAGAGAGCCATGGAACCTGCAGCTCTCTAACCAATGAGCCTGGCAGAGAGCATGGAACCTGCAACTCTCCAACCAATGAGCCTGGCAGAGAGCCATGGAACCTGCAGTTCTCCAACCAATGAGCCTGGCAACGAAACATGGAACCTGCAGCTCTCCAACCAATGAGCCTGGCAGAGAGCCATGGAACCTGCAGTTCTCCGACCAATGAGCCTGGCAGAGAGCCATGGAACCTGCAGCTCTCCAACCAATGAGCCTGGCAACGAAACATGGAACCTGCAGCTCTCCAACCAATGAGCCTGGCAGAGAGCCATGGAGGCTGCAGCTCTCCAACCAATGAGCCTGGCAGAGAGCCATGGAGCCTGCAGATCTCTAACCAATGAGCCTGGCAGAGAGCCATGGAACCTGCAGCTCTCCAACCAATAAACGTGTCTAAGAGCCATGGATCCTGCAGCTCTCCAACCAATGAGCCTGGCAGAGAGCCATTTTGCCTGCATCTCTTTAACCAATGAACCTGGCAGAGAGCCATGGAACCTGCAGCTCTCTAACCAATGAGCCTGGCAGAGAGCCATGGAACCCGCAGCTCTTTAACCAATGAGTCTGGCAGAGAGCCATGGAACCTGCAGATCTCCAACCAATGAGCCTGGCAGAGAATCAATGGAACCTGCAGCGCTCCAACCAATGAGCCTGGCAGAGAGCCATGGAACCTGCAGCTCTCCAACCAATGAGCCTGGCAGAGAGCCATGGAGCCTTCAGATCTCCAACCAATGAGCCTGACAGAGAGCCATGGAATCTGCAGCGCTCCTATCAATGAGCCTGGCAAAGAGCCATGGAACCTGCAGCTCTCCAACCAATGAGCCTGGCAGAGAGCCATGGACCCTGCAGCTCTCCAGCCAATGAGCCTGGCAGAGAGCCGTGGAACCTGCAGCTCTCCAACCAATGAGCCTGGCAGAGAGCCATGGAACTTGCAGCTCTTTAACCAATGAACCTGGCAGAGAGCCATGGAACCTGCAGCTCTCCAACCAATGAGCCTGGCTGAGAGCCGTGGATCCTGCAGCTCTTTAACCAATGAGCCTGGCAAAGAAATATGGAACCTGCAGCTCTCCAGCCAATGAGCCTGGCAGAGAGCCATGGAGCCTGCAGATCTCCAACCAATGAGCCTGGCAGAGAGCCATGGAACCTGCAGCGCTCCAACCAATGAGCCTGGCAGAGAGACATGGAACCTGCAGCTCTCCAACCAATGAGCCTGGCAGAGAGCCGTGGAACCTGCAGCTCTCCAACCAATGAGCCTGGCAGAGAGCCATGGAACCTGCGGTTCTACAACCAATGAACTTGGCTGAGAGCAGTGGAACCTGCAGCTCTCCAACCAATGAGCCTGGCAGAGAGCCATGGAACCTGCGGTTCTACAACCAATGAACTTGGCTGAGAGCAGTGGAACCTGCAGCTCTCCAGCCAATGAGCCTGGCAGAGAGCCATGGAACCTGCAGCGCTCCAACCAATGAGCCTGGCAGAGAGCCATGGAGCCTGCAGCGCTCCAACCAATGAGCCTGGCAGAGAGCCATGGAACCTGCAGCTCTCCAACCAATGAGCCTGGCAGAGAGCCGTGGAACCTGCAGCTCTCCAACCAATGAGCCTGGCAGAGAGCCATGGAACCTGCGGTTCTACAACCAATGAACTTGGCTGAGAGCAGTGGAACCTGCAGCTCTCCAACCAATGAGCCTGACAGAGAGCCATGGAACCTGCAGTTCTTTAACCAATTAGCCTAGTAGAGAGCCATGGAACCTGCAGCTCTCTAACCAATGAGTCTGGCAGAGAGCCATGGAACCTGCAGTTCTTTAACCAATTAGCCTAGTAGAGAGCCATGGAACCTGCAGCTCTCCAACCTATGAGCCTGGCAGAGAGCCATGGAACCTGCAGCTCTCCAACCAATGAGCCTGGCAACGAAACATGGAACCTGCAGCTCTCCAACCAATGAGCCTGGCAGAGAGCCATGGAACCTGCAGCTCTCCAACCAATGAGCCTGGCAGAGAGCCATGGAACCTGCAGTTCTCCAACCAATGAGCCTGGCAACGAAACATGGAACCTGCAGCTCTCCAACCAATGATCCTGGCAGAGAGCCATGGAACCTGCAGCTCTCCAACCAATGAGCCTGGCAGAGAGCCATGGAACCTGCAGCTCTCCAACCAATGAGCCTGGCAACGAAACATGGAACCTGCAGCTCTCCAACCAATGAGCCTGGCAGAGAGCCATGGAGGCTGCAGCTCTCCAACCAATGAGCCTGGCAGAGAGCCATGGAGCCTGCAGATCTCTAACCAATGAGCCTGGCAGAGAGCCATGGAACCTGCAGCTCTCCAACCAATAAACGTGTCTAAGAGCCATGGATCCTGCAGCTCTCCAACCAATGAGCCTGGCAGAGAGCCATTTTGCCTGCATCTCTGTAACCAATGAACCTGGCAGAGAGCCATGGAACCTGCAGATCTTCAACCAATGAGCCTGGCAGAGAATCAATGGAACCTGCAGCGCTCCAACCAATGAGCCTGGCAGAGAGCCATGGAACCTGCAGCTCTCCAACCAATGAGCCTGGCAGAGAGCCATGGAGCCTGCAGATCTCCAACCAATGAGCCTGACAGAGAGCCATGGAATCTGCAGCGCTCCAATCAATGAGCCTGGCAGAGAGCCATGGAACCTGCAGCTCTCCAACCAATGAGCCTGGCAGAGAGCCATGGAACCTGCAGCTCTCCAGCCAATGAGCCTGGCAGAGAGCCGTGGAACCTGCAGCTCTCCAACCAATGAGCCTGGCAGAGAGCCATGGAACATGCAGCTCTTCAACCAATGAACCTGGCAGAGAGCCATGGAACCTGCATCTCTCCAACCAATGAGCCTGGCTGAAAGCCGTGGAACCTGCAGCTCTTTAACCAATGAGCCTGGCAAAGAAATATGGAACCTGCAGCTCTCCAGCCAATGAGCCTGGCAGAGAGCCATGGAGCCTGCAGATCTCCAACCAATGAGCCTGGCAGAGAGCCATGGAACCTGCAGCGCTCCAACCAATGAGCCTGGCAGAGAAACATGGAACCTGCAGCTCTCCAACCAATGAGCCTGGCAGAGAGCCGTGGAACCTGCAGCTCTCCAACCAATGAGCCTGGCAGAGAGCCATGGAACCTGCGGTTCTACAACCAATGAACTTGGCTGAGAGCAGTGGAACCTGCAGCTCTCCAACCAATGAGCCTGGCAGAGAGCCATGGAACCTGCGGTTCTACAGCCAATGAACTTGGCTGAGAGCAGTGGAACCTGCAGCTCTCCAGCCAATGAGCCTGGCAGAGAGCCATGGAGCCTGCAGATCTCCAACCAATGAGCCTGGCAGAGAGCCATGGAACCTGCAGCGCTCCAACCAATGAGCCTGGCAGAGAGCCATGGAGCCTGCAGCGCTCCAACCAATGAGCCTGGCAGAGAGCCATGGAACCTGCAGCTCTCCAACCAATGAGCCTGGCAGAGAGCCGTGGAACCTGCAGCTCTCCAACCAATGAGCCTGGCAGAGAGCCATGGAACCTGCGGTTCTACAACCAATGAACTTGGCTGAGAGCAGTGGAACCTGCAGCTCTCCAACCAATGAGCCTGGCAGAGAGCCATGGAACCTGCAGTTCTTTAACCAATTAGCCTAGTAGAGAGCCATGGAACCTGCAGCTCTCTAACCAATGAGTCTGGCAGAGAGCCATGGAACCTGCAGTTCTTTAACCAATTAGCCTAGTAGAGAGCCATGGAACCTGCAGCTCTCCAACCTATGAGCCTGGCAGAGAGCCATGGAACCTGCAGTTCTCCAACCAATGAGCCTGGCAGCGAAACATGGAACCTGCAGCTCTCCAACCAATGAGCCTGGCAGAGAGCCATGGAACCTGCAGCTCTCCAACCAATGAGCCTGGCAGAGAGCCATGGAACCTGCAGTTCTCCAACCAATGAGCCTGGCAGAGAGCCATGGAACCTGCAGCTCTCCAACCAATGAGCCTGGCAACGAAACATGGAACCTGCAGCTCTCCAACCAATGAGCCTGGCAGAGAGCCATGGAGGCTGCAGCTCTCCAACCAATGAGCCTGGCAGAGAGCCATGGAGCCTGCAGATCTCTAACCAATGAGCCTGGCAGAGAGCCATGGAACCTGCAGCTCTCCAACCAATGAGCCTGGCAGAGAGCCATGGAACCTGCGGTTCTACAGCCAATGAACTTGGCTGAGAGCAGTGGAACCTGCAGCTCTCCAGCCAATGAGCCTGGCAGAGAGCCATGGAGCCTGCAGATCTCCAACCAATGAGCCTGGCAGAGAGCCATGGAACCTGCAGCGCTCCAACCAATGAGCCTGGCAGAGAGCCATGGAGCCTGCAGCGCTCCAACCAATGAGCCTGGCAGAGAGCCATGGAACCTGCAGCTCTCCAACCAATGAGCCTGGCAGAGAGCCGTGGAACCTGCAGCTCTCCAACCAATGAGCCTGGCAGAGAGCCATGGAACCTGCGGTTCTACAACCAATGAACTTGGCTGAGAGCAGTGGAACCTGCAGCTCTCCAACCAATGAGCCTGGCAGAGAGCCATGGAACCTGCAGTTCTTTAACCAATTAGCCTAGTAGAGAGCCATGGAACCTGCAGCTCTCTAACCAATGTGTCTGGCAGAGAGCCATGGAACCTGCAGTTCTTTAACCAATTAGCCTAGTAGAGAGCCATGGAACCTGCAGCTCTGCAACCTATGAGCCTGGCAGAGAGCCATGGAACCTGCAGTTCTCCAACCAATGAGCCTGGCAACGAAACATGGAACCTGCAGCTCTCCAACCAATGAGCCTGGCAGAGAGCCATGGAACCTGCAGCTCTCCAACCAATGAGCCTGGCAGAGAGCCATGGAACCTGCAGTTCTCCAACCAATGAGCCTGGCAGAGAGCCATGGAGCCTGCAGATCTCTAACCAATGAGCCTGGCAGAGAGCCATGGAACCTGCAGCTCTCCAACCTATGAACGTGTCTAAGAGCCATGGATCCTGCAGCTCTCCAACCAATGAGCCTGGCAACGAAACATGGAACCTGCAGCTCTCCAACCAATGAGCCTGGCAGAGAGCCATGGAGGCTGCAGCTCTCCAATCAATGAGCCTGGCAGAGAGCCATGGAGCCTGCAGATCTCTAACCAATGAGCCTGGCAGAGAGCAATGGAACCTGCAGCTCTCCAACCAATGAACGTGTCTAAGAGCCATGGATCCTGCAGCTCTCCAACCAATGAGCCTGGCAGAGAGCCATTTTGCCTGCAGCTCTTTAACCAATGAACCTGGCAGAGAGCCATGGAACCCGCAGCTCTTTAACCAATGAGCCTGGCAGAGAGCCATGGAACCTGCAGTTCTCCAACCAATGAGCCTGGCAACGAAACACGGAACCTGCAGCTCTCCAACCAATGAGCCTGGTAGAGAGCCATGGAACCTGTAGCTCTCCAACCAATGAACCTGGCAGAGAGCAAACAAACCTGCAGCGCTCAAACCAATGAGCCTAGCTGAGAGACATGGAAACAGCAGCTTTCCAACCAACGAGCCTGGCAGAGAGCCATGGAGGCTGCAGCTCTCCAACCAATGAGCCTAGCAGAGAGCCATGGAACCTGCGGCTCTCCAACCAATGAGCCTGGCAGAGAGCCATGGAGGCTGCAGCTCTCCAACCAATGAGCCTGGCAGAGAGCCATGGTACCTGCAGCTCTCCAACCAATGAGCCTGGCAGAGAGCCATGGAACCTGCAGCTCTCCAACCAATGAGCAGAGAGCCATGGAACCTGCAGCTCTCCAACCAATGAGCCTGGCAGAGAGCCATGGAACCTGCAGCTCTCCAACCAATGAGCCTGGCAGACAGCCATGGAACCTGCAGCTCTCCACCCAATGAGCCTGGCAGACAGCCATGGAACCTGCAGCTCTACAACCAATGAGCAGAGAGCCATGGAACTTGCAGCTCTCCAAACCAATGAGCCTGGAAGAGAACCATGGAGCCTGCAGCTCTTTTACCAATGAGCCTGGCAGAGAGCCATGGAACCTGCAGCTCTCCAACCAATGAGCCTGGCAGAGAGCCATGGAACCTGCAGCTCTCCAACCAATGAGCAGAGAGCCATGGAACCTGCAGCTCTCCAACCAATGAGCCTGGCAGAGAGCCATGGAACCCGCTGCTCTTTAACCAATGAGCCTGGCAGAGAGCCATGGAACCTGCAGTTCTCCAACCAATGAGCCTGGCAACGAAACACGGAACCTGCAGCTCTCCAACCAATGAGCCTGGTAGAGAGCCATGGAACCTGCAGCTCTCCAACCAATGAGCCTGGCAGAGAACCATGGAACCTGCAGTTCTCCAACCAATGAGCCTGGCAGAGAGCCATGGAAACTGCAGCTCTCCAACCAATGAGCCTGGCAACGAAACATGGAACCTGCAGCTCTCCAACCAATGAGCCTGGCAGAGAGCCATGGAGCCTGCAGATCTCTAACCAATGAGCCTGGCAGAGAGCCATGGAACCTGCAGCTCTCCAACCAATGAACGTGTCTAAGAGCCATGGATCCTGCAGCTCTCAAACCAATGAGCCTGGCAGAGAGCCATTTTGCCTGCAGCTCTTTAACCAATGAACCTAGCAGAGAGCCATGGAACCTGCAGCTCTCCAACCAATGAGCCTGGCAGAGAGCCATGGAGCCTGCAGCTCTCCAACCAATGAACCTGGCAGAGAACCATGGAGCCTGCAGCTCTTTAACCAATGAGCCTGGCAGAGAGCCATGGAACCAGCAGATCTCCAACCAATGAGCCTGGCAGAGAATCAATGGAACCTGCAGCGCTCCAACCAATGAGCCTGGCAGAGAGCCATGGAACCTGCAGCTCTCCAACCAATGAGCCTGGCAGAGAGCCATGGAGCCTGCAGATCTCCAACCAATGAGCCTGACAGAGAGCCATGAAACCTGCAGCTCTCCAACCAATGAGCCTGGCAGAGAGACATGGAACCTGCAGCTTTCCAAACAATGAGCCTGGCAGAGAGCCATGGAACCTGCAGCTCTCCAGCCAATGAGCCTGGCAGAGAGCCATAGAGGCTGCAGCTCTCCAACCAATGAGCCTAGCAGACAGCCATGGAACCTGCAGCTCTCCAACCAATGAGCCTGGCAGAGAGCCATGGAACCTGCAGCTCTCCAACCAATGAGCCTGGCTGAGAGCAGAGGAACCTGCAGCTCTCCAACCAATGAACCTGGCAGAGAGCAAAGGAACCTGCAGCGCTCCAACCAATGAGCCTGGCAGAGAGCCATGGAACCTGCAGCGCTCCAACCAATGAGCCTGGCAAAGAAACATGGAACCTGCAGATCTCCAACCAATGCGCCTGGCAGAGAACTATGGAGCCTGCAGCGCTCCAACCAATGAGCTAGGCAGAGAGCCATGGAACCTGCAGCTCTCCAACCAATGAGCCTGGCAGAGAGCCATGGAACCTGCAGCGTTCCAACCAATGAACCTGGCAAAGAAACATGGAACCTGCAGCTCTCCAACCAATGAGACTGGCAGAGAGCCATGGAACCTGCAGCGCTCCAACCAATGAGCCTGGCAAAGAAACATGGAACCTGCATATCTCCAACCAATGAGCCTGGCAGAGAGCCATGGAACCTGCAGCTCTCCAACCAATGAGCCTGGCAGAGAGCCATGGAACCTGCAGCTCTCCAGCCAATGAGCCTGGCAGAGAACCATGGAACCTGCAGCGCTCCAACCGATGAGCCTGGCAGGGAGCCATGGAACCTGCAGCTCTCCAGCCAATGAGCCTGGCAGAGAGCCATGGAGCCTGCAGATCTCCAACCAATGAGCCTGGCAGAGAGCCATGGAACCTGCAGCGCTCCAACCAATGAGCCTGGCAGAGAGCCATGGAGCCTGCAGCACTCCAACCAATGAGCCTGACAGAGAGCCATGGAACCTGCAGCTCTCAAACCAATGAGCCTGGCAGAGAGCCGTGGAACCTTCAGCTCTCCAACCAATGAGCATGGCAGAGAGCCATGGCACCTGCAGCTCTTTAACCAATTAGCCTAGTAGAGAGCCATGGAACCTGCAGCGCTCCAACCAATGAGCCTGGCAGAGAGCCATGGAACCTGCAGCTCTTTAACCAATTAGCCTAGTAGAGAGCCATGGAACCTGCAGCTCTCTAACCAATGAGCCTGGCAGAGAGCCATGGAACCTGCGGTTCTACAACCAATGAACTTGGCTGAGAGCAGTGGAACCTGCAGCTCTCCAACCAATGAGCCTGGCAGAGAGCCATGGAACTTGCAGCTCTTTAACCAATTAGCCTAGTAGAGAGCCATGGAACCTGCAGCTCTCTAACCAATGAGCCTGGCAGAGAGCATGGAACCTGCAGCTCCCCAACCAATGAGCCTGGCAGAGAGCCATGGAACCTGCAGTTCTCCAACCAATGAGCCTGGCAACGAAACATGGAACCTGCAGCTCTCCAACCAATGAGCCTGGCAGAGAGCCATGGAACCTGCAGCTCTCCAACCAATGAGCCTGGCAGAGAGCCATGGAACCTGCAGTTCTCCAACCAATGAGCCTGGCAGAGAGCCATGGAACCTGCAGCTCTCCAACCAATGAGCCTGGCAACGAAACATGGAACCTGCAGCTCTCCAACCAATAAGCCTGGCAGAGAGCCATGGAGGCTGCAGCTCTCCAACCAATGAGCCTGGCAGAGAGCCATGGAGCCTGCAGATCTCTAACCAATGAGCCTGGCAGAGAGCCATGGAACCTGCAGCTCTCCAACCAATAAACGTGTCTAAGAGCCATGGATCCTGCAGCTCTCCGACCAATGAGCCTGGCAGAGAGCCATTTTGCCTGCATCTCTTTAACCAATGAACCTGGCAGAGAGCCATGGAACCTGCAGCTCTCTAACCAATGAGCCTGGCAGAGAGCCATGGAACCCGCAGCTCTTTAACCAATGAGCCTGGCAGAGAGCCATGGAACCTGCAGATCTCCAACCAATGAGCCTGGCAGAGAATCAATGGAACCTGCAGCGCTCCAACCAATGAGCCTGGCAGAGAGCCATGGAACCTGCAGCTCTCCAACCAATGAGCCTGGCAGAGAGCCATGGAGCCTGCAGATCTCCAACCAATGAGCCTGACAGAGAGCCATGGAATCTGCAGCGCTCATATCAATGAGCCTGGCAAAGAGCCATGGAACCTGCAGCTCTCCAACCAATGAGCCTGGCAGAGAGCCATGGAACCTGCAGCTCTCCAGCCAATGAGCCTGGCAGAGAGCCGTGGAACCTGCAGCTCTCCAACCAATGAGCCTGGCAGAGAGCCATGGAACATGCAGCTCTTTAACCAATGAACCTGGCAGAGAGCCATGGAACCTGCAGCTCTCCAACCAATGAGCCTGGCTGAGAGCCGTGGAACCTGCAGCTCTTTAACCAATGAGCCTGGCAAAGAAATATGGAACCTGCAGCTCTCCAGCCAATGAGCCTGGCAGAGAGCCATGGAGCCTGCAGATCTCCAACCAGTGAGCCTGGCAGAGAGCCATGGAACCTGCAGCGCTCCAACCAATGAGCCTGGCAGAGAGACATGGAACCTGCAGCTCTCCAACCAATGAGCCTGGCAGAGAGCCGTGGAACCTGCAGCTCTCCAACCAATGAGCCTGGCAGAGAGCCATGGAACCTGCGGTTCTACAACCAATGAACTTGGCTGAGAGCAGTGGAACCTGCAGCTCTCCAACCAATGAGCCTGGCAGAGAGCCATGGAACCTGCGGTTCTACAACCAATGAACTTGGCTGAGAGCAGTGGAACCTGCAGCTCTCCAGCCAATGAGCCTGGCAGAGAGCCATGGAACCTGCAGCGCTCCAACCAATGAGCCTGGCAGAGAGCCATGGAGCCTGCAGCGCTCCAACCAATGAGCCTGGCAGAGAGCCATGGAACCTGCAGCTCTCCAACCAATGAGCCTGGCAGAGAGCCGTGGAACCTGCAGCTCTCCAACCAATGAGCCTGGCAGAGAGCCATGGAACCTGCGGTTCTACAACCAATGAACTTGGCTGAGAGCAGTGGAACCTGCAGCTCTCCAACCAATGAGCCTGACAGAGAGCCATGGAACCTGCAGTTCTTTAACCAATTAGCCTAGTAGAGCGCCATGGAACCTGCAGCTCTCTAACCAATGAGTCTGGCAGGGAGCCATGGAACCTGCAGTTCTTTAACCAATTAGCCTAGTAGAGAGCCATGGAACCTGCAGCTCTCCAACCTATGAGCCTGGCAGAGAGCCATGGAACCTGCAGTTCTCCAACCAATGAGCCTGGCAACGAAACATGGAACCTGCAGCTCTCCAACCAATGAGCCTGGCAGAGAGCCATGGAACCTGCAGCTCTCCAACCAATGAGCTTGGCAGAGAGCCATGGAACCTGCAGCTCTCCAACCAATGAGCCTGGCAGAGAGCCATGGAACCTGCAGTTCTCCAACCAATGAGCCTGGCAACGAAACATGGAACCTGCAGCTCTCCAACCAATGATCCTGGCAGAGAGCCATGGAACCTGCAGCTCTCCAACCAATGAGCCTGGCAGAGAGCCATGGAACCTGCAGTTCTCCAACCAATGAGCCTGGCAGAGAGCCATGGAACCTGCAGCTCTCCAACCAATGAGCCTGGCAACGAAACATGGAACCTGCAGCTCTCCAACCAATGAGCCTGGCAGAGAGCCATGGAGGCTGCAGCTCTCCAACCAATGAGCCTGGCAGAGAGCCATGGAGCCTGCAGATCTCTAACCAATGAGCCTGGCAGAGAGCCATGGAACCTGCAGCTCTCCAACCAATAAACGTGTCTAAGAGCCATGAATCCTGCAGCTCTCCAACCAATGAGCCTGGCAGAGAGCCATTTTGCCTGCATCTCTGTAACCAATGAACCTGGCAGAGAGCCATGGAACCTGCAGCTCTCTAACCAATGAGCCTGGCAGAGAGCCATGGAACCCGCAGCTCTTTAACCAATGAGCCTGGCAGAGAGCCATGGAACCTGCAGATCTTCAACCAATGAGCCTGGCAGAGAATCAATGGAACCTGCAGCGCTCCAACCAATGAGCCTGGCAGAGAGCCATGGAACCTGCAGCTCTCCAACCAATGAGCCTGGCAGAGAGCCATGGAGCCTGCAGATCTCCAACCAATGAGCCTGACAGAGAGCCATGGAATCTGCAGCGCTCCAATCAATGAGCCTGGCAGAGAGCCATGGAACCTGCAGCTCTCCAACCGATGAGCCTGGCAGAGAGCCATGGAACCTGCAGCTCTCCAGCCAATGAGCCTGGCAGAGAGCCGTGGAACCTGCAGCTCCCCAACCAATGAGCCTGGCAGAGAGCCATGGAACATGCAGCTCTTCAACCAATGAACCTGGCAGAGAGCCATGGAACCTGCATCTCTCCAACCAATGAGCCTGGCTGAGAGCCGTGGAACCTGCAGCTCTTTAACCAATGAGCCTGGCAAAGAAATATGGAACCTGCAGCTCTCCAGACAATGAGCCTGGCAGAGAGCCATGGAGCCTGCAGATCTCCAACCAATGAGCCTGGCAGAGAGCCATGGAACCTGCAGCGCTCCAACCAATGAGCCTGGCAGAGAGACATGGAACCTGCAGCTCTCCAACCAATGAGCCTGGCAGAGAGCCGTGGAACCTGCAGCTCTCCAACCAATGAGCCTGGCAGAGAGCCATGGAACCTGCGGTTCTACAACCAATGAACTTGGCTGAGAGCAGTGGAACCTGCAGCTCTCCAACCAATGAGCCTGGCAGAGAGCCATGGAACCTGCGGTTCTACAGCCAATGAACTTGGCTGAGAGCAGTGGAACCTGCAGCTCTCCAGCCAATGAGCCTGGCAGAGAGCCATGGAGCCTGCAGATCTCCAACCAATGAGCCTGGCAGAGAGCCATGGAACCTGCAGCGCTCCAACCAATGAGCCTGGCAGAGAGCCATGGAGCCTGCAGCGCTCCAACCAATGAGCCTGGCAGAGAGCCATGGAACCTGCAGCTCTCCAACCAATGAGCCTGGCAGAGAGCCGTGGAACCTGCAGCTCTCCAACCAATGAGCCTGGCTGAGAGCAGTGGAACCTGCAGCTCTCCAACCAATGAGCCTGACAGAGAGCCATGGAACCTGCAGTTCTTTAACCAATTAGCCTAGTAGAGAGCCATGGAACCTGCAGCTCTCTAACCAATGAGTCTGGCAGAGAGCCATGGAACCTGCAGTTCTTTAACCAATTAGCCTAGTAGAGAGCCATGGAACCTGCAGCTCTCCAACCTATGAGCCTGGCAGAGAGCCATGGAACCTGCAGTTCTCCAACCAATGAGCCTGGCAACGAAACATGGAACCTGCAGCTCTCCAACCAATGAGCCTGGCAGAGAGCCATGGAACCTGCAGCTCTCCAACCAATGAGCCTGGCAGAGAGCCATGGAACCTGCAGCTCTCCAACCAATGAGCCTGGCAGAGAGCCATGGAACCTGCAGTTCTCCAACCAATGAGCCTGGCAACGAAACATGGAACCTGCAGCTCTCCAACCAATGATCCTGGCAGAGAGCCATGGAACCTGCAGCTCTCCAACCAATGAGCCTGGCAGAGAGCCATGGAACCTGCAGTTCTCCAATCAATGAGCCTGGCAGAGAGCCATGGAACCTGCAGCTCTCCAACCAATGAGCCTGGCAACGAAACATGGAACCTGCAGCATTCCAACCAATGAGCCTGGCAGAGAGCCATGGAGGCTGCAGCTCTCCAACCAATGAGCCTGGCAGAGAGCCATGGAGCCTGCAGATCTCTAACCAATGAGCCTGGCAGAGAGCCATGGAACCTGCAGCTCTCCAACCAATAAACGTGTCTAAGAGCCATGGATCCTGCAGCTCTCCAACCAATGAGCCTGGCAGAGAGCCATTTTGCCTGCATCTCTGTAACCAATGAACCTGGCAGAGAGCCATGGAACCTGCAGCTCTCTAACCAATGAGCCTGGCAGAGAGCCATGGAACCCGCAGCTCTTTAACCAATGAGCCTGGCAGAGAGCCATGGAACCTGCAGATCTTCAACCAATGAGCCTGGCAGAGAATCAATGGAACCTGCAGCGCTCCAACCAATGAGCCTGGCAGAGAGCCATGGAACCTGCAGCTCTCCAACCAATGAGCCTGGCAGAGAGCCATGGAGCCTGCAGATCTCCAACCAATGAGCCTGACAGAGAGCCATGGAATCTGCAGCGCTCCAATCAATGAGCCTGGCAGAGAGCCATGAAACCTGCAGCTCTCCAACCAATGAGCCTGGCAGAGAGCCATGGAACCTGCAGCTCTCCAGCCAATGAGCCTGGCAGAGAGCCGTGGAACCTGCAGCTCTCCAACTAATGAGCCTGGCAGAGAGCCATGGAACATGCAGCTCTTCAACCAATGAACCTGGCAGAGAGCCATGGAACCTGCATCTCTCCAACCAATGAGCCTGGCTGAGAGCCGTGGAACCTGCAGCTCTTTAACCAATGAGCCTGGCAAAGAAATATGGAACCTGCAGCTCTCCAGCCAATGAGCCTGGCAGAGAGCCATGGAGCCTGCCGATCTCCAACCAATGAGCCTGGCAGAGAGCCATGGAACCTGCAGCGCTCCAACCAATGAGCCTGGCAGAGAGACATGGAACCTGCAGCTCTCCAACCAATGAGCCTGGCAGAGAGCCGTGGAACCTGCAGCTCTCCAACCAATGAGCCTGGCAGAGAGCCATGGAACCTGCGGTTCTACAACCAATGAACTTGGCTGAGAGCAGTGGAACCTGCAGCTCTCCAGCCAATGAGCCTGGCAGAGAGCCATGGAGCCTGCAGATCTCCAACCAATGAGCCTGGCAGAAAGCCATGGAACCTGCAGCGCTCCAACCAATGAGCCTGGCAGAGAGCCATGGAGCCTGCAGCGCTCCAACCAATGAGCTAGGCAGAGAGCCATGGAACCTGCAGCTCTCCAACCAATGAGCCTGGCAGAGAGCCATGGAACCTGCAGCGTTCCAACCAATGAACCTGGCAAAGAAACATGGAACCTGCAGCTCTCCAACCAATGAGACTGGCAGAGAGCCATGGAACCTGCAGCGCTCCAACCAATGAGCCTGGCAAAGAAACATGGAACCTGCAGATCTCCAACCAATGAGCCTGGCAGAGAGCCATGGAACCTGCAGCTCTCCAACCAATGAGCCTGGCAGAGAGCCATGGAACCTGCAGCTCTCCAGCCAATGAGCCTGGCAGAGAACCATGGAACCTGCAGCGCTCCAACCGATGAGCCTGGCAGGGAGCCATGGAACCTGCAGCTCTCCAGCCAATGAGCCTGGCAGAGAGCCATGGAGCCTGCAGATCTCCAACCAATGAGCCTGGCAGAAAGCGATGGAACCTGCAGCGCTCCAACCAATGAGCCTGGCAGAGAGCCATGGAGCCTGCAGCACTCCAACCAATGAGCCTGACAGAGAGCCATGGAACCTGCAGCTCTCAAACCAATGAGCCTGGCAGAGAGCCGTGGAACCTGCAGCTCTCCAACCAATGAGCATGGCAGAGAGCCATGGCACCTGCAGCTCTTTAACCAATTAGCCTAGTAGAGAGCCATGGAACCTGCAGCGCTCCAACCAATTAGCCTGGCAGAGAGCCATGGAACCTGCAGCTCTTTAACCAATTAGCCTAGTAGAGAGCCATGGAACCTGCAGCTCTCTAACCAATGAGCCTGGCAGAGAGCCATGGAACCTGCGGTTCTACAACCAATGAACTTGGCTGAGAGCAGTGGAACCTGCAGCTCTCCAACCAATGAGCCTGGCAGAGAGCCATGGAACTTGCAGCTCTTTAACCAATTAGCCTAGTAGAGAGCCATAGAACCTGCAGCTCTCTAACCAATGAGCCTGGCAGAGAGCATGGAACCTGCAGCTCTCCAACCAATGAGCCTGGCAGAGAGCCATGGAACCTGCAGTTCTCCAACCAATGAGCCTGGCAACGAAATATGGAACCTGCAGCTCTCCAACCAATGAGCCTGGCAGAAAGCCATGGAACCTGCAGCTCTCCAACCAATGAGCCTGGCAGAGAGCCATGGAACCTGCAGTTCTCCAACCAATGAGCCTGGCAGAGAGCCATGGAACCTGCAGCTCTCCAACCAATGAGCCTGGCAACGAAACATGGAACCTGCAGCTCTCCAACCAATGAGCCTGGCAGAGAGCCATGGAGGCTGCAGCTCTCCAACCAATGAGCCTGGCAGAGAGCCATGGAGCCTGCAGATCTCTAACCAATGAGCCTGACAGAGAGCCATGGAGGCTGCAACTCTCCAACCAATGAGCCTGGCAGAGAGCCATGGAACCTGCAGTTCTCCAACCAATGAGCCTGGCAGAGAGCCATGGAACCTGCAGCTCTCCAACCAATGAGCCTGGCAGAGAGCCATGGAGGCTGCAGCTCTCCAACCAATGAGCCTGGCAGAGAGCCATGGAGCCTGCAGATCTCTAACCAATGAGCCTGGCAGAGAGCCATGGAACCCGCAGCTCTTTAACCAATGAGCCTGGCAGAGAGCCATGGAACCTGCAGATCTCCAACCAATGAGCCTGGCAGAGAATCAATGGAACCTGCAGCGCTCCAACCAATGAGCCTGGCAGAGAGCCATGGAACCTGCAGCTCTCCAACCAATGAGCCTGGCAGAGAGCCATGGAGCCTGCAGATCTCCAACCAATGAGCCTGACAGAGAGCCATGGAATCTGCAGCGCTCCTATCAATGAGCCTGGCAAAGAGCCATGGAACCTGCAGCTCTCCAATCAATGAGCCTGGCAGAGAGCCATGGAACCTGCAGTTCTCCAGCCAATGAGCCTGGCAGAGAGCCGTGGAACCTGCAGCTCTCCAACCAATGAGCCTGGCAGAGAGCCATGGAACATGCAGCTCTTTAACCAATGAACCTGGCAGAGAGCCATGGAACCTGCAGCTCTCCAACCAATGAGCCTGGCTGAGAGCCGTGGAACCTGCAGCTCTTTAACCAATGAGCCTGGCAAAGAAATATGGAACCTGCAGCTCTCCAGCCAATGAGCCTGGCAGAGAGCCATGGAGCCTGCAGATCTCCAACCAGTGAGCCTGGCAGAGAGCCATGGAACCTGCAGCGCTCCAACCAATGAGCCTGGCAGAGAGACATGGAACGTGCAGCTCTCCAACCAATGAGCCTGGCAGAGAGCCGTGGAACCTGCAGCTCTCCAACCAATGAGCCTGGCAGAGAGCCATGGAACCTGCGGTTCTACAACCAATGAACTTGGCTGAGAGCAGTGGAACCTGCAGCTCTCCAACCAATGAGCCTGGCAGAGAGCCATGGAACCTGCGGTTCTACAGCCAATGAACTTGGCTGAGAGCAGTGGAACCTGCAGCTCTCCAGCCAATGAGCCTGGCAGAGAGCCATGGAGCCTGCAGATCTCCAACCAATGAGCCTGGCAGAGAGCCATGGAACCTGCAGCGCTCCAACCAATGAGCCTGGCAGAGAGCCATGGAGCCTGCAGCGCTCCAACCAATGAGCCTGGCAGAGAGCCATGGAACCTGCAGCTCTCCAACCAATGAGCCTGGCAGAGAGCCGTGGAACCTGCAGCTCTCCAACCAATGAGCCTGGCTGAGAGCAGTGGAACCTGCAGCTCTCCAACCAATGAGCCTGACAGAGAGCCATGGAACCTGCAGTTCTTTAACCAATTAGCCTAGTAAAGAGCCATGGAACCTGCAGCTCTCTAACCAATGAGTCTGGCAGAGAGCCATGGAACCTGCAGTTCTTTAACCAATTAGCCTAGTAGAGAGCCATGGAACCTGCAGCTCTCCAACCTATGAGCCTGGCAGAGAGCCATGGAACCTGCAGTTCTCCAACCAATGAGCCTGGCAACGAAACATGGAACCTGCAGCTCTCCAACCAATGAGCCTGGCAGAGAGCCATGGAACCTGCAGCTCTCCAACCAATGAGCCTGGCAGAGAGCCATGGAACCTGCAGCTCTCCAACCAATGAGCCTGGCAGAGAGCCATGGAACCTGCAGTTCTCCAACCAATGAGCCTGGCAACGAAACATGGAACCTGCAGCTCTCCAACCAATGATCCTGGCAGAGAGCCATGGAACCTGCAGCTCTCCAACCAATGAGCCTGGCAGAGAGCCATGGAACCTGCAGTTCTCCAATCAATGAGCCTGGCAGAGAGCCATGGAACCTGCAGCTCTCCAACCAATGAGCCTGGCAACGAAACATGGAACCTGCAGCATTCCAACCAATGAGCCTGGCAGAGAGCCATGGAGGCTGCAGCTCTCCAACCAATGAGCCTGGCAGAGAGCCATGGAGCCTGCAGATCTCTAACCAATGAGCCTGGCAGAGAGCCATGGAACCTGCAGCTCTCCAACCAATAAACGTGTCTAAGAGCCATGGATCCTGCAGCTCTCCAACCAATGAGCCTGGCAGAGAGCCATTTTGCCTGCATCTCTGTAACCAATGAACCTGGCAGAGAGCCATGGAACCTGCAGCTCTCTAACCAATGAGCCTGGCAGAGAGCCATGGAACCCGCAGCTCTTTAACCAATGAGCCTGGCAGAGAGCCATGGAACCTGCAGATCTTCAACCAATGAGCCTGGCAGAGAATCAATGGAACCTGCAGCGCTCCAACCAATGAGCCTGGCAGAGAGCCATGGAACCTGCAGCTCTCCAACCAATGAGCCTGGCAGAGAGCCATGGAGCCTGCAGATCTCCAACCAATGAGCCTGACAGAGAGCCATGGAATCTGCAGCGCTCCAATCAATGAGCCTGGCAGAGAGCCATGAAACCTGCAGCTCTCCAACCAATGAGCCTGGCAGAGAGCCATGGAACCTGCAGCTCTCCAGCCAATGAGCCTGGCAGAGAGCCGTGGAACCTGCAGCTCTCCAACTAATGAGCCTGGCAGAGAGCCATGGAACATGCAGCTCTTCAACCAATGAACCTGGCAGAGAGCCATGGAACCTGCATCTCTCCAACCAATGAGCCTGGCTGAGAGCCGTGGAACCTGCAGCTCTTTAACCAATGAGCCTGGCAAAGAAATATGGAACCTGCAGCTCTCCAGCCAATGAGCCTGGCAGAGAGCCATGGAGCCTGCCGATCTCCAACCAATGAGCCTGGCAGAGAGCCATGGAACCTGCAGCGCTCCAACCAATGAGCCTGGCAGAGAGACATGGAACCTGCAGCTCTCCAACCAATGAGCCTGGCAGAGAGCCGTGGAACCTGCAGCTCTCCAACCAATGAGCCTGGCAGAGAGCCATGGAACCTGCGGTTCTACAACCAATGAACTTGGCTGAGAGCAGTGGAACCTGCAGCTCTCCAGCCAATGAGCCTGGCAGAGAGCCATGGAGCCTGCAGATCTCCAACCAATGAGCCTGGCAGAAAGCCATGGAACCTGCAGCGCTCCAACCAATGAGCCTGGCAGAGAGCCATGGAGCCTGCAGCGCTCCAACCAATGAGCTAGGCAGAGAGCCATGGAACCTGCAGCTCTCCAACCAATGAGCCTGGCAGAGAGCCATGGAACCTGCAGCGTTCCAACCAATGAACCTGGCAAAGAAACATGGAACCTGCAGCTCTCCAACCAATGAGACTGGCAGAGAGCCATGGAACCTGCAGCGCTCCAACCAATGAGCCTGGCAAAGAAACATGGAACCTGCAGATCTCCAACCAATGAGCCTGGCAGAGAGCCATGGAACCTGCAGCTCTCCAACCAATGAGCCTGGCAGAGAGCCATGGAACCTGCAGCTCTCCAGCCAATGAGCCTGGCAGAGAACCATGGAACCTGCAGCGCTCCAACCGATGAGCCTGGCAGGGAGCCATGGAACCTGCAGCTCTCCAGCCAATGAGCCTGGCAGAGAGCCATGGAGCCTGCAGATCTCCAACCAATGAGCCTGGCAGAAAGCGATGGAACCTGCAGCGCTCCAACCAATGAGCCTGGCAGAGAGCCATGGAGCCTGCAGCACTCCAACCAATGAGCCTGACAGAGAGCCATGGAACCTGCAGCTCTCAAACCAATGAGCCTGGCAGAGAGCCGTGGAACCTGCAGCTCTCCAACCAATGAGCATGGCAGAGAGCCATGGCACCTGCAGCTCTTTAACCAATTAGCCTAGTAGAGAGCCATGGAACCTGCAGCGCTCCAACCAATGAGCCTGGCAGAGAGCCATGGAACCTGCAGCTCTTTAACCAATTAGCCTAGTAGAGAGCCATGGAACCTGCAGCTCTCTAACCAATGAGCCTGGCAGAGAGCCATGGAACCTGCGGTTCTACAACCAATGAACTTGGCTGAGAGCAGTGGAACCTGCAGCTCTCCAACCAATGAGCCTGGCAGAGAGCCATGGAACTTGCAGCTCTTTAACCAATTAGCCTAGTAGAGAGCCATAGAACCTGCAGCTCTCTAACCAATGAGCCTGGCAGAGAGCATGGAACCTGCAGCTCTCCAACCAATGAGCCTGGCAGAGAGCCATGGAACCTGCAGTTCTCCAACCAATGAGCCTGGCAACGAAACATGGAACCTGCAGCTCTCCAACCAATGAGCCTGGCAGAAAGCCATGGAACCTGCAGCTCTCCAACCAATGAGCCTGGCAGAGAGCCATGGAACCTGCAGTTCTCCAACCAATGAGCCTGGCAGAGAGCCATGGAACCTGCAGCTCTCCAACCAATGAGCCTGGCAACGAAACATGGAACCTGCAGCTCTCCAACCAATGAGCCTGGCAGAGAGCCATGGAGGCTGCAGCTCTCCAACCAATGAGCCTGGCAGAGAGCCATGGAGCCTGCAGATCTCTAACCAATGAGCCTGACAGAGAGCCATGGAGGCTGCAACTCTCCAACCAATGAGCCTGGCAGAGAGCCATGGAACCTGCAGTTCTCCAACCAATGAGCCTGGCAGAGAGCCATGGAACCTGCAGCTCTCCAACCAATGAGCCTGGCAGAGAGCCATGGAGGCTGCAGCTCTCCAACCAATGAGCCTGGCAGAGAGCCATGGAGCCTGCAGATCTCTAACCAATGAGCCTGGCAGAGAGCCATGGAACCCGCAGCTCTTTAACCAATGAGCCTGGCAGAGAGCCATGGAACCTGCAGATCTCCAACCAATGAGCCTGGCAGAGAATCAATGGAACCTGCAGCGCTCCAACCAATGAGCCTGGCAGAGAGCCATGGAACCTGCAGCTCTCCAACCAATGAGCCTGGCAGAGAGCCATGGAGCCTGCAGATCTCCAACCAATGAGCCTGACAGAGAGCCATGGAATCTGCAGCGCTCCTATCAATGAGCCTGGCAAAGAGCCATGGAACCTGCAGCTCTCCAATCAATGAGCCTGGCAGAGAGCCATGGAACCTGCAGTTCTCCAGCCAATGAGCCTGGCAGAGAGCCGTGGAACCTGCAGCTCTCCAACCAATGAGCCTGGCAGAGAGCCATGGAACATGCAGCTCTTTAACCAATGAACCTGGCAGAGAGCCATGGAACCTGCAGCTCTCCAACCAATGAGCCTGGCTGAGAGCCGTGGAACCTGCAGCTCTTTAACCAATGAGCCTGGCAAAGAAATATGGAACCTGCAGCTCTCCAGCCAATGAGCCTGGCAGAGAGCCATGGAGCCTGCAGATCTCCAACCAGTGAGCCTGGCAGAGAGCCATGGAACCTGCAGCGCTCCAACCAATGAGCCTGGCAGAGAGACATGGAACCTGCAGCTCTCCAACCAATGAGCCTGGCAGAGAGCCGTGGAACCTGCAGCTCTCCAACCAATGAGCCTGGCAGAGAGCCATGGAACCTGCGGTTCTACAACCAATGAACTTGGCTGAGAGCAGTGGAACCTGCAGCTCTCCAACCAATGAGCCTGGCAGAGAGCCATGGAACCTGCGGTTCTACAACCAATGAACTTGGCTGAGAGCAGTGGAACCTGCAGCTCTCCAGCCAATGAGCCTGGCAGAGAGCCATGGAACCTGCAGCGCTCCAACCAATGAGCCTGGCAGAGAGCCATGGAACCTGCAGCGCTCCAACCAATGAGCTTGGCAGAGAGCCATGGAGCCTGCAGCGCTCAAACCAATGAGCCTGGCAGAGAGCCATGGAACCTGCAGCTCTCCAACCAATGAGCCTGGCAGAGAGCCGTGGAACCTGCAGCTCTCCAACCAATGAGCCTGGCAGAGAGCCATGGAACCTGCCGTTCTACAACCAATGAACTTGGCTGAGAGCAGTGGAACCTGCAGCTCTCCAACCAATGAGCCTGACAGAGAGCCATGGAACCTGCAGTTCTTTAACCAATTAGCCTAGTAGAGAGCCATGGAACCTGCAGCTCTCTAACCAATGAGTCTGGCAGAGAGCCATGGAACCTGCAGTTCTTTAACCAATTAGCCTAGTAGAGAGCCATGGAACCTGCAGCTCTCCAACCTATGAGCCTGGCAGAGAGCCATGGAACCTGCAGTTCTCCAACCAATGAGCCTGGCAACGAAACATGGAACCTGCAGCTCTCCAACCAATGAGCCTGGCAGAGAGCCATGGAACCTGCAGCTCTCCAACCAATGAGCCTGGCAGAGAGCCATGGTACCTGCAGCTCTCCAACCAATGAGCCTGGCAGAGAGCCATGGAACCTGCAGTTCTCCAACCAATGAGCCTGGCAACGAAACATGGAACCTGCAGCTCTCCAACCAATGATCCTGGCAGAGAGCCATGGAACCTGCAGCTCTCCAACCAATGAGCCTGGCAGAGAGCCATTGAACCTGCAGTTCTCCAACCAATGAGCCTGGCAGAGAGCCATGGAACCTGCAGCTCTCCAACCAATGAGCCTGGCAACGAAACATGGAACCTGCAGCTCTCCAACCAATGAGCCTGGCAGAGAGCCATGGAGGCTGCAGCTCTCCAACCAATGAGCCTGGCAGAGAGCCATGGAGCCTGCAGATCTCTAACCAATGAGCCTGGCAGAGAGCCATGGAACCTGCAGCTCTCCAACCAATGAGCCTGGCAGAGAGCCGTGGAACCTGCAGCTCTCCAACCAATGAGCCTGGCAGAGAGCCATGGAACCTGCGGTTCTACAACCAATGAACTTGGCTGAGAGCAGTGGAACCTGCAGCTCTCCAACCAATGAGCCTGGCAGAGAGCCATGGAACCTGCGGTTCTACAGCCAATGAACTTGGCTGAGAGCAGTGGAACCTGCAGCTCTCCAGCCAATGAGCCTGGCAGAGAGCCATGGAGCCTGCAGATCTCCAACCAATGAGCCTGGCAGAGAGCCATGGAACCTGCAGCGCTCCAACCAATGAGCCTGGCAGAGAGCCATGGAGGCTGCAGCTCTCCAACCAATGAGCCTGGCAGAGAGCCATGGAGCCTGCAGATCTCTAACCAATGAGCCTGGCAGAGAGCCATGGAACCCGCAGCTCTTTAACCAATGAGCCTGGCAGAGAGCCATGGAACCTGCAGATCTCCAACCAATGAGCCTGGCAGAGAATCAATGGAACCTGCAGCGCTCCAACCAATGAGCCTGGCAGAGAGCCATGGAACCTGCAGCTCTCCAACCAATGAGCCTGGCAGAGAGCCATGGAGCCTGCAGATCTCCAACCAATGAGCCTGACAGAGAGCCATGGAATCTGCAGCGCTCCTATCAATGAGCCTGGCAAAGAGCCATGGAACCTGCAGCTCTCCAACCAATGAGCCTGGCAGAGAGCCATGGAACCTGCAGTTCTCCAGCCAATGAGCCTGGCAGAGAGCCGTGGAACCTGCAGCTCTCCAACCAATGAGCCTGGCAGAGAGCCATGGAACATGCAGCTCTTTAACCAATGAACCTGGCAGAGAGCCATGGAACCTGCAGCTCTCCAACCAATGAGCCTGGCTGAGAGCCGTGGAACCTGCAGCTCTTTAACCAATGAGCCTGGCAAAGAAATATGGAACCTGCAGCTCTCCAGCCAATGAGCCTGGCAGAGAGCCATGGAGCCTGCAGATCTCCAACCAGTGAGCCTGGCAGAGAGCCATGGAACCTGCAGCGCTCCAACCAATGAGCCTGGCAGAGAGACATGGAACCTGCAGCTCTCCAACCAATGAGCCTGGCAGAGAGCCGTGGAACCTGCAGCTCTCCAACCAATGAGCCTGGCAGAGAGCCATGGAACCTGCGGTTCTACAACCAATGAACTTGGCTGAGAGCAGTGGAACCTGCAGCTCTCCAACCAATGAGCCTGGCAGAGAGCCATGGAACCTGCGGTTCTACAACCAATGAACTTGGCTGAGAGCAGTGGAACCTGCAGCTCTCCAGCCAATGAGCCTGGCTGAGAGCAGTGGAACCTGCAGCTCTCCAACCAATGAGCCTGACAGAGAGCCATTTTGCCTGCATCTCTGTAACCAATGAACCTGGCAGAGAGCCATGGAACCTGCAGCTCTCTAACCAATGAGCCTGGCAGAGAGCCATGGAACCCGCAGCTCTTTAACCAATGAGCCTGGCAGAGAGCCATGGAACCTGCAGATCTTCAACCAATGAGCCTGGCAGAGAGCCATGGAACCTGCATCTCTCCAACCAATGAGCCTGGCTGAGAGCCGTGGAACCTGCAGCTCTTTAACCAATGAGCCTGGCAAAGAAATATGGAACCTGCAGCTCTCCAGCCAATGAGCCTGGCAGAGAGCCATGGAGCCTGCCGATCTCCAACCAATGAGCCTGGCAGAGAGCCATGGAACCTGCAGCGCTCCAACCAATGAGCCTGGCAGAGAGACATGGAACCTGCAGCTCTCCAACCAATGAGCCTGGCAGAGAGCCGTGGAACCTGCAGCTCTCCAACCAATGAGCCTGGCAGAGAGCCATGGAACCTGCGGTTCTACAACCAATGAACTTGGCTGAGAGCAGTGGAACCTGCAGCTCTCCAACCAATGAGCCTGGCAGAGAGCCATGGAACCTGCGGTTCTACAGCCAATGAACTTGGCTGAGAGCAGTGGAACCTGCAGCTCTCCAGCCAATGAGCCTGGCAGAGAGCCATGGAGCCTGCAGATCTCCAACCAATGAGCCTGGCAGAGAGCCATGGAACCTGCAGCGCTCCAACCAATGAGCCTGGCAGAGAGCCATGGAGCCTGCAGCGCTCCAACCAATGAGCCTGGCAGAGAGCCATGGAACCTGCAGCTCTCCAACCAATGAGCCTGGCTGAGAGCAGTGGAACCTGCAGCTCTCCAACCAATGAGCCTGACAGAGAGCCATGGAACCTGCAGTTCTTTAACCAATTAGCCTAGTAGAGAGCCATGGAACCTGCAGCTCTCTAACCAATGAGTCTGGCAGAGAGCCATGGAACCTGCAGTTCTTTAACCAATTAGCCTAGTAGAGAGCCATGGAACCTGCAGCTCTCCAACCTATGAGCCTGGCAGAGAGCCATGGAACCTGCAGTTCTCCAACCAATGAGCCTGGCAACGAAACATGGAACCTGCAGCTCTCCAACCAATGAGCCTGGCAGAGAGCCATGGAACCTGCAGCTCTCCAACCAATGAGCCTGGCAGAGAGCCATGGAACCTGCAGCTCTCCAACCAATGAGCCTGGCAGAGAGCCATGGAACCTGCAGTTCTCCAACCAATGAGCCTGACAACGAAACATGGAACCTGCAGCTCTCCAACCAATGATCCTGGCAGAGAGCCATGGAACCTGCAGCTCTCCAACCAATGAGCCTGGCAGAGAGCCATGGAACCTGCAGTTCTCCAACCAATGAGCCTGGCAGAGAGCCATGGAACCTGCAGCTCTCCAACCAATGAGCCTGGCAACGAAACATGGAACCTGCAGCTCTCCAACCAATGAGCCTGGCAGAGAGCCATGGAGGCTGCAGCTCTCCAACCAATGAGCCTGGCAGAGAGCCATGGAGCCTGCAGATCTCTAACCAATGAGCCTGGCAGAGAGCCATGGAACCTGCAGCTCTCCAACCAATAAACGTGTCTAAGAGCCATGGATCCTGCAGCTCTCCAACCAATGAGCCTGGCAGAGAGCCATTTTGCCTGCATCTCTGTAACCAATGAACCTGGCAGAGAGCCATGGAACCTGCAGCTCTCTAACCAATGAGCCTGGCAGAGAGCCATGGAACCCGCAGCTCTTTAACCAATGAGCCTGGCAGAGAGCCATGGAACCTGCAGATCTTCAACCAATGAGCCTGGCAGAGAATCAATGGAACCTGCAGCGCTCCAACCAATGAGCCTGGCAGAGAGCCATGGAACCTGCAGCTCTCCAACCAATGAGCCTGGCAGAGAGCCATGGAGCCTGCAGATCTCCAACCAATGAGCCTGACAGAGAGCCATGGAATCTGCAGCGCTCCAATCAATGAGCCTGGCAGAGAGCCATGAAACCTGCAGCTCTCCAACCAATGAGCCTGGCAGAGAGCCATGGAACCTGCAGCTCTCCAGCCAATGAGCCTGGCAGAGAGCCGTGGAACCTGCAGCTCTCCAACTAATGAGCCTGGCAGAGAGCCATGGAACATGCAGCTCTTCAACCAATGAACCTGGCAGAGAGCCATGGAACCTGCATCTCTCCAACCAATGAGCCTGGCTGAGAGCCGTGGAACCTGCAGCTCTTTAACCAATGAGCCTGGCAAAGAAATATGGAACCTGCAGCTCTCCAGCCAATGAGCCTGGCAGAGAGTCATGGAGCCTGCCGATCTCCAACCAATGAGCCTGGCAGAGAGCCATGGAACCTGCAGCGCTCCAACCAATGAGCCTGGCAGAGAGACATGGAACCTGCAGCTCTCCAACCAATGAGCCTGGCAGAGAGCCGTGGAACCTGCAGCTCTCCAACCAATGAGCCTGGCAGAGAGCCATGGAACCTGCGGTTCTACAACCAATGAACTTGGCTGAGAGCAGTGGAACCTGCAGCTCTCCAACCAATGAGCCTGGCAGAGAGCCATGGAACCTGCGGTTCTACAGCCAATGAACTTGGCTGAGAGCAGTGGAACCTGCAGCTCTCCAGCCAATGAGCCTGGCAGAGAGCCATGGAGCCTGCAGATCTCCAACCAATGAGCCTGGCAGAGAGCCATGGAACCTGCAGCGCTCCAACCAATGAGCCTGGCAGAGAGCCATGGAGCCTGCAGCGCTCCAACCAATGAGCTAGGCAGAGAGCCATGGAACCTGCAGCTCTCCAACCAATGAGCCTGGCAGAGAGCCATGGAACCTGCAGCGTTCCAACCAATGAACCTGGCAAAGAAACATGGAACCTGCAGCTCTCCAACCAATGAGACTGGCAGAGAGCCATGGAACCTGCAGCGCTCCAACCAATGAGCCTGGCAAAGAAACATGGAACCTGCAGATCTCCAACCAATGAGCCTGGCAGAGAGCCATGGAACCTGCAGCTCTCCAACCAATGAGCCTGGCAGAGAGCCATGGAACCTGCAGCTCTCCAGCCAATGAGCCTGGCAGAGAACCATGGAACCTGCAGCGCTCCAACCGATGAGCCTGGCAGGGAGCCATGGAACCTGCAGCTCTCCAGCCAATGAGCCTGGCAGAGAGCCATGGAGCCTGCAGATCTCCAACCAATGAGCCTGGCAAAAAGCGATGGAACCTGCAGCGCTCCAACCAATGAGCCTGGCAGAGAGCCATGGAGCCTGCAGCACTCCAACCAATGAGCCTGACAGAGAGCCATGGAACCTGCAGCTCTCAAACCAATGAGCCTGGCAGAGAGCCGTGGAACCTGCAGCTCTCCAACCAATGAGCATGGCAGAGAGCCATGGCACCTGCAGCTCTTTAACCAATTAGCCTAGTAGAGAGCCATGGAACCTGCAGCGCTCCAACCAATGAGCCTGGCAGAGAGCCATGGAACCTGCAGCTCTTTAACCAATTAGCCTAGTAGAGAGCCATGGAACCTGCAGCTCTCCAACCAATGAGCCTGGCAGAGAGCCATGGAACCTGCAGCTCTCCAACCAATGAGCCTGGCAGAGAGCCATGGAGCCTGCAGATCTCCAACCAATGAGCCTGACAGAGAGCCATGGAATCTGCAGCGCTCATATCAATGAGCCTGGCAAAGAGCCATGGAACCTGCAGCTCTCCAACCAATGAGCCTGGCAGAGAGCCATGGAACCTGCAGCTCTCCAGCCAATGAGCCTGGCAGAGAGCCGTGGAACCTGCAGCTCTCCAACCAATGAGCCTGGCAGAGAGCCATGGAACATGCAGCTCTTTAACCAATGAACCTGGCAGAGAGCCATGGAACCTGCAGCTCTCCAACCAATGAGCCTGGCTGAGAGCCGTGGAACCTGCAGCTCTTTAACCAATGAGCCTGGCAAAGAAATATGGAACCTGCAGCTCTCCAGCCAATGAGCCTGGCAGAGAGCCATGGAGCCTGCAGATCTCCAACCAGTGAGCCTGGCAGAGAGCCATGGAACCTGCAGCGCTCCAACCAATGAGCCTGGCAGAGAGACATGGAACCTGCAGCTCTCCAACCAATGAGCCTGGCAGAGAGCCGTGGAACCTGCAGCTCTCCAACCAATGAGCCTGGCAGAGAGCCATGGAACCTGCGGTTCTACAACCAATGAACTTGGCTGAGAGCAGTGGAACCTGCAGCTCTCCAACCAATGAGCCTGGCAGAGAGCCATGGAACCTGCGGTTCTACAACCAATGAACTTGGCTGAGAGCAGTGGAACCTGCAGCTCTCCAGCCAATGAGCCTGGCAGAGAGCCATGGAACCTGCAGCGCTCCAACCAATGAGCCTGGCAGAGAGCCATGGAGCCTGCAGCGCTCCAACCAATGAGCCTGGCAGAGAGCCATGGAACCTGCAGCTCTCCAACCAATGAGCCTGGCAGAGAGCCGTGGAACCTGCAGCTCTCCAACCAATGAGCCTGGCAGAGAGCCATGGAACCTGCGGTTCTACAACCAATGAACTTGGCTGAGAGCAGTGGAACCTGCAGCTCTCCAACCAATGAGCCTGACAGAGAGCCATGGAACCTGCAGTTCTTTAACCAATTAGCCTAGTAGAGCGCCATGGAACCTGCAGCTCTCTAACCAATGAGTCTGGCAGAGAGCCATGGAACCTGCAGTTCTTTAACCAATTAGCCTAGTAGAGAGCCATGGAACCTGCAGCTCTCCAACCTATGAGCCTGGCAGAGAGCCATGGAACCTGCAGTTCTCCAACCAATGAGCCTGGCAACGAAACATGGAACCTGCAGCTCTCCAACCAATGAGCCTGGCAGAGAGCCATGGAACCTGCAGCTCTCCAACCAATGAGCCTGGCAGAGAGCCATGGAACCTGCAGCTCTCCAACCGATGAGCCTGGCAGAGAGCCATGGAACCTGCAGTTCTCCAACCAATGAGCCTGGCAACGAAACATGGAACCTGCAGCTCTCCAACCAATGATCCTGGCAGAGAGCCATGGAACCTGCAGCTCTCCAACCAATGAGCCTGGCAGAGAGCCATGGAACCTGCAGTTCTCCAACCAATGAGCCTGGCAGAGAGCCATGGAACCTGCAGCTCTCCAACCAATGAGCCTGGCAACGAAACATGGAACCTGCAGCTCTCCAACCAATGAGCCTGGCAAAGAGCCATGGAGGCTGCAGCTCTCCAACCAATGAGCCTGGCAGAGAGCCATGGAGCCTGCAGATCTCTAACCAATGAGCCTGGCAGAGAGCCATGGAACCTGCAGCTCTCCAACCAATAAACGTGTCTAAGAGCCATGGATCCTGCAGCTCTCCAACCAATGAGCCTGGCAGAGAGCCATTTTGCCTGCATCTCTGTAACCAATGAACCTGGCAGAGAGCCATGGAACCTGCAGCTCTCTAACCAATGAGCCTGGCAGAGAGCCATGGAACCCGCAGCTCTTTAACCAATGAGCCTGGCAGAGAGCCATGGAACCTGCAGATCTTCAACCAATGAGCCTGGCAGAGAGCCATGGAACCTGCAGATCTTCAACCAATGAGCCTGGCAGAGAATCAATGGAACCTGCAGCGCTCCAACCAATGAGCCTGGCAGAGAGCCATGGAACCTGCAGCTCTCCAACCAATGAGCCTGGCAGAGAGCCATGGAGCCTGCAGATCTCCAACCAATGAGCCTGACAGAGAGCCATGGAATCTGCAGCGCTCCAATCAATGAGCCTGGCAGAGAGCCATGGAACCTGCAGCTCTCCAACCGATGAGCCTGGCAGAGAGCCATGGAACCTGCAGCTCTCCAGCCAATGAGCCTGGCAGAGAGCCATGGAACCTGCAGCTCTCCAACCAATGAGCCTGGCAGAGAGCCATGGAACATGCAGCTCTTCAACCAATGAACCTGGCAGAGAGCCATGGAACCTGCATCTCTCCAACCAATGAGCCTGGCTGAGAGCCGTGGAACCTGCAGCTCTTTAACCAATGAGCCTGGCAAAGAAATATGGAACCTGCAGCTCTCCAGACAATGAGCCTGGCAGAGAGCCATGGAGCCTGCAGATCTCCAACCAATGAGCCTGGCAGAGAGCCATGGAACCTGCAGCGCTCCAACCAATGAGCCTGGCAGAGAGACATGGAACCTGCAGCTCTCCAACCAATGAGCCTGGCAGAGAGCCGTGGAACCTGCAGCTCTCCAACCAATGAGCCTGGCAGAGAGCCATGGAACCTGCGGTTCTACAACCAATGAACTTGGCTGAGAGCAGTGGAACCTGCAGCTCTCCAACCAATGAGCCTGGCAGAGAGCCATGGAACCTGCGGTTCTACAGCCAATGAACTTGGCTGAGAGCAGTGGAACCTGCAGCTCTCCAGCCAATGAGCCTGGCAGAGAGCCATGGAGCCTGCAGATCTCCAACCAATGAGCCTGGCAGAGAGCCATGGAACCTGCAGCGCTCCAACCAATGAGCCTGGCAGAGAGCCATGGAGCCTGCAGCGCTCCAACCAATGAGCCTGGCAGAGAGCCATGGAACCTGCAGCTCTCCAACCAATGAGCCTGGCAGAGAGCCGTGGAACCTGCAGCTCTCCAACCAATGAGCCTGGCTGAGAGCAGTGGAACCTGCAGCTCTCCAACCAATGAGCCTGACAGAGAGCCATGGAACCTGCAGTTCTTTAACCAATTAGCCTAGTAGAGAGCCATGGAACCTGCAGCTCTCTAACCAATGAGTCTGGCAGAGAGCCATGGAACCTGCAGTTCTTTAACCAATTAGCCTAGTAGAGAGCCATGGAACCTGCAGCTCTCCAACCTATGAGCCTGGCAGAGAGCCATGGAACCTGCAGTTCTCCAACCAATGAGCCTGGCAACGAAACATGGAACCTGCAGCTCTCCAACCAATGAGCCTGGCAGAGAGCCATGGAACCTGCAGCTCTCCAACCAATGAGCCTGGCAGAGAGCCATGGAACCTGCAGCTCTCCAACCAATGAGCCTGGCAGAGAGCCATGGAACCTGCAGTTCTCCAACCAATGAGCCTGGCAACGAAACATGGAACCTGCAGCTCTCCAACCAATGATCCTGGCAGAGAGCCATGGAACCTGCAGCTCTCCAACCAATGAGCCTGGCAGAGAGCCATGGAACCTGCAGTTCTCCAATCAATGAGCCTGGCAGAGAGCCATGGAACCTGCAGCTCTCCAACCAATGAGCCTGGCAACGAAACATGGAACCTGCAGCATTCCAACCAATGAGCCTGGCAGAGAGCCATGGAGGCTGCAGCTCTCCAACCAATGAGCCTGGCAGAGAGCCATGGAGCCTGCAGATCTCTAACCAATGAGCCTGGCAGAGAGCCATGGAACCTGCAGCTCTCCAACCAATAAACGTGTCTAAGAGCCATGGATCCTGCAGCTCTCCAACCAATGAGCCTGGCAGAGAGCCATTTTGCCTGCATCTCTGTAACCAATGAACCTGGCAGAGAGCCATGGAACCTGCAGCTCTCTAACCAATGAGCCAGGCAGAGAGCCATGGAACCCGCAGCTCTTTAACCAATGAGCCTGGCAGAGAGCCATGGAACCTGCAGATCTTCAACCAATGAGCCTGGCAGAGAATCAATGGAACCTGCAGCGCTCCAACCAATGAGCCTGGCAGAGAGCCATGGAACCTGCAGCTCTCCAATCAATGAGCCTGGCAGAGAGCCATGGAGCCTGCAGATCTCCAACCAATGAGCCTGACAGAGAGCCATGGAATCTGCAGCGCTCCAATCAATGAGCCTGGCAGAGAGCCATGAAACCTGCAGCTCTCCAACCAATGAGCCTGGCAGAGAGCCATGGAACCTGCAGCTCTCCAGCCAATGAGCCTGGCAGAGAGCCGTGGAACCTGCAGCTCTCCAACTAATGAGCCTGGCAGAGAGCCATGGAACATGCAGCTCTTCAACCAATGAACCTGGCAGAGAGCCATGGAACCTGCATCTCTCCAACCAATGAGCCTGGCTGAGAGCCGTGGAACCTGCAGCTCTTTAACCAATGAGCCTGGCAAAGAAATATGGAACCTGCAGCTCTCCAGCCAATGAGCCTGGCAGAGAGCCATGGAGCCTGCCGATCTCCAACCAATGAGCCTGGCAGAGAGCCATGGAACCTGCAGCGCTCCAACCAATGAGCCTGGCAGAGAGACATGGAACCTGCAGCTCTCCAACCAATGAGCCTGGCAGAGAGCCGTGGAACCTGCAGCTCTCCAACCAATGAGCCTGGAAGAGAGCCATGGAACCTGCGGTTCTACAACCAATGAACTTGGCTGAGAGCAGTGGAACCTGCAGCTCTCCAACCAATGAGCCTGGCAGAGAGCCATGGAACCTGCGGTTCTACAGCCAATGAACTTGGCTGAGAGCAGTGGAACCTGCAGCTCTCCAGCCAATGAGCCTGGCAGAGAGCCATGGAGCCTGCAGATCTCCAACCAATGAGCCTGGCAGAAAGCCATGGAACCTGCAGCGCTCCAACCAATGAGCCTGGCAGAGAGCCATGGAGCCTGCAGCGCTCCAACCAATGAGCTAGGCAGAGAGCCATGGAACCTGCAGCTCTCCAACCAATGAGCCTGGCAGAGAGCCATGGAACCTGCAGCGTTCCAACCAATGAACCTGGCAAAGAAACATGGAACCTGCAGCTCTCCAACCAATGAGACTGGCAGAGAGCCATGGAACCTGCAGCGCTCCAACCAATGAGCCTGGCAAAGAAACATGGAACTTGCAGATCTCCAACCAATGAGCCTGGCAGAGAGCCATGGAACCTGCAGCTCTCCAACCAATGAGCCTGGCAGAGAGCCATGGAACCTGCAGCTCTCCAGCCAATGAGCCTGGCAGAGAACCATGGAACCTGCAGCGCTCCAACCGATGAGCCTGGCAGGGAGCCATGGAACCTGCAGCTCTCCAGCCAATGAGCCTGGCAGAGAGCCATGGAGCCTGCAGATCTCCAACCAATGAGCCTGGCAGAAAGCGATGGAACCTGCAGCGCTCCAACCAATGAGCCTGGCAGAGAGCCATGGAGCCTGCAGCACTCCAACCAATGAGCCTGACAGAGAGCCATGGAACCTGCAGCTCTCAAACCAATGAGCCTGGCAGAGAGCCGTGGAACCTGCAGCTCTCCAACCAATGAGCATGGCAGAGAGCCATGGCACCTGCAGCTCTTTAACCAATTAGCCTAGTAGAGAGCCATGGAACCTGCAGCGCTCCAACCAATGAGCCTGGCAGAGAGCCATGGAACCTGCAGCTCTTTAACCAATTAGCCTAGTAGAGAGCCATAGAACCTGCAGCTCTCTAACCAATGAGCCTGGCAGAGAGCATGGAACCTGCAGCTCTCCAACCAATGAGCCTGGCAGAGAGCCATGGAACCTGCAGTTCTCCAACCAATGAGCCTGGCAACGAAACATGGAACCTGCAGCTCTCCAACCAATGAGCCTGGCAGAGAGCCATGGAACCTGCAGCTCTCCAACCAATGAGCCTGGCAGAGAGCCATGGAACCTGCAGTTCTCCAACCAATGAGCCTGGCAGAGAGCCATGGAACCTGCAGCTCTCCAACCAATGAGCATGGCAACGAAACATGGAACCTGCAGCTCTCCAACCAATGAGCCTGGCAGAGAGCCATGGAGGCTGCAGCTCTCCAACCAATGAGCCTGGCAGAGAGCCATGGAGCCTGCAGATCTCTAACCAATGAGCCTGACAGAGAGCCATGGAGGCTGCAACTCTCCAACCAATGAGCCTGGCAGAGAGCCATGGAACCTGCAGTTCTCCAACCAATGAGCCTGGCAGAGAGCCATGGAACCTGCAGCTCTCCAACCAATGAGCCTGGCAGAGAGCCATGGAACTTGCAGCTCTTTAACCAATTAGCCTAGTAGAGAGCCATAGAACCTGCAGCTCTCTAACCAATGAGCCTGGCAGAGAGCATGGAACCTGCAGCTCTCCAACCAATGAGCCTGGCAGAGAGCCATGGAACCTGCAGTTCTCCAACCAATGAGCCTGGCAACGAAACATGGAACCTGCAGCTCTCCAACCAATGAGCCTGGCAGAGAGCCATGGAACCTGCAGCTCTCCAACCAATGAGCCTGGCAGAGAGCCATGGAACCTGCAGTTCTCCAACCAATGAGCCTGGCAGAGAGCCATGGAACCTGCAGCTCTCCAACCAATGAGCCTGGCAACGAAACATGGAACCTGCAGCTCTCCAACCAATGAGCCTGGCAGAGAGCCATGGAGGCTGCAGCTCTCCAACCAATGAGCCTGGCAGAGAGCCATGGAGCCTGCAGATCTCTAACCAATGAGCCTGACAGAGAGCCATGGAACCTGCAGCTCTCCAACCAATAAACGTGTCTAAGAGCCATGGATCCTGCAGCTCTCCAACCAATGAGCCTGGCAGAGAGCCATTTTGCCTGCATCTCTTTAACCAATGAACCTGGCAGAGAGCCATGGAACCTGCAGCTCTCTAACCAATGAGCCTGGCAGAGAGCCATGGAACCCGCAGCTCTTTAACCAATGAGCCTGGCAGAGAGCCATGGAACCTGCAGATCTCCAACCAATGAGCCTGGCAGAGAATCAATGGAACCTGCAGCGCTCCAACCAATGAGCCTGGCAGAGAATCAATGGAACCTGCAGCGCTCCAACCAATGAGCCTGGCAGAGAGCCATGGAACCTGCAGCTCTCCAACCAATGAGCCTGGCAGAGAGCCATGGAGCCTGCAGATCTCCAACCAATGAGCCTGACAGAGAGCCATGGAATCTGCAGCGCTCCTATCAATGAGCCTGGCAAAGAGCCATGGAACCTGCAGCTCTCCAACCAATGAGCCTGGCAGAGAGCCATGGAACCTGCAGTTCTCCAGCCAATGAGCCTGGCAGAGAGCCGTGGAACCTGCAGCTCTCCAACCAATGAGCCTGGCAGAGAGCCATGGAACATGCAGCTCTTTAACCAATGAACCTGGCAGAGAGCCATGGAACCTGCAGCTCTCCAACCAATGAGCCTGGCTGAGAGCCGTGGAACCTGCAGCTCTTTAACCAATGAGCCTGGCAAAGAAATATGGAACCTGCAGCTCTCCAGCCAATGAGCCTGGCAGAGAGCCATGGAGCCTGCAGATCTCCAACCAGTGAGCCTGGCAGAGAGCCATGGAACCTGCAGCGCTCCAACCAATGAGCCTGGCAGAGAGACATGGAACCTGCAGCTCTCCAACCAATGAGCCTGGCAGAGAGCCGTGGAACCTGCAGCTCTCCAACCAATGAGCCTGGCAGAGAGCCATGGAACCTGCGGTTCTACAACCAATGAAGTTGGCTGAGAGCAGTGGAACCTGCAGCTCTCCAACCAATGAGCCTGGCAGAGAGCCATGGAACCTGCGGTTCTACAACCAATGAACTTGGCTGAGAGCAGTGGAACCTGCAGCTCTCCAGCCAATGAGCCTGGCAGAGAGCCATGGAACCTGCAGCGCTCCAACCAATGAGCCTGGCAGAGAGCCATGGAACCTGCAGCGCTCCAACCAATGAGCTTGGCAGAGAGCCATGGAGCCTGCAGCGCTCAAACCAATGAGCCTGGCAGAGAGCCATGGAACCTGCAGCTCTCCAACCAATGAGCCTGGCAGAGAGCCGTGGAACCTGCAGCTCTCCAACCAATGAGCCTGGCAGAGAGCCATGGAACCTGCGGTTCTACAACCAATGAACTTGGCTGAGAGCAGTGGAACCTGCAGCTCTCCAACCAATGAGCCTGACAGAGAGCCATGGAACCTGCAGTTCTTTAACCAATTAGCCTAGTAGAGAGCCATGGAACCTGCAGCTCTCTAACCAATGAGTCTGGCAGAGAGCCATGGAACCTGCAGTTCTTTAACCAATTAGCCTAGTAGAGAGCCATGGAACCTGCAGCTCTCCAACCTATGAGCCTGGCAGAGAGCCATGGAACCTGCAGTTCTCCAACCAATGAGCCTGGCAACGAAACATGGAACCTGCAGCTCTCCAACCAATGAGCCTGGCAGAGAGCCATGGAACCTGCAGCTCTCCAACCAATGAGCCTGGCAGAGAGCCATGGAACCTGCAGCTCTCCAACCAATGAGCCTGGCAGAGAGCCATGGAACCTGCAGTTCTCCAACCAATGAGCCTGGCAACGAAACATGGAACCTGCAGCTCTCCAACCAATGATCCTGGCAGAGAGCCATGGAACCTGCAGCTCTCCAACCAATGAGCCTGGCAGAGAGCCATTGAACCTGCAGTTCTCCAACCAATGAGCCTGGCAGAGAGCCATGGAACCTGCAGCTCTCCAACCAATGAGCCTGGCAACGAAACATGGAACCTGCAGCTCTCCAACCAATGAGCCTGGCAGAGAGCCATGGAGGCTGCAGCTCTCCAACCAATGAGCCTGGCAGAGAGCCATGGAGCCTGCAGATCTCTAACCAATGAGCCTGGCAGAGAGCCATGGAACCTGCAGCTCTCCAACCAATGAGCCTGGCAGAGAGCCGTGGAACCTGCAGCTCTCCAACCAATGAGCCTGGCAGAGAGCCATGGAACCTGCGGTTCTACAACCAATGAACTTGGCTGAGAGCAGTGGAACCTGCAGCTCTCCAACCAATGAGCCTGGCAGAGAGCCATGGAACCTGCGGTTCTACAGCCAATGAACTTGGCTGAGAGCAGTGGAACCTGCAGCTCTCCAGCCAATGAGCCTGGCAGAGAGCCATGGAGCCTGCAGATCTCCAACCAATGAGCCTGGCAGAGAGCCAGGAAACCTGCAGCGCTCCAACCAATGAGCCTGGCAGAGAGCCATGGAGCCTGCAGCGCTCCAACCAATGAGCCTGGCAGAGAGCCATGGAACCTGCAGCTCTCCAACCAATGAGCCTGGCAGAGAGCCGTGGAACCTGCAGCTCTCCAACCAATGAGCCTGGCTGAGAGCAGTGGAACCTGCAGCTCTCCAACCAATGAGCCTGACAGAGAGCCATGGAACCTGCAGTTCTTTAACCAATTAGCCTAGTAGAGAGCCATGGAACCTGCAGCTCTCTAACCAATGAGTCTGGCAGAGAGCCATGGAACCTGCAGTTCTTTAACCAATTAGCCTAGTAGAGAGCCATGGAACCTGCAGCTCTCCAACCTATGAGCCTGGCAGAGAGCCATGGAACCTGCAGTTCTCCAACCAATGAGCCTGGCAACGAAACATGGAACCTGCAGCTCTCCAACCAATGAGCCTGGCAGAGAGCCATGGAACCTGCAGCTCTCCAACCAATGAGCCTGGCAGAGAGCCATGGAACCTGCAGCTCTCCAACCAATGAGCCTGGCAGAGAGCCATGGAACCTGCAGTTCTCCAACCAATGAGCCTGACAACGAAACATGGAACCTGCAGCTCTCCAACCAATGATCCTGGCAGAGAGCCATGGAACCTGCAGCTCTCCAACCAATGAGCCTGGCAGAGAGCCATGGAACCTGCAGTTCTCCAACCAATGAGCCTGGCAGAGAGCCATGGAACCTGCAGCTCTCCAACCAATGAGTCTGGCAACGAAACATGGAACCTGCAGCTCTCCAACCAATGAGCCTGGCAGAGAGCCATGGAGGCTGCAGCTCTCCAACCAATGAGCCTGGCAGAGAGCCATGGAGCCTGCAGATCTCTAACCAATGAGCCTGGCAGAGAGCCATGGAACCTGCAGCTCTTTAACCAATGAGCCTGGCAGAGAGCCATGGAACCTGCAGATCTTCAACCAATGAGCCTGGCAGAGAATCAATGGAACCTGCAGCGCTCCAACCAATGAGCCTGGCAGAGAGCCATGGAACCTGCAGCTCTCCAACCAATGAGCCTGGCAGAGAGCCATGGAGCCTGCAGATCTCCAACCAATGAGCCTGACAGAGAGCCATGGAATCTGCAGCGCTCCAATCAATGAGCCTGGCAGAGAGCCATGAAACCTGCAGCTCTCCAACCAATGAGCCTGGCAGAGAGCCATGGAACCTGCAGCTCTCCAGCCAATGAGCCTGGCAGAGAGCCGTGGAACCTGCAGCTCTCCAACTAATGAGCCTGGCAGAGAGCCATGGAACATGCAGCTCTTCAACCAATGAACCTGGCAGAGAGCCATGGAACCTGCATCTCTCCAACCAATGAGCCTGGCTGAGAGCCGTGGAACCTGCAGCTCTTTAACCAATGAGCCTGGCAAAGAAATATGGAACCTGCAGCTCTCCAGCCAATGAGCCTGGCAGAGAGCCATGGAGCCTGCCGATCTCCAACCAATGAGCCTGGCAGAGAGCCATGGAACCTGCAGCGCTCCAACCAATGAGCCTGGCAGAGAGACATGGAACCTGCAGCTCTCCAACCAATGAGCCTGGCAGAGAGCCGTGGAACCTGCAGCTCTCCAACCAATGAGCCTGGCAGAGAGCCATGGAACCTGCGGTTCTACAACCAATGAACTTGGCTGAGAGCAGTGGAACCTGCAGCTCTCCAACCAATGAGCCTGGCAGAGAGCCATGGAACCTGCGGTTCTACAGCCAATGAACTTGGCTGAGAGCAGTGGAACCTGCAGCTCTCCAGCCAATGAGCCTGGCAGAGAGCCATGGAGCCTGCAGATCTCCAACCAATGAGCCTGGCAGAGAGCCATGGAACCTGCAGCGCTCCAACCAATGAGCCTGGCAGAGAGCCATGGAGCCTGCAGCGCTCCAACCAATGAGCCTGGCAGAGAGCCATGGAACCTGCAGCTCTCCAACCAATGAGCCTGGCTGAGAGCAGTGGAACCTGCAGCTCTCCAACCAATGAGCCTGACAGAGAGCCATGGAACCTGCAGTTCTTTAACCAATTAGCCTAGTAGAGAGCCATGGAACCTGCAGCTCTCTAACCAATGAGTCTGGCAGAGAGCCATGGAACCTGCAGTTCTTTAACCAATTAGCCTAGTAGAGAGCCATGGAACCTGCAGCTCTCCAACCTATGAGCCTGGCAGAGAGCCATGGAACCTGCAGTTCTCCAACCAATGAGCCTGGCAACGAAACATGGAACCTGCAGCTCTCCAACCAATGAGCCTGGCAGAGAGCCATGGAACCTGCAGCTCTCCAACCAATGAGCCTGGCAGAGAGCCATGGAACCTGCAGCTCTCCAACCAATGAGCCTGGCAGAGAGCCATGGAACCTGCAGTTCTCCAACCAATGAGCCTGACAACGAAACATGGAACCTGCAGCTCTCCAACCAATGATCCTGGCAGAGAGCCATGGAACCTGCAGCTCTCCAACCAATGAGCCTGGCAGAGAGCCATGGAACCTGCAGTTCTCCAACCAATGAGCCTGGCAGAGAGCCATGGAACCTGCAGCTCTCCAACCAATGAGCCTGGCAACGAAACATGGAACCTGCAGCTCTCCAACCAATGAGCCTGGCAGAGAGCCATGGAGGCTGCAGCTCTCCAACCAATGAGCCTGGCAGAGAGCCATGGAGCCTGCAGATCTCTAACCAATGAGCCTGGCAGAGAGCCATGGAACCTGCAGCTCTCCAACCAATAAACGTGTCTAAGAGCCATGGATCCTGCAGCTCTCCAACCAATGAGCCTGGCAGAGAGCCATTTTGCCTGCATCTCTGTAACCAATGAACCTGGCAGAGAGCCATGGAACCTGCAGCTCTCTAACCAATGAGCCTGGCAGAGAGCCATGGAACCCGCAGCTCTTTAACCAATGAGCCTGGCAGAGAGCCATGGAACCTGCAGATCTTCAACCAATGAGCCTGGCAGAGAATCAATGGAACCTGCAGCGCTCCAACCAATGAGCCTGGCAGAGAGCCATGGAACCTGCAGCTCTCCAACCAATGAGCCTGGCAGAGAGCCATGGAGCCTGCAGATCTCCAACCAATGAGCCTGACAGAGAGCCATGGAATCTGCAGCGCTCCAATCAATGAGCCTGGCAGAGAGCCATGAAACCTGCAGCTCTCCAACCAATGAGCCTGGCAGAGAGCCATGGAACCTGCAGCTCTCCAGCCAATGAGCCTGGCAGAGAGCCGTGGAACCTGCAGCTCTCCAACTAATGAGCCTGGCAGAGAGCCATGGAACATGCAGCTCTTCAACCAATGAACCTGGCAGAGAGCCATGGAACCTGCATCTCTCCAACCAATGAGCCTGGCTGAGAGCCGTGGAACCTGCAGCTCTTTAACCAATGAGCCTGGCAAAGAAATATGGAACCTGCAGCTCTCCAGCCAATGAGCCTGGCAGAGAGCCATGGAGCCTGCCGATCTCCAACCAATGAGCCTGGCAGAGAGCCATGGAACCTGCAGCGCTCCAACCAATGAGCCTGGCAGAGAGACATGGAACCTGCAGCTCTCCAACCAATGAGCCTGGCAGAGAGCCGTGGAACCTGCAGCTCTCCAACCAATGAGCCTGGCAGAGAGCCATGGAACCTGCGGTTCTACAACCAATGAACTTGGCTGAGAGCAGTGGAACCTGCAGCTCTCCAACCAATGAGCCTGGCAGAGAGCCATGGAACCTGCGGTTCTACAGCCAATGAACTTGGCTGAGAGCAGTGGAACCTGCAGCTCTCCAACCAATGAGCCTGGCAGAGAGCCATGGAACCTGCAGCGTTCCAACCAATGAACCTGGCAAAGAAACATGGAACCTGCAGCTCTCCAACCAATGAGACTGGCAGAGAGCCATGGAACCTGCAGCGCTCCAACCAATGAGCCTGGCAAAGAAACATGGAACCTGCAGATCTCCAACCAATGAGCCTGGCAGAGAGCCATGGAACCTGCAGCTCTCCAACCAATGAGCCTGGCAGAGAGCCATGGAACCTGCAGCTCTCCAGCCAATGAGCCTGGCAGAGAACCATGGAACCTGCAGCGCTCCAACCGATGAGCCTGGCAGGGAGCCATGGAACCTGCAGCTCTCCAGCCAATGAGCCTGGCAGAGAGCCATGGAGCCTGCAGATCTCCAACCAATGAGCCTGGCAGAAAGTGATGGAACCTGCAGCGCTCCAACCAATGAGCCTGGCAGAGAGCCATGGAGCCTGCAGCACTCCAACCAATGAGCCTGACAGAGAGCCATGGAACCTGCAGCTCTCAAACCAATGAGCCTGGCAGAGAGCCGTGGAACCTGCAGCTCTCCAACCAATGAGCATGGCAGAGAGCCATGGAACCTGCAGCTCTCAAACCAATGAGCCTGGCAGAGAGCCATGGAGCCTGCAGATCTCCAACCAATGAGCCTGGCAGAAAGTGATGGAACCTGCAGCGCTCCAACCAATGAGCCTGGCAGAGAGCCATGGAGCCTGCAGCACTCCAACCAATGAGCCTGACAGAGAGCCATGGAACCTGCAGCTCTCAAACCAATGAGCCTGGCAGAGAGCCGTGGAACCTGCAGCTCTCCAACCAATGAGCCTGGCAGAGAGCCATGGAACCTGCGGTTCTACAACCAATGAACTTGGCTGAGAGCAGTGGAACCTGCAGCTCTCCAACCAATGAGCCTGGCAGAGAGCCATGGAACTTGCAGCTCTTTAACCAATTAGCCTAGTAGAGAGCCATAGAACCTGCAGCTCTCTAACCAATGAGCCTGGCAGAGAGCATGGAACCTGCAGCTCTCCAACCAATGAGCCTGGCAGAGAGCCATGGAACCTGCAGTTCTCCAACCAATGAGCCTGGCAACGAAACATGGAACCTGCAGCTCTCCAACCAATGAGCCTGGCAGAGAGCCATGGAACCTGCAGCTCTCCAACCAATGAGCCTGGCAGAGAGCCATGGAACCTGCAGTTCTCCAACCAATGAGCCTGGCAGAGAGCCATGGAACCTGCAGCTCTCCAACCAATGAGCCTGGCAACGAAACATGGAACCTGCAGCTCTCCAACCAATGAGCCTGGCAGAGAGCCATGGAGGCTGCAGCTCTCCAACCAATGAGCCTGGCAGAGAGCCATGGAGCCTGCAGATCTCTAACCAATGAGCCTGACAGAGAGCCATGGAACCTGCAGCTCTCCAACCAATAAACGTGTCTAAGAGCCATGGATCCTGCAGCTCTCCAACCAATGAGCCTGGCAGAGAGCCATGGAACCTGCGGTTCTACAACCAATGAACTTGGCTGAGAGCAGTGGAACCTGCAGCTCTCCAACCAATGAGCCTGGCAGAGAGCCATGGAACCTGCGGTTCTACAGCCAATGAACTTGGCTGAGAGCAGTGGAACCTGCAGCTCTCCAGCCAATGAGCCTGGCAGAGAGCCATGGAGCCTGCAGATCTCCAACCAATGAGCCTGGCAGAGAGCCATGGAACCTGCAGCGCTCCAACCAATGAGCCTGGCAGAGAGCCATGGAGCCTGCAGCGCTCCAACCAATGAGCCTGGCAGAGAGCCATGGAACCTGCAGCTCTCCAACCAATGAGCCTGGCTGAGAGCAGTGGAACCTGCAGCTCTCCAACCAATGAGCCTGGCAGAGAGCCATTTTGCCTGCATCTCTTTAACCAATGAACCTGGCAGAGAGCCATGGAACCTGCAGCTCTCTAACCAATGAGCCTGGCAGAGAGCCATGGAACCCGCAGCTCTTTAACCAATGAGCCTGGCAGAGAGCCATGGAACCTGCAGATCTCCAACCAATGAGCCTGGCAGAGAATCAATGGAACCTGCAGCGCTCCAACCAATGAGCCTGGCAGAGAGCCATGGAACCTGCAGCTCTCCAACCAATGAGCCTGGCAGAGAGCCATGGAGCCTGCAGATCTCCAACCAATGAGCCTGACAGAGAGCCATGGAATCTGCAGCGCTCCTATCAATGAGCCTGGCAAAGAGCCATGGAACCTGCAGCTCTCCAACCAATGAGCCTGGCAGAGAGCCATGGAACCTGCAGTTCTCCAGCCAATGAGCCTGGCAGAGAGCCGTGGAACCTGCAGCTCTCCAACCAATGAGCCTGGCAGAGAGCCATGGAACATGCAGCTCTTTAACCAATGAACCTGGCAGAGAGCCATGGAACCTGCAGCTCTCCAACCAATGAGCCTGGCTGAGAGCCGTGGAACCTGCAGCTCTTTAACCAATGAGCCTGGAAAAGAAATATGGAACCTGCAGCTCTCCAGCCAATGAGCCTGGCAGAGAGCCATGGAGCCTGCAGATCTCCAACCAGTGAGCCTGGCAGAGAGCCATGGAACCTGCAGCGCTCCAACCAATGAGCCTGGCAGAGAGACATGGAACCTGCAGCTCTCCAACCAATGAGCCTGGCAGAGAGCCGTGGAACCTGCAGCTCTCCAACCAATGAGCCTGGCAGAGAGCCATGGAACCTGCGGTTCTACAACCAATGAACTTGGCTGAGAGCAGTGGAACCTGCAGGTCTCCAACCAATGAGCCTGGCAGAGAGCCATGGAACCTGTGGTTCTACAACCAATGAACTTGGCTGAGAGCAGTGGAACCTGCAGCTCTCCAGCCAATGAGCCTGGCAGAGAGCCATGGAACCTGCAGCGCTCCAACCAATGAGCCTGGCAGAGAGCCATGGAACCTGCAGCGCTCCAACCAATGAGCCTGGCAGAGAGCCATGGAGCCTGCAGCGCTCCAACCAATGAGCCTGGCAGAGAGCCATGGAACCTGCAGCTCTCCAACCAATGAGCCTGGCAGAGAGCCGTGGAACCTGCAGCTCTCCAACCAATGAGCCTGGCAGAGAGCCATGGAACCTGCGGTTCTACAACCAATGAACTTGGCTGAGAGCAGTGGAACCTGCAGCTCTCCAACCAATGAGCCTGACAGAGAGCCATGGAACCTGCAGTTCTTTAACCAATTAGCCTAGTAGAGAGCCATGGAACCTGCAGCTCTCTAACCAATGAGTCTGGCAGAGAGCCATGGAACCTGCAGTTCTTTAACCAATTAGCCTAGTAGAGAGCCATGGAACCTGCAGCTCTCCAACCTATGAGCCTGGCAGAGAGCCATGGAACCTGCAGTTCTCCAACCAATGAGCCTGGCAACGAAACATGGAACCTGCAGCTCTCCAACCAATGAGCCTGGCAGAGAGCCATGGAACCTGCAGCTCTCCAACCAATGAGCCTGGCAGAGAGCCATGGAACCTGCAGCTCTCCAACCAATGAGCCTGGCAGAGAGCCATGGAACCTGCAGTTCTCCAACCAATGAGCCTGGCAACGAAACATGGAACCTGCAGCTCTCCAACCAATGATCCTGGCAGAGAGCCATGGAACCTGCAGCTCTCCAACCAATGAGCCTGGCAGAGAGCCATTGAACCTGCAGTTCTCCAACCAATGAGCCTGGCAGAGAGCCATGGAACCTGCAGCTCTCCAACCAATGAGCCTGGCAACGAAACATGGAACCTGCAGCTCTCCAACCAATGAGCCTGGCAGAGAGCCATGGAGGCTGCAGCTCTCCAACCAATGAGCCTGGCAGAGAGCCATGGAACCTGCAGCTCTCCAACCAATAAACGTGTCTAAGAGCCATGGATCCTGAAGCTCTCCAACCTATGAGCCTGGCAGAGAGCCATTTTGCCTGCATCTCTGTAACCAATGAACCTGGCAGAGAGCCATGGAACCTGCAGCTCTCTAACCAATGAGCCTGGCAGAGAGCCATGGAACCCGCAGCTCTTTAACCAATGAGCCTGGCAGAGAGCCATGGAACCTGCAGATCTTCAACCAATGAGCCTGGCAGAGAATCAATGGAACCTGCAGCGCTCCAACCAATGAGCCTGGCAGAGAGCCATGGAACCTGCAGCTCTCCAACCAATGAGACTGGCAGAGAGCCATGGAGCCTGCAGATCTCCAACCAATGAGCCTGACAGAGAGCCATGGAATCTGCAGCGCTCCAATCAATGAGCCTGGCAGAGAGCCATGGAACCTGCAGCTCTCCAACCAATGAGCCTGGCAGAGAGCCATGGAACCTGCAGCTCTCCAGCCAATGAGCCTGGCAGACAGCCGTGGAACCTGCAGCTCTCCAACCAATGAGCCTGGCAGAGAGCCATGGAACATGCAGCTCTTCAACCAATGAACCTGACAGAGAGCCATGGAACCTGCATCTCTCCAACCAATGAGCCTGGCTGAGAGCCGTGGAACCTGCAGCTCTTTAACCAATGAGCCTGGCAAAGAAATATGGAACCTGCAGCTCTCCAGACAATGAGCCTGGCAGAGAGCCATGGAGCCTGCAGATCTCCAACCAATGAGCCTGGCAGAGAGCCATGGAACCTGCAGCGCTCCAACCAATGAGCCTGGCAGAGAGACATGGAACCTGCAGCTCTCCAACCAATGAGCCTGGCAGAGAGCCGTGGAACCTGCAGCTCTCCAACCAATGAGCCTGGCAGAGAGCCATGGAACCTGCGGTTCTACAACCAATGAACTTGGCTGAGAGCAGTGGAACCTGCAGCTCTCCAACCAATGAGCCTGGCAGAGAGCCATGGAACCTGCGGTTCTACAGCCAATGAACTTGGCTGAGAGCAGTGGAACCTGCAGCTCTCCAGCCAATGAGCCTGGCAGAGAGCCATGGAGCCTGCAGATCTCCAACCAATGAGCCTGGCAGAGAGCCATGGAACCTGCAGCGCTCCAACCAATGAGCCTGGCAGAGAGCCATGGAGCCTGCAGCGCTCCAACCAATGAGCCTGGCAGAGAGCCGTGGAACCTGCAGCTCTCCAACCAATGAGCCTGGCAGAGAGCCATGGAACCTGCGGTTCTACAACCAATGAACTTGGCTGAGAGCAGTGGAACCTGCAGCTCTCCAACCAATGAGCCTGGCAGAGAGACATGGAACCTGCAGTTCTTTAACCAATTAGCCTAGTAGAGAGCCATGGAACCTGCAGCTCTGTAACCAATGAGTCTGGCAGAGAGCCATGGAACCTGCAGTTCTTTAACCAATTAGCCTAGTAGAGAGCCATGGAACCTGCAGCTCTCCAACCTATGAGCCTGGCAGAGAGCCATGGAACCTGCAGTTCTCCAACCAATGAGCCTGGCAGCGAAACATGGAACCTGCAGCTCTCCAACCAATGAGCCTGGCAGAGAGCCATGGAACCTGCAGCTCTCCAACCAATGAGCCTGGCAGAGAGCCATGGAACCTGCAGTTCTCCAACCAATGAGCCTGGCAGAGAGCCATGGAACCTGCAGCTCTCCAACCAATGAGCCTGGCAACGAAACATGGAACCTGCAGCTCTCCAACCAATGAGCCTGGCAGAGAGCCATGGAGGCTGCAGCTCTCCAACCAATGAGCCTGGCAGAGAGCCATGGAGCCTGCAGATCTCTAACCAATGAGCCTGGCAGAGAGCCATGGAACCTGCAGCTCTCCAACCAATGAGCCTGGCAGAGAGCCATGGAACCTGCGGTTCTACAGCCAATGAACTTGGCTGAGAGCAGTGGAAACTGCAGCTCTCCAGCCAATGAGCCTGGCAGAGAGCCATGGAGCCTGCAGATCTCCAACCAATGAGCCTGGCAGAGAGCCATGGAACCTGCAGCGCTCCAACCAATGAGCCTGGCAGAGAGCCATGGAGCCTGCAGCGCTCCAACCAATGAGCCTGGCAGAGAGCCATGGAACCTGCAGCTCTCCAACCAATGAGCCTGGCAGAGAGCCGTGGAACCTGCAGCTCTCCAACCAATGAGCCTGGCAGAGAGCCATGGAACCTGCGGTTCTACAACCAATGAACTTGGCTGAGAGCAGTGGAACCTGCAGCTCTCCAACCAATGAGCCTGGCAGAGAGCCATGGAACCTGCAGTTCTTTAACCAATTAGCCTAGTAGAGAGCCATGGAACCTGCAGCTCTCTAACCAATGAGTCTGGCAGAGAGCCATGGAACCTGCAGTTCTTTAACCAATTAGCCTAGTAGAGAGCCATGGAACCTGCAGCTCTGCAACCTATGAGCCTGGCAGAGAGCCATGGAACCTGCAGTTCTCCAACCAATGAGCCTGGCAACGAAACATGGAACCTGCAGCTCTCCAACCAATGAGCCTGGCAGAGAGCCATGGAACCTGCAGCTCTCCAACCAATGAGCCTGGCAGAGAGCCATGGAACCTGCAGTTCTCCAACCAATGAGCCTGGCAGAGAGCCATGGAGCCTGCAGATCTCTAACCAATGAGCCTGGCAGAGAGCCATGGAACCTGCAGCTCTCCAACCAATGAACGTGTCTAAGAGCCATGGATCCTGCAGCTCTCCAACCAATGAGCCTGGCAACGAAACATGGAACCTGCAGCTCTCCAACCAATGAGCCTGGCAGAGAGCCATGGAGGCTGCAGCTCTCCAACCAATGAGCCTGGCAGAGAGCCATGGAGCCTGCAGATCTCTAACCAATGAGCCTGGCAGAGAGCCATGGAACCTGCAGCTCTCCAACCAATGAACGTGTCTAAGAGCCATGGATCCTGCAGCTCTCCAACCAATGAGCCTGGCAGAGAGCCATTTTGCCTGCAGCTCTTTAACCAATGAACCTGGCAGAGAGCCATGGAACCCGCAGCTCTTTAACCAATGAGCCTGGCAGAGAGCCATGGAACCTGCAGTTCTCCAACCAATGAGCCTGGCAACGAAACACGGAACCTGCAGCTCTCCAACCAATGAGCCTGGTAGAGAGCCATGGAACCTGTAGCTCTCCAACCAATGAACCTGGCAGAGAGCAAACGAACCTGCAGCGCTCAAACCAATGAGCCTAGCTGAGAGACATGGAAACAGCAGCTTTCCAACCAACGAGCCTGGCAGAGAGCCATGGAGGCTGCAGCTCTCCAACCAATGAGCCTAGCAGAGAGCCATGGAACCTGCAGCTCTCCAACCAATGAGCCTGGCAGAGAGCCATGGAGGCTGCAGCTCTCCAACCAATGAGCCCGGCAGAGAGCCATGGAACCTGCAGCTCTCCAACCAATGAGCCTGGCAGAGAGCCATGGAACCTGCAGCTCTCCAACCAATGAGCAGAGAGCCATGGAACCTGCAGCTCTCCAACCAATGAGCCTGGCAGAGAGCCATGGAACCTGCAGCTCTCCAACCAATGAGCCTGGCAGACAGCCATGGAACCTGCAGCTCTCCAACCAATGAGCCTGGCAGACAGCCATGGAACCTGCAGCTCTACAACCAATGAGCAGAGAGCCATGGAACTTGCAGCTCTCCAAACCAATGAGCCTGGAAGAGAACCATGGAGCCTGCAGCTCTTTTACCAATGAGCCTGGCAGAGAGCCATGGAACCTGCAGCTCTCCAACCAATGAGCCTGGCAGAGAGCCATGGAACCTGCAGCTCTCCAACCAATGAGCAGAGAGCCATGGAACCTGCAGCTCTCCAACCAATGAGCCTGGCAGAGAGCCATGGAACCCTCTGCTCTTTAACCAATGAGCCTGGCAGAGAGCAATGGAACCTGCAGTTCTCCAACCAATGAGCCTGGCAACGAAACACGGAACCTGCAGCTCTCCAACCAATGAGCCTGGTAGAGAGCCATGGAACCTGCAGCTCTCCAACCAATGAGCCTGGCAGAGAACCATGGAACCTGCAGTTCTCCAACCAATGAGCCTGGCAGAGAGCCATGGAACCTGCAGCTCTCCAACCAATGAGCCTGGCAACGAAACATGGAACCTGCAGCTCTCCAACCAATGAGCCTGGCAGAGAGCCGTGGAGGCTGCAGCTCTCCAACCAATGAGCCTGGCAGAGAGCCATGGAGCCTGCAGATCTCTAACCAATGAGCCTGGCAGAGAGCCATGGAACCTGCAGCTCTCCAACCAATGAACGTGTCTAAGAGCCATGGATCCTGCAGCTCTCAAACCAATGAGCCTGGCAGAGAGCCATTTTGCCTGCAGCTCTTTAACCAATGAACCTAGCAGAGAGCCATGGAACCTGCAGCTCTCCAACCAATGAGCCTGGCAGAGAGCCATGGAGCCTGCAGCTCTCCAACCAATGAACCTGGCAGAGAACCATGGAGCCTGCAGCTCTTTAACCAATGAGCCTGGCAGAGAGCCATGGAACCAGCAGATCTCCAACCAATGAGCCTGGCAGAGAATCAATGGAACCTGCAGCGCTCCAACCAATGAGCCTGGCAGAGAGCCATGGAACCTGCAGCTCTCCAACCAATGAGCCTGGCAGAGAGCCATGGAGCCTGCAGATCTCCAACCAATGAGCCTGACAGAGAGCCATGAAACCTGCAGCTCTCCAACCAATGAGCCTGGCAGAGAGCCATGGAACCTGCAGCTTTCCAAACAATGAGCCTGGCAGAGAGCCATGGAACCTGCAGCTCTCCAGCCAATGAGCCTGGCTGAGAGCCATAGAGGCTGCAGCTCTCCAACCAATGAGCCTAGCAGACAGCCATGGAACCTGCAGCTCTCCAACCAATGAGCCTGGCAGAGAGCCATGGAACCTGCAGCTCTCCAACCAATGAGCCAGGCTGAGAGCAGAGGAACCTGCAGCTCTCCAACCAATGAACCTGGCAGAGAGCAAAGGAACCTGCAGCGCTCCAACCAATGAGCCTGGCAGAGAGCCATGGAACCTGCAGCGCTCCAACCAATGAGCCTGGCAAAGAAACATGGAACCTGCAGATCTCCAACCAATGAGCCTGGCAGAGAACTATGGAGCCTGCAGCTCTCCAACCAATGAGCTAGGCAGAGAGCCATGGAGCCTGCAGATCTCCAACCAATGAGCCTGACAGAGAGCCATGGAATCTGCAGCGCTCCAATCAATGAGCCTGGCAGAGAGCCATGGAACCTGCAGCTCTCCAACCAATGAGCCTGGCAGAGAGCCATGGAACCTGCAGCTCTCCAGCCAATGAGCCTGGCAGAGAGCCGTGGAACCTGCAGCTCTCCAACCAATGAGCCTGGCAGAGAGCCATGGAACATGCAGCTCTTCAACCAATGAACCTGGCAGAGAGCCATGGAACCTGCATCTCTCCAACCAATGAGCCTGGCTGAGAGCCGTGGAACCTGCAGCTCTTTAACCAATGAGCCTGGCAAAGAAATATGGAACCTGCAGCTCTCCAGACAATGAGCCTGGCAGAGAGCCATGGAGCCTGCAGATCTCCAACCAATGAGCCTGGCAGAGAGCCATGGAACCTGCAGCGCTCCAACCAATGAGCCTGGCAGAGAGACATGGAACCTGCAGCTCTCCAACCAATGAGCCTGGCAGAGAGCCGTGGAACCTGCAGCTCTCCAACCAATGAGCCTGGCAGAGTGCCATGGAACCTGCGGTTCTACAACCAATGAACTTGGCTGAGAGCAGTGGAACCTGCAGCTCTCCAACCAATGAGCCTGGCAGAGAGCCATGGAACCTGCGGTTCTACAGCCAATGAACTTGGCTGAGAGCAGTGGAACCTGCAGCTCTCCAGCCAATGAGCCTGGCAGAGAGCCATGGAGCCTGCAGATCTCCTACCAATGAGCCTGGCAGAGAGCCATGGAACCTGCAGCGCTCCAACCAATGAGCCTGGCAGAGAGCCATGGAGCCTGCAGCGCTCCAACCAATGAGCCTGGCAGAGAGCCATGGAACCTGCAGCTCTCCAACCAATGAGCCTGGCAGAGAGCCATGGAACCTGCAGCTCTCCAACCAATGAGCCTGGCTGAGAGCAGTGTAACCTGCAGCTCTCCAACCAATGAGCCTGACAGAGAGCCATGGAACCTGCATTTCTTTAACCAATTAGCCTAGTAGAGAGCCATGGAACCTACAGCTCTCTAACCAATGAGTCTGGCAGAGAGCCATGGAACCTGCAGTTCTTTAACCAATTAGCCTAGTAGAGAGCCATGGAACCTGCAGCTCTCCAACCTATGAGCCTGGCAGAGAGCCATGGAACCTGCAGTTCTCCAACCAATGAGCCTGGCAACGAAACATGGAACCTGCAGCTCTCCAACCAATGAGCCTGGCAGAGAGCCATGGAACCTGCAGCTCTCCAACCAATGAGCCTGGCAGAGAGCCATGGAACCTGCAGCTCTCCAACCAATGAGCCTGGCAGAGAGCCATGGAACCTGCAGTTCTCCAACCAATGAGCCTGGCAACGAAACATGGAACCTGCAGCTCTCCAACCAATGATCCTGGCAGAGAGCCATGGAACCTGCAGCTCTCCAACCAATGAGCCTGGCAGAGAGCCATGGAACCTGCTGCAGTTCTCCAACCAATGAGCCTGGCAGAGAGCCATGGAACCTGCAGCTCTCCAACCAATGAGCCTGGCAACGAAACATGGAACCTGCAGCTCTCCAACCAATGAGCCTGGCAGAGAGCCATGGAGGCTGCAGCTCTCCAACCAATGAGCCTGGCAGAGAGCCATGGAGCCTGCAGATCTCTAACCAATGAGCCTGGCAGAGAGCCATGGAACCTGCAGCTCTCCAACCAATAAACGTGTCTAAGAGCCATGGATCCTGCAGCTCTCCAACCAATGAGCCTGGCAGAGAGCCATTTTGCCTGCATCTCTGTAACCAATGAACCTGGCAGAGAGCCATGGAGCCTGCAGATCTCCAACCAATGAGCCTGACAGAGAGCCATGGAATCTGCAGCGCTCCAATCAAATGAGCCTGGCAGAGAGCCATGGAACCTGCAGCTCTCCAACCAATGAGCCTGGCAGAGAGCCATGGAACCTGCAGCTCTCCAGCCAATGAGCCTGGCAGAGAGCCGTGGAACCTGCAGCTCTCCAACCAATGAGCCTGGCAGAGAGCCATGGAACATGCAGCTCTTCAACCAATGAACCTGGCAGAGAGCCATGGAACCTGCATCTCTCCAACCAATGAGCCTGGCTGAGAGCCGTGGAACCTGCAGCTCTTTAACCAATGAGCCTGGCAAAGAAATATGGAACCTGCAGCTCTCCAGCCAATGAGCCTGGCAGAGAGCCATGGAGCCTGCAGATCTCCAACCAATGAGCCTGGCAGAGAGCCATGGAACCTGCAGCGCTCCAACCAATGAGCCTGGCAGAGAGACATGGAACCTGCAGCTCTCCAACCAATGAGCCTGGCAGAGAGCCGTGGAACCTGCAGCTCTCCAACCAATGAGCCTGGCAGAGAGCCTTGGAACCTGCGGTTCTACAACCAATGAACTTGGCTGAGAGCAGTGGAACCTGCAGCTCTCCAACCAATGAGCCTGGCAGAGAGCCATGGAACCTGCGGTTCTACAGCCAATGAACTTGGCTGAGAGCAGTGGAACCTGCAGCTCTCCAGCCAATGAGCCTGGCAGAGAGCCATGGAGCCTGCAGATCTCCAACCAATGAGCCTGGCAGAGAGCCATGGAACCTGCAGCGCTCCAACCAATGAGCCTGGCAGAGAGCCATGGAGCCTGCAGCGCTCCAACCAATGAGCTAGGCAGAGAGCCATGGAACCTGCAGCTCTCCAACCAATGAGCCTGGCAGAGAGCCATGGGACCTGCAGCGTTCCAACCAATGAACCTGGCAAAGAAACATGGAACCTGCAGCTCTCCAACCAATGAGACTGGCAAAGAAACATGGAACCTGCAGATCTCCAACCAATGAGCCTGGCAGAGAGCCATGGAACCTGCAGCTCTCCAACCAATGAGCCTGGCAGAGAGCCATGGAACCTGCAGCTCTCCAGCCAATGAGCCTGGCAGAGAACCATGGAACCTGCAGCGCTCCAACCGATGAGCCTGGCAGGGAGCCATGGAACCTGCAGCTCTCCAGCCAATGAGCCTGGCAGAGAGCCATGGAGCCTGCAGATCTCCAACCAATGAGCCTGGCAGAGAGCGATGGAACCTGCAGCGCTCCAACCAATGAGCCTGGCAGAGAGCCATGGAGCCTGCAGCACTCCAACCAATGAGCCTGACAGAGAGCCATGGAGCCTGCAGCACTCCAACCAATGAGCCTGGCAGAGAGCCATGGAACCTGCAGCTCTTTAACCAATTAGCCTAGTAGAGAGCCATGGAACTTGCAGCTCTCTAACCAATGAGCCTGGCAGAGAGCCATGGAACCTGCGGTTCTACAACCAATGAACTTGGCTGAGAGCAGTGGAACCTGCAGCTCTCCAACCAATGAGCCTGACAGAGAGCCATGGAACTTGCAGCTCTTTAACCAATTAGCCTAGTAGAGAGCCATGGAACCTGCAGCTCTCTAACCAATGAGCCTGGCAGAGAGCATGGAATCTGCAGCTCTCCAACCAATGAGCCTGGCAGAGAGCCATGGAACCTGCAGTTCTCCAACCAATGAGCCTGGCAACGAAACATGGAACCTGCAGCTCTCCAACCAATGAGCCTGGCAGAGAGCCATGGAACCTGCAGCTCTCCAACCAATGAGCCTGGCAGAGAGCCATGGAACCTGCAGTTCTCCAACCAATGAGCCTGGCAGAGAGCCATGGAACCTGCAGCTCTCCAACCAATGAGCCTGGCAACGAAACATGGAACCTGCAGCTCTCCAACCAATGAGCCTGGCAGAGAGCCATGGAGGCTGCAGCTCTCCAACCAATGAGCCTGGCAGAGAGCCATGGAGCCTGCAGATCTCTAACCAATGAGCCTGACAGAGAGCCATGGAACCTGCAGCTCTCCAACCAATAAACGTGTCTAAGAGCCATGGATCCTGCAGCTCTCCAACCAATGAGCCTGGCAGAGAGCCATTTTGCCTGCATCTCTTTAACCAATGAACCTGGCAGAGAGCCATGGAACCTGCAGCTCTCTAACCAATGAGCCTGGCAGAGAGCCATGGAACCCGCAGCTCTTTAACCAATGAGCCTGGCAGAGAGCCATGGAACCTGCAGATCTCCAACCAATGAGCCTGGCAGAGAATCAATGGAACCTGCAGCGCTCCAACCAATGAGCCTGGCAGAGAGCCATGGAACCTGCAGCTCTCCAACCAATGAGCCTGGCAGAGAGCCATGGAGCCTGCAGATCTCCAACCAATGAGCCTGACAGAGAGCCATGGAATCTGCAGCGCTCCTATCAATGAGCCTGGCAAAGAGCCATGGAACCTGCAGCTCTCCAACCAATGAGCCTGGCAGAGAGCCATGGAACCTGCAGCTCTCCAGCCAATGAGCCTGGCAGAGAGCCGTGGAACCTGCAGCTCTCCAACCAATGAGCCTGGCAGAGAGCCATGGAACATGCAGCTCTTTAACCAATGAACCTGGCAGAGAGCCATGGAGCCTGCAGATCTCCAACCAATGAGCCTGGCAGAGAGCGATGGAACCTGCAGCTCTCCAACCAATGAGCCTGGCAACGAAACATGGAACCTGCAGCTCTCCAACCAATGAGCCTGGCAGAGAGCCATGGAGGCTGCAGCTCTCCAACCAATGAGCCTGGCAGAGAGCCATGGAGCCTGCAGATCTCTAACCAATGAGCCTGGCAGAGAGCCATGGAACCTGCAGCTCTCCAACCAATGAGCCTGGCAGAGAGCCATGGAACCTGCGGTTCTACAGCCAATGAACTTGGCTGAGAGCAGTGGAAACTGCAGCTCTCCAGCCAATGAGCCTGGCAGAGAGCCATGGAGCCTGCAGATCTCCAACCAATGAGCCTGGCAGAGAGCCATGGAACCTGCAGCGCTCCAACCAATGAGCCTGGCAGAGAGCCATGGAGCCTGCAGCGCTCCAACCAATGAGCCTGGCAGAGAGCCATGGAACCTGCAGCTCTCCAACCAATGAGCCTGGCAGAGAGCCGTGGAACCTGCAGCTCTCCAACCAATGAGCCTGGCAGAGAGCCATGGAACCTGCGGTTCTACAACCAATGAACTTGGCTGAGAGCAGTGGAACCTGCAGCTCTCCAACCAATGAGCCTGGCAGAGAGCCATGGAACCTGCAGTTCTTTAACCAATTAGCCTAGTAGAGAGCCATGGAACCTGCAGCTCTCTAACCAATGAGTCTGGCAGAGAGCCATGGAACCTGCAGTTCTTTAACCAATTAGCCTAGTAGAGAGCCATGGAACCTGCAGCTCTGCAACCTATGAGCCTGGCAGAGAGCCATGGAACCTGCAGTTCTCCAACCAATGAGCCTGGCAACGAAACATGGAACCTGCAGCTCTCCAACCAATGAGCCTGGCAGAGAGCCATGGAACCTGCAGCTCTCCAACCAATGAGCCTGGCAGAGAGCCATGGAACCTGCAGTTCTCCAACCAATGAGCCTGGCAGAGAGCCATGGAGCCTGCAGATCTCTAACCAATGAGCCTGGCAGAGAGCCATGGAACCTGCAGCTCTCCAACCAATGAACGTGTCTAAGAGCCATGGATCCTGCAGCTCTCCAACCAATGAGCCTGGCAACGAAACATGGAACCTGCAGCTCTCCAACCAATGAGCCTGGCAGAGAGCCATGGAGGCTGCAGCTCTCCAACCAATGAGCCTGGCAGAGAGCCATGGAGCCTGCAGATCTCTAACCAATGAGCCTGGCAGAGAGCCATGGAACCTGCAGCTCTCCAACCAATGAACGTGTCTAAGAGCCATGGATCCTGCAGCTCTCCAACCAATGAGCCTGGCAGAGAGCCATTTTGCCTGCAGCTCTTTAACCAATGAACCTGGCAGAGAGCCATGGAACCCGCAGCTCTTTAACCAATGAGCCTGGCAGAGAGCCATGGAACCTGCAGTTCTCCAACCAATGAGCCTGGCAACGAAACACGGAACCTGCAGCTCTCCAACCAATGAGCCTGGTAGAGAGCCATGGAACCTGTAGCTCTCCAACCAATGAACCTGGCAGAGAGCAAACGAACCTGCAGCGCTCAAACCAATGAGCCTAGCTGAGAGACATGGAAACAGCAGCTTTCCAACCAACGAGCCTGGCAGAGAGCCATGGAGGCTGCAGCTCTCCAACCAATGAGCCTAGCAGAGAGCCATGGAACCTGCAGCTCTCCAACCAATGAGCCTGGCAGAGAGCCATGGAGGCTGCAGCTCTCCAACCAATGAGCCCGGCAGAGAGCCATGGAACCTGCAGCTCTCCAACCAATGAGCCTGGCAGAGAGCCATGGAACCTGCAGCTCTCCAACCAATGAGCAGAGAGCCATGGAACCTGCAGCTCTCCAACCAATGAGCCTGGCAGAGAGCCATGGAACCTGCAGCTCTCCAACCAATGAGCCTGGCAGACAGCCATGGAACCTGCAGCTCTCCAACCAATGAGCCTGGCAGACAGCCATGGAACCTGCAGCTCTACAACCAATGAGCAGAGAGCCATGGAACTTGCAGCTCTCCAAACCAATGAGCCTGGAAGAGAACCATGGAGCCTGCAGCTCTTTTACCAATGAGCCTGGCAGAGAGCCATGGAACCTGCAGCTCTCCAACCAATGAGCCTGGCAGAGAGCCATGGAACCTGCAGCTCTCCAACCAATGAGCAGAGAGCCATGGAACCTGCAGCTCTCCAACCAATGAGCCTGGCAGAGAGCCATGGAACCCTCTGCTCTTTAACCAATGAGCCTGGCAGAGAGCCATGGAACCTGCAGTTCTCCAACCAATGAGCCTGGCAACGAAACACGGAACCTGCAGCTCTCCAACCAATGAGCCTGGTAGAGAGCCATGGAACCTGCAGCTCTCCAACCAATGAGCCTGGCAGAGAACCATGGAACCTGCAGTTCTCCAACCAATGAGCCTGGCAGAGAGCCATGGAACCTGCAGCTCTCCAACCAATGAGCCTGGCAACGAAACATGGAACCTGCAGCTCTCCAACCAATGAGCCTGGCAGAGAGCCGTGGAGGCTGCAGCTCTCCAACCAATGAGCCTGGCAGAGAGCCATGGAGCCTGCAGATCTCTAACCAATGAGCCTGGCAGAGAGCCATGGAACCTGCAGCTCTCCAACCAATGAACGTGTCTAAGAGCCATAGATCCTGCAGCTCTCAAACCAATGAGCCTGGCAGAGAGCCATTTTGCCTGCAGCTCTTTAACCAATGAACCTAGCAGAGAGCCATGGAACCTGCAGCTCTCCAGCCAATGAGCCTGGCAGAGAGCCATGGAGCCTGCAGCTCTCCAACCAATGAACCTGGCAGAGAACCATGGAGCCTGCAGCTCTTTAACCAATGAGCCTGGCAGAGAGCCATGGAACCAGCAGATCTCCAACCAATGAGCCTGGCAGAGAATCAATGGAACCTGCAGCGCTCCAACCAATGAGCCTGGCAGAGAGCCATGGAACCTGCAGCTCTCCAACCAATGAGCCTGGCAGAGAGCCATGGAGCCTGCAGATCTCCAACCAATGAGCCTGACAGAGAGCCATGAAACCTGCAGCTCTCCAACCAATGAGCCTGGCAGAGAGCCATGGAACCTGCAGCTTTCCAAACAATGAGCCTGGCAGAGAGCCATGGAACCTGCAGCTCTCCAGCCAATGAGCCTGGCAGAGAGCCATAGAGGCTGCAGCTCTCCAACCAATGAGCCTAGCAGACAGCCATGGAACCTGCAGCTCTCCAACCAATGAGCCTGGCAGAGAGCCATGGAACCTGCAGCTCTCCAACCAATGAGCCAGGCTGAGAGCAGAGGAACCTGCAGCTCTCCAACCAATGAACCTGGCAGAGAGCAAAGGAACCTGCAGCGCTCCAACCAATGAGCCTGGCAGAGAGCCATGGAACCTGCAGCGCTCCAACCAATGAGCCTGGCAAAGAAACATGGAACCTGCAGATCTCCAACCAATGAGCCTGGCAGAGAACTATGGAGCCTGCAGCTCTCCAACCAATGAGCTAGGCAGAGAGCCATGGAGCCTGCAGATCTCCAACCAATGAGCCTGACAGAGAGCCATGGAATCTGCAGCGCTCCAATCAATGAGCCTGGCAGAGAGCCATGGAACCTGCAGCTCTCCAACCAATGAGCCTGGCAGAGAGCCATGGAACCTGCAGCTCTCCAGCCAATGAGCCTGGCAGAGAGCCGTGGAACCTGCAGCTCTCCAACCAATGAGCCTGGCAGAGAGCCATGGAACATGCAGCTCTTCAACCAATGAACCTGGCAGAGAGCCATGGAACCTGCATCTCTCCAACCAATGAGCCTGGCTGAGAGCCGTAGAACCTGCAGCTCTTTAACCAATGAGCCTGGCAAAGAAATATGGAACCTGCAGCTCTCCAGACAATGAGCCTGGCAGAGAGCCATGGAGCCTGCAGATCTCCAACCAATGAGCCTGGCAGAGAGCCATGGAACCTGCAGCGCTCCAACCAATGAGCCTGGCAGAGAGACATGGAACCTGCAGCTCTCCAACCAATGAGCCTGGCAGAGAGCCGTGGAACCTGCAGCTCTCCAACCAATGAGCCTGGCAGAGAGCCATGGAACCTGCGGTTCTACAACCAATGAACTTGGCTGAGAGCAGTGGAACCTGCAGCTCTCCAACCAATGAGCCTGGCAGAGAGCCATGGAACCTGCGGTTCTACAGCCAATGAACTTGGCTGAGAGCAGTGGAACCTGCAGCTCTCCAGCCAATGAGCCTGGCAGAGAGCCATGGAGCCTGCAGATCTCCAACCAATGAGCCTGGCAGAGAGCCATGGAACCTGCAGCGCTCCAACCAATGAGCCTGGCAGAGAGCCATGGAGCCTGCAGCGCTCCAACCAATGAGCCTGGCAGAGAGCCATGGAACCTGCAGCTCTCCAACCAATGAGCCTGGCAGAGAGCCATGGAACCTGCAGCTCTCCAACCAATGAGCCTGGCTGAGAGCAGTGTAACCTGCAGCTCTCCAACCAATGAGCCTGACAGAGAGCCATGGAACCTGCATTTCTTTAACCAATTAGCCTAGTAGAGAGCCATGGAACCTACAGCCCTCTAACCAATGAGTCTGGCAGAGAGCCATGGAACCTGCAGTTCTTTAACCAATTAGCCTAGTAGAGAGCCATGGAACCTGCAGCTCTCCAACCTATGAGCCTGGCAGAGAGCCATGGAACCTGCAGTTCTCCAACCAATGAGCCTGGCAACGAAACATGGAACCTGCAGCTCTCCAACCAATGAGCCTGGCAGAGAGCCATGGAACCTGCAGCTCTCCAACCAATGAGCCTGGCAGAGAGCCATGGAACCTGCAGCTCTCCAACCAATGAGCCTGGCAGAGAGCCATGGAACCTGCAGTTCTCCAACCAATGAGCCTGGCAACGAAACATGGAACCTGCAGCTCTCCAACCAATGATCCTGGCAGAGAGCCATGGAACCTGCAGCTCTCCAACCAATGAGCCTGGCAGAGAGCCATGGAACCTGCTGCAGTTCTCCAACCAATGAGCCTGGCAGAGAGCCATGGAACCTGCAGCTCTCCAACCAATGAGCCTGGCAACGAAACATGGAACCTGCAGCTCTCCAACCAATGAGCCTGGCAGAGAGCCATGGAGGCTGCAGCTCTCCAACCAATGAGCCTGGCAGAGAGCCATGGAGCCTGCAGATCTCTAACCAATGAGCCTGGCAGAGAGCCATGGAACCTGCAGCTCTCCAACCAATAAACGTGTCTAAGAGCCATGGATCCTGCAGCTCTCCAACCAATGAGCCTGGCAGAGAGCCATTTTGCCTGCATCTCTGTAACCAATGAACCTGGCAGAGAGCCATGGAACCCGCAGCTCTCTAACCAATGAGCCTGGCAGAAAGCCATGGAACCCGCAGCTCTTTAACCAATGAGCCTGGCAGAGAGCCATGGAACCTGCAGATCTTCAACCAATGAGCCTGGCAGAGAATCAATGGAACCTGCAGCGCTCCAACCAATGAGCCTGGCAGAGAGCCATGGAACCTGCAGCTCTCCAACCAATGAGCCTGGCAGAGAGCCATGGAGCCTGCAGATCTCCAACCAATGAGCCTGACAGAGAGCCATGGAATCTGCAGCGCTCCAATCAAATGAGCCTGGCAGAGAGCCATGGAACCTGCAGCTCTCCAACCAATGAGCCTGGCAGAGAGCCATGGAACCTGCAGCTCTCCAGCCAATGAGCCTGGCAGAGAGCCGTGGAACCTGCAGCTCTCCAACCAATGAGCCTGGCAGAGAGCCATGGAACATGCAGCTCTTCAACCAATGAACCTGGCAGAGAGCCATGGAACCTGCATCTCTCCAACCAATGAGCCTGGCTGAGAGCCGTGGAACCTGCAGCTCTTTAACCAATGAGCCTGGCAAAGAAATATGGAACCTGCAGCTCTCCAGCCAATGAGCCTGGCAGAGAGCCATGGAGCCTGCAGATCTCCAACCAATGAGCCTGGCAGAGAGCCATGGAACCTGCAGCGCTCCAACCAATGAGCCTGGCAGAGAGACATGGAACCTGCAGCTCTCCAACCAATGAGCCTGGCAGAGAGCCGTGGAACCTGCAGCTCTCCAACCAATGAGCCTGGCAGAGAGCCATGGAACCTGCGGTTCTACAACCAATGAACTTGGCTGAGAGCAGTGGAACCTGCAGCTCTCCAACCAATGAGCCTGGCAGAGAGCCATGGAACCTGCGGTTCTACAGCCAATGAACTTGGCTGAGAGCAGTGGAACCTGCAGCTCTCCAGCCAATGAGCCTGGCAGAGAGCCATGGAGCCTGCAGATCTCCAACCAATGAGCCTGGCAGAGAGCCATGGAACCTGCAGCGCTCCAACCAATGAGCCTGGCAGAGAGCCATGGAGCCTGCAGCGCTCCAACCAATGAGCTAGGCAGAGAGCCATGGAACCTGCAGCTCTCCAACCAATGAGCCTGGCAGAGAGCCATGGGACCTGCAGCGTTCCAACCAATGAACCTGGCAAAGAAACATGGAACCTGCAGCTCTCCAACCAATGAGACTGGCAAAGAAACATGGAACCTGCAGATCTCCAACCAATGAGCCTGGCAGAGAGCCATGGAACCTGCAGCTCTCCAACCAATGAGCCTGGCAGAGAGCCATGGAACCTGCAGCTCTCCAGCCAATGAGCCTGGCAGAGAACCATGGAACCTGCAGCGCTCCAACCGATGAGCCTGGCAGGGAGCCATGGAACCTGCAGCTCTCCAGCCAATGAGCCTGGCAGAGAGCCATGGAGCCTGCATATCTCCAACCAATGAGCCTGGCAGAGAGCGATGGAACCTGCAGCGCTCCAACCAATGAGCCTGGCAGAGAGCCATGGAGCCTGCAGCACTCCAACCAATGAGCCTGACAGAGAGCCATGGAACCTGCAGCTCTCAAACCAATGAGCCTGGCAGAGAGCCGTGGAACCTGCAGCTCTCCAACCAATGAGCATGGCAGAGAGCCATGCCACCTGCAGCTCTTTAACCAATTAGCCTAGTAGAGAGCCATGGAACCTGCAGCCCTCCAACCAATGAGCCTGGCAGAGAGCCATGGAACCTGCAGCTCTTTAACCAATTAGCCTAGTAGAGAGCCATGGAACCTGCAGCTCTCTAACCAATGAGCCTGGCAGAGAGCCATGGAACCTGCGGTTCTACAACCAATGAACTTGGCTGAGAGCAGTGGAACCTGCAGCTCTCCAACCAATGAGCCTGACAGAGAGCCATGGAACTTGCAGCTCTTTAACCAATTAGCCTAGTAGAGAGCCATGGAACCTGCAGCTCTCTAACCAATGAGCCTGGCAGAGAGCATGGAACCTGCAGCTCTCCAACCAATGAGCCTGGCAGAGAGCCATGGAACCTGCAGTTCTCCAACCAATGAGCCTGGCAACGAAACATGGAACCTGCAGCTCTCCAACCAATGAGCCTGGCAGAGAGCCATGGAACCTGCAGCTCTCCAACCAATGAGCCTGGCAGAGAGCCATGGAACCTGCAGTTCTCCAACCAATGAGCCTGGCAGAGAGCCATGGAACCTGCAGCTCTCCAACCAATGAGCCTGGCAACGAAACATGGAACCTGCAGCTCTCCAACCAATGAGCCTGGCAGAGAGCCATGGAGGCTGCAGCTCTCCAACCAATGAGCCTGGCAGAGAGCCATGGAGCCTGCAGATCTCTAACCAATGAGCCTGACAGAGAGCCATGGAACCTGCAGCTCTCCAACCAATAAACGTGTCTAAGAGCCATGGATCCTGCAGCTCTCCAACCAATGAGCCTGGCAGAGAGCCATTTTGCCTGCATCTCTTTAACCAATGAACCTGGCAGAGAGCCATGGAACCTGCAGCTCTCTAACCAATGAGCCTGGCAGAGAGCCATGGAACCCGCAGCTCTTTAACCAATGAGCCTGGCAGAGAGCCATGGAACCTGCAGATCTCCAACCAATGAGCCTGGCAGAGAATCAATGGAACCTGCAGCGCTCCAACCAATGAGCCTGGCAGAGAGCCATGGAACCTGCAGCTCTCCAACCAATGAGCCTGGCAGAGAGCCATGGAGCCTGCAGATCTCCAACCAATGAGCCTGACAGAGAGCCATGGAATCTGCAGCGCTCCTATCAATGAGCCTGGCAAAGAGCCATGGAACCTGCAGCTCTCCAACCAATGAGCCTGGCAGAGAGCCATGGAACCTGCAGCTCTCCAGCCAATGAGCCTGGCAGAGAGCCGTGGAACCTGCAGCTCTCCAACCAATGAGCCTGGCAGAGAGCCATGGAACATGCAGCTCTTTAACCAATGAACCTGGCAGAGAGCCATGGAGCCTGCAGATCTCCAACCAATGAGCCTGGCAGAGAGCGATGGAACCTGCAGCGCTCCAACCAATGAGCCTGGCAGAGAGCCATGGAGCCTGCAGCACTCCAACCAATGAGCCTGACAGAGAGCCATGGAACCTGCAGCTCTCAAACCAATGAGCCTGGCAGAGAGCCGTGGAACCTGCAGCTCTCCAACCAATGAGCATGGCAGAGAGCCATGGCACCTGCAGCTCTTTAACCAATTAGCCTAGTAGAGAGCCATGGAACCTGCAGCGCTCCAACCAATGAGCCGGGCAGAGAGCCATGGAACCTGCAGCTCTTTAACCAATTAGCCTAGTAGAGAGCCATGGAACCTGCAGCTCTCTAACCAATGAGCCTGGCAGAGAGCCATGGAACCTGCGGTTCTACAACCAATGAACTTGGCTGAGAGCAGTGGAACCTGCAGCTCTCCAACCAATGAGCCTGGCAGAGAGCCATGGAACTTGCAGCTCTTTAACCAATTAGCCTAGTAGAGAGCCATGGAACCTGCAGCTCTCTAACCAATGAGCCTGGCAGAGAGCATGGAACCTGCAGCTCTCCAACCAATGAGCCTGGCAGAGAGCCATGGAACCTGCAGTTCTCCAACCAATGAGCCTGGCAACGAAACATGGAACCTGCAGCTCTCCAACCAATGAGCCTGGCAGAGAGCCATGGAACCTGCAGCTCTCCAACCAATGAGCCTGGCAGAGAGCCATGGAACCTGCAGTTCTCCAACCAATGAGCCTGGCAGAGAGCCATGGAACCTGCAGCTCTCCAACCAATGAGCCTGGCAACGAAACATGGAACCTGCAGCTCTCCAACCAATGAGCCTGGCAGAGAGCCATGGAGGCTGCAGCTCTCCAACCAATGAGCCTGGCAGAGAGCCATGGAGCCTGCAGATCTCTAACCAATGAGCCTGACAGAGAGCCATGGAACCTGCAGCTCTCCAACCAATAAACGTGTCTAAGAGCCATGGATCCTGCAGCTCTCCAACCAATGAGCCTGGCAGAGACCCATTTTGCCTGCATCTCTTTAACCAATGAACCTGGCAGAGAGCCATGGAACCTGCAGCGCTCCAACCAATGAGCCTGGCAGAGAGCCATGGAACCTGCAGCTCTCCAACCAATGAGCCTGGCAGAGAGCCATGGAGCCTGCAGATCTCCAACCAATGAGCCTGACAGAGAGCCATGGAATCTGCAGTGCTCCTATCAATGAGCCTGGCAAAGAGCCATGGAACCTGCAGCTCTCCAACCAATGAGCCTGGCAGAGAGCCATGGAACCTGCAGCTGTCCAGCCAATGAGCCTGGCAGAGAGCCGTGGAACCTGCAGCTCTCCAACCAATGAGCCTGGCAGAGAGCCATGGAACATGCTTCTCTTTAACCAATGAACCTGGCAGAGAGCCATGGAACCTGCAGCTCTCCAACCAATGAGCCTGGCTGAGAGCCGTGGAACCTGCAGCTCTTTAACCAATGAGCCTGGCAAAGAAATATGGAACCTGCAGCTCTCCAGCCAATGAGCCTGGCAGAGAGCCATGGAGCCTGCAGATCTCCAACCAGTGAGCCTGGCAGAGAGCCATGGAACCTGCAGCGCTCCAACCAATGAGCCTGGCAGAGAGACATGGAACCTGCAGCTCTCCAACCAATGAGCCTGGCAGAGAGCCGTGGAACCTGCAGCTCTCCAACCAATGAGCCTGGCAGAGAGCCATGGAACCTGCGGTTCTACAACCAATGAACTTGGCTGAGAGCAGTGGAACCTGCAGCTCTCCAACCAATGAGCCTGGCAGAGAGCCATGGAACCTGCGGTTCTACAACCAATGAACTTGGCTGAGAGCAGTGGAACCTGCAGCTCTCCAGCCAATGAGCCTGGCAGAGAGCCATGGAACCTGCAGCGCTCCAACCAATGAGCCTGGCAGAGAGCCATGGAACCTGCAGCGCTCCAACCAATGAGCCTGGCAGAGAGCCATGGAGCCTGCAGCGCTCCAACCAATGAGCCTGGCAGAGAGCCATGGAACCTGCAGCTCTCCAACCAATGAGCCTGGCAGAGAGCCGTGGAACCTGCAGCTCTCCAACCAATGAGCCTGGCAGAGAGCCGTGGAACCTGCGGTTCTACAACCAATGAACTTGGCTGAGAGCAGTGGAACCTGCAGCTCTCCAACCAATGAGCCTGACAGAGAGCCATGGAACCTGCAGTTCTTTAACCAATTAGCCTAGTAGAGAGCCATGGAACCTGCAGCTCTCTAACCAATGAGTCTGGCAGAGAGCCATGGAACCTGCAGTTCTTTAACCAATTAGCCTAGTAGAGAGCCATGGAACCTGCAGCTCTCCAACCTATGAGCCTGGCAGAGAGCCATGGAACCTGCAGTTCTCCAACCAATGAGCCTGGCAACGATACATGGAACCTGCAGCTCTCCAACCAATGAGCCTGGCAGAGAGCCATGGAACCTGCAGCTCTCCAACCAATGAGCCTGGCAGAGAGCCATGGAACCTGCAGCTCTCCAACCAATGAGCCTGGCAGAGAGCCATGGAACCTGCAGTTCTCCAACCAATGAGCCTGGCAACGAAACATGGAACCTGCAGCTCTCCAACCAATGATCCTGGCAGAGAGCCATGGAACCTGCAGCTCTCCAACCAATGAGCCTGGCAGAGAGCCATGGAACCTGCAGTTCTCCAACCAATGAGCCTGGCAGAGAGCCATGGAACCTGCAGCTCTCCAACCAATGAGCCTGGCAACGAAACATGGAACCTGCAGCTCTCCAACCAATGAGCCTGGCAGAGAGCCATGGAAGCTGCAGCTCTCCAACCAATGAGCCTGGCAGAGAGCCATGGAGCCTGCAGATCTCTAACCAATGAGCCTGGCAGAGAGCCATGGAACCTGCAGCTCTCCAACCAATAAACGTGTCTAAGAGCCATGGATCCTGCAGCTCTCCAACCAATGAGCCTGGCAGAGAGCCATTTTGCCTGCATCTCTGTAACCAATGAACCTGGCAGAGAGCCATGGAACCTGCAGCTCTCTAACCAATGAGCCTGGCAGAGAGCCATGGAACCCGCAGCTCTTTAACCAATGAGCCTGGCAGAGAGCCATGGAACCTGCAGATCTTCAACCAATGAGCCTGGCAGAGAATCAATGGAACCTGCAGCGCTCCAACCAATGAGCCTGGCAGAGAGCCATGGAACCTGCAGCTCTCCAACCAATGAGCCTGGCAGAGAGCCATGGAGCCTGCAGATCTCCAACCAATGAGCCTGACAGAGAGCCATGGAATCTGCAGCGCTCCAATCAATGAGCCTGGCAGAGAGCCATGGAACCTGCAGCTCTCCAACCAATGAGCCTGGCAGAGAGCCATGGAACCTGCAGCTCTCCAGCCAATGAGCCTGGCAGAGAGCCGTGGAACCTGCAGCTCTCCAACCAATGAGCCTGGCAGAGAGCCATGGAACATGCAGCTCTTCAACCAATGAACCTGGCAGAGAGCCATGGAACCTGCATCTCTCCAACCAATGAGCCTGGCTGAGAGCCGTGGAACCTGCAGCTCTTTAACCAATGAGCCTGGCAAAGAAATATGGAACCTGCAGCTCTCCAGACAATGAGCCTGGCAGAGAGCCATGGAGCCTGCAGATCTCCAACCAATGAGCCTGGCAGAGAGCCATGGAACCTGCAGCGCTCCAACCAATGAGCCTGGCAGAGAGACATGGAACCTGCAGCTCTCCAACCAATGAGCCTGGCAGAGAGCCGTGGAACCTGCAGCTCTCCAACCAATGAGCCTGGCAGAGAGCCATGGAACCTGCGGTTCTACAACCAATGAACTTGGCTGAGAGCAGTGGAACCTGCAGCTCTCCAACCAATGAGCCTGGCAGAGAGCCATGGACCCTGCGGTTCTACAGCCAATGAACTTGGCTGAGAGCAGTGGAACCTGCAGCTCTCCAGCCAATGAGCCTGGCAGAGAGCCATGGAGCCTGCAGATCTCCAACCAATGAGCCTGGCAGAGAGCCATGGAACCTGCAGCGCTCCAACCAATGAGCCTGGCAGAGAGCCATGGAGCCTGCAGCGCTCCAACCAATGAGCCTGGCAGAGAGCCATGGAACCTGCAGCTCTCCAACCAATGAGCCTGGCAGAGAGCCGTGGAACCTGCAGCTCTCCAACCAATGAGCCTGGCTGAGAGCAGTGGAACCTGCAGCTCTCCAACCAATGAGCCTGACAGAGAGCCATGGAACCTGCAGTTCTTTAACCAATTAGCCTAGTAGAGAGCCATGGAACCTGCAGCTCTCTAACCAATGAGTCTGGCAGAGAGCCATGGAACCTGCAGTTCTTTAACCAATTAGCCTAGTAGAGAGCCATGGAACCTGCAGCTCTCCAACCTATGAGCCTGGCAGAGAGCCATGGAACCTGCAGTTCTCCAACCAATGAGCCTGGCAACGAAACATGGAACCTGCAGCTCTCCAACCAATGAGCCTGGCAGAGAGCCATGGAACCTGCAGCTCTCCAACCAATGAGCCTGGCAGAGAGCCATGGAACCTGCAGCTCTCCAACCAATGAGCCTGGCAGACAGCCATGGAACCTGCAGTTCTCCAACCAATGAGCCTGGCAACGAAACATGGAACCTGCAGCTCTCCAACCAATGATCCTGGCAGAGAGCCATGGAACCTGCAGCTCTCCAACCAATGAGCCTGGCAGAGAGCCATGGAACCTGCAGTTCTCCAACCAATGAGTCTGGCAGAGAGCCATGGAACCTGCAGCTCTCCAACCAATGAGCCTGGCAACGAAACATGGAACCTGCAGCTCTCCAACCAATGAGCCTGGCAACGAAACATGGAACCTGCAGCTCTCCAACCAATGAGCCTGGCAGAGAGCCATGGAACCTGCAGTTCTCCAACCAATGAGCCTGGCAGAGAGCCATGGAACCTGCAGCTCTCCAACCAATGAGCCTGGCAACGAAACATGGAACCTGCAGCTCTCCAACCAATGAGCCTGGCAGAGAGCCATGGAGGCTGCAGCTCTCCAACCAATGAGCCTGGCAGAGAGCCATGGAGCCTGCAGATCTCTAACCAATGAGCCTGGCAGAGAGCCATGGAACCTGCAGCTCTCCAACCAATGAGCCTGGCAGAGAGCCATGGAACCTGCGGTTCTACAGCCAATGAACTTGGCTGAGAGCAGTGGAACCTGCAGCTCTCCAGCCAATGAGCCTGGCAGAGAGCCATGGAGCCTGCAGATCTCCAACCAATGAGCCTGGCAGAGAGCCATGGAACCTGCAGCGCTCCAACCAATGAGCCTGGCAGAGAGCCATGGAGCCTGCAGCGCTCCAACCAATGAGCCTGGCAGAGAGCCATGAAACCTGCAGCTCTCCAACCAATGAGCCTGGCAGAGAGCCGTGGAACCTGCAGCTCTCCAACCAATGAGCCTGGCAGAGAGCCATGGAACCTGCGGTTCTACAACCAATGAACTTGGCTGAGAGCAGTGGAACCTGCAGCTCTCCAACCAATGAGCCTGGCAGAGAGCCATGGAACCTGCAGTTCTTTAACCAATTAGCCTAGTAGAGAGCCATGGAACCTGCAGCTCTCTAACCAATGAGTCTGGCAGAGAGCCATGGAACCTGCAGTTCTTTAACCAATTAGCCTAGTAGAGAGCCATGGAACCTGCAGCTCTGCAACCTATGAGCCTGGCAGAGAGCCATGGAACCTGCAGTTCTCCAACCAATGAGCCTGGCAACGAAACATGGAACCTGCAGCTCTCCAACCAATGAGCCTGGCAGAGAGCCATGGAACCTGCAGCTCTCCAACCAATGAGCCTGGCAGAGAGCCATGGAACCTGCAGTTCTCCAACCAATGAGCCTGGCAGAGAGCCATGGAACTTGCAGCTCTCCAACCAATGAGCCTGGCAACGAAACATGGAACCTGCAGCTCTCCAACCAATGAGCCTGGCAGAGAGCCATGGAGGCTGCAGCTCTCCAACCAATGAGCCTGGCAGAGAGCCATGGAGCCTGCAGATCTCTAACCAATGAGCCTGGCAGAGAGCCATGGAACCTGCAGCTCTCCAACCAATGAACGTGTCTAAGAGCCATGGATCCTGCAGCTCTCCAACCAATGAGCCTGGCAGAGAGCCATTTTGCCTGCAGCTCTTTAACCAATGAGCCTGGCAGAGAGCCATGGAACCCGCAGCTCTTTAACCAATGAGCCTGGCAGAGAGCCATGGAACCTGCAGTTCTCCAACCAATGAGCCTGGCAACGAAACACGGAACCTGCAGCTCTCCAACCAATGAGCCTGGTAGAGAGCCATGGAACCTGTAGCTCTCCAACCAATGAACCTGGCAGAGAGCAAACGAACCTGCAGCGCTCAAACCAATGAGCCTAGCTGAGAGACATGGAAACAGCAGCTTTCCAACCAACGAGCCTGGCAGAGAGCCATGGAGGCTGCAGCTCTCCAACCAATTAGCCTAGCAGAGAGCCATGGAACCTGCAGCTCTCCAACCAATGAGCCTGGCAGAGAGCCATGGGGGCTGCAGCTCTCCAACCAATGAGCCTGGCAGAGAGCCATGGAACCTGCAGCTCTCCAACCAATGAGCCTGGCAGAGAGCCATGGAACCTGCAGCTCTCCAACCAATGAGCAGAGAGCCATGGAACCTGCAGCTCTCCAACCAATGAGCCTGGCAGAGAGCCATGGAACCTGCAGCTCTCCAACCAATGAGCCTGGCAGACAGCCATGGAACCTGCAGCTCTCCAACCAATGAGCCTGGCAGACAGCCATGGAACCTGCAGCTCTACAACCAATGAGCAGAGAGCCATGGAACTTGCAGCTCTCCAAACCAATGAGCCTGGAAGAGAACCATGGAGCCTGCAGCTCTTTAACCAATGAGCCTGGCAGAGAGCCATGGAACCTGCAGCTCTCCAACCAATGAGCCTGGCAGAGAGCCATGGAACCTGCAGCTCTCCAACCAATGAGCAGAGAGCCATGGAACCTGCAGCTCTCCAACCAATGAGCCTGGCAGAGAGCCATGGAACCCGCTGCTCTTTAACCAATGAGCCTGGCAGAGAGCCATGGAACCTGCAGTTCTCCAACCAATGAGCCTGGCAATGAAACACGGAACCTGCAGCTCTCCAACCAATGAGCCTGGTAGAGAGCCATGGAACCTGCAGCTCTCCAACCAATGAGCCTGGCAGAGAACCATGGAACCTGCAGTTCTCCAACCAATGAGCCTGGCAGAGAGCCATGGAACCTGCAGCTCTCCAACCAATGAGCCTGGCAACGAAACATGGAACCTGCAGCTCTCCAACCAATGAGCCTGGCAGAGAGCCGTGGAGGCTGCAGCTCTCCAACCAATGAGCCTGGCAGAGAGCCATGGAGCCTGCAGATCTCTAACCAATGAGCCTGGCAGAGAGCCATGGAACCTGCAGCTCTCCAACCAATGAACGTGTCTAAGAGCCATGGATCCTGCAGCTCTCCAACCAATGAGCCTGGCAGAGAGCCATTTTGCCTGCAGCTCTTTAACCAATGAACCTGGCAGAGAGCCATGGAACCTGCAGCTCTCCAACCAATGAGCCTGGCAGAGAGCCATGGAGCCTGCAGCTCTCCAACCAATGAACCTGGCAGAGAACCATGGAGCCTGCAGCTCTTTAACCAATGAGCCTGGCAGAGAGCCATGGAACATGCAGATCTCCAACCAATGTGCCTGGCAGAGAGCCATGGAGCCTGCAGATCTCCAACCAATGAGCCTGACAGAGAGCCATGGAATCTGCAGCGCTCCAATCAATGAGCCTGGCAGAGAGCCATGGAACCTGCAGCTCTCCAACCAATGAGCCTGGCAGAGAGCCATGGAACCTGCAGCTCTCCAGCCAATGAGCCTGGCAGAGAGCCGTGGAACCTGCAGCTCTCCAACCAATGAGCCTGGCAGAGAGCCATGGAACATGCAGCTCTTCAACCAATGAACCTGGCAGAGAGCCATGGAACCTGCATCTCTCCAACCAATGAGCCTGGCTGAGAGCCGTGGAACCTGCAGCTCTTTAACCAATGAGCCTGGCAAAGAAATATGGAACCTGCAGCTCTCCAGCCAATGAGCCTGGCAGAGAGCTATGGAGCCTGCAGATCTCCAACCAATGAGCCTGGCAGAGAGCCATGGAACCTGCAGCGCTCCAACCAATGAGCCTGGCAGAGAGACATGCAACCTGCAGCTCTCCAACCAATGAGCCTGGCAGAGAGCCGTGGAACCTGCAGCTCTCCAACCAATGAGCCTGGCAGAGAGCCATGGAACCTGCGGTTCTACAACCAATGAACTTGGCTGAGAGCAGTGGAACCTGCAGCTCTCCAACCAATGAGCCTGGCAGAGAGCCATGGAACCTGCGGTTCTACAGCCAATGAACTTGGCTGAGAGCAGTGGAACCTGCAGCTCTCCAGCCAATGAGCCTGGCAGAGAGCCATGGAGCCTGCAGATCTCCAACCAATGAGCCTGGCAGAGAGCCATGGAACCTGCAGCGCTCCAACCAATGAGCCTGGCAGATAGCCATGGAGCCTGCAGCGCTCCAACCAATGAGCCTTGCAGAGAGCCATGGAACCTGCAGCTCTCCAACCAATGAGCCTGGCAGAGAGCCGTGGAACCTGCAGCTCTCCAACCAATGAGCCTGGCAGAGAGCCATGGAACCTGCGGTTCTACAACCAATGAACTTGGCTGAGAGCAGTGGAACCTGCAGCTCTCCAACCAATGAGCCTGGCAGAGAGCCATGGAACCTGCAGTTCTTTAACCAATTAGGCTAGTAGAGAGCCATGGAACCTGCAGCTCTCTAACCAATGAGTCTGGCAGAGAGCCATGGAACCTGCAGTTCTTTAACCAATTAGCCTAGTAGAGAGCCATGGAACCTGCAGCTCTCCAACCTATGAGCCTGGCAGAGAGCCATGGAACCTGCAGTTCTCCAACCAATGAGCCTGGCAGCGAAACATGGAACCTGCAGCTCTCCAACCAATGAGCCTGGCAGAGAGCCATGGAACATGCAGATCTCCAACCAATGTGCCTGGCAGAGAGCCATGGAGCCTGCAGATCTCCAACCAATGAGCCTGGCAGAGAGCCATGGAACCTGCAGCGCTCCAACCAATGAGCCTGGCAGATAGCCATGGAGCCTGCAGCGCTCCAACCAATGAGCCTTGCAGAGAGCCATGGAACCTGCAGCTCTCCAACCAATGAGCCTGGCAGAGAGCCGTGGAACCTGCAGCTCTCCAACCAATGAGCCTGGCAGAGAGCCATGGAACCTGCGGTTCTACAACCAATGAACTTGGCTGAGAGCAGTGGAACCTGCAGCTCTCCAACCAATGAGCCTGGCAGAGAGCCATGGAACCTGCAGTTCTTTAACCAATTAGGCTAGTAGAGAGCCATGGAACCTGCAGCTCTCTAACCAATGAGTCTGGCAGAGAGCCATGGAACCTGCAGTTCTTTAACCAATTAGCCTAGTAGAGAGCCATGGAACCTGCAGCTCTCCAACCTATGAGCCTGGCAGAGAGCCATGGAACCTGCAGTTCTCCAACCAATGAGCCTGGCAGCGAAACATGGAACCTGCAGCTCTCCAACCAATGAGCCTGGCAGAGAGCCATGGAACCTGCAGCTCTCCAACCAATGAGCCTGGCAGAGAGCCATGGAACCTGCAGTTCTCCAACCAATGAGCCTGGCAGAGAGCCATGGAACCTGCAGCTCTCCAACCAATGAGCCTGGCAACGAAACATGGAACCTGCAGCTCTCCAACCAATGAGCCTGGCAGAGAGCCATGGAGGCTGCAGCTCTCCAACCAATGAGCCTGGCAGAGAGCCATGGAGCCTGCAGATCTCTAACCAATGAGCCTGGCAGAGAGCCATGGAACCTGCAGCTCTCCAACCAATGAGCCTGGCAGAGAGCCATGGAACCTGCGGTTCTACAGCCAATGAACTTGGCTGAGAGCAGTGGAACCTGCAGCTCTCCAGCCAATGAGCCTGGCAGAGAGCCATGGAGCCTGCAGATCTCCAACCAATGAGCCTGGCAGAGAGCCATGGAACCTGCAGCGCTCCAACCAATGAGCCTGGCAGAGAGCCATGGAGCCTGCAGCGCTCCAACCAATGAGCCTGGCAGAGAGCCATGGAACCTGCAGCTCTCCAACCAATGAGCCTGGCAGAGAGCCGTGGAACCTGCAGCTCTCCAACCAATGAGCCTGGCAGAGAGCCATGGAACCTGCGGTTCTACAACCAATGAACTTGGCTGAGAGCAGTGGAACCTGCAGCTCTCCAACCAATGAGCCTGGCAGAGAGCCATGGAACCTGCAGTTCTTTAACCAATTAGGCTAGTAGAGAGCCATGGAACCTGCAGCTCTCTAACCAATGAGTCTGGCAGAGAGCCATGGAACCTGCAGTTCTTTAACCAATTAGCCTAGTAGAGAGCCATGGAACCTGCAGCTCTCCAACCTATGAGCCTGGCAGAGAGCCATGGAACCTGCAGTTCTCCAACCAATGAGCCTGGCAGCGAAACATGGAACCTGCAGCTCTCCAACCAATGAGCCTGGCAGAGAGCCATGGAACCTGCAGCTCTCCAACCAATGAGCCTGGCAGAGAGCCATGGAACCTGCAGTTCTCCAACCAATGAGCCTGGCAGAGAGCCATGGAACCTGCAGCTCTCCAACCAATGAGCCTGGCAACGAAACATGGAACCTGCAGCTCTCCAACCAATGAGCCTGGCAGAGAGCCATGGAGGCTGCAGCTCTCCAACCAATGAGCCTGGCAGAGAGCCATGGAGCCTGCAGATCTCTAACCAATGAGCCTGGCAGAGAGCCATGGAACCTGCAGCTCTCCAACCAATGAGCCTGGCAGAGAGCCATGGAACCTGCGGTTCTACAGCCAATGAACTTGGCTGAGAGCAGTGGAACCTGCAGCTCTCCAGCCAATGAGCCTGGCAGAGAGCCATGGAGCCTGCAGATCTCCAACCAATGAGCCTGGCAGAGAGCCATGGAACCTGCAGCGCTCCAACTAATGAGCCTGGCAGAGAGCCATGGAGCCTGCAGCGCTCCAACCAATGAGCCTGGCAGAGAGCCATGGAACCTGCAGCTCTCCAACCAATGAGCCTGGCAGAGAGCCGTGGAACCTGCAGCTCTCCAACCAATGAGCCTGGCAGAGAGCCATGGAACCTGCGGTTCTACAACCAATGAACTTGGCTGAGAGCAGTGGAACCTGCAGCTCTCCAACCAATGAGCCTGGCAGAGAGCCATGGAACCTGCAGTTCTTTAACCAATTAGCCTAGTAGAGAGCCATGGAACCTGCAGCTCTCTAACCAATGAGTCTGGCAGAGAGCCATGGAACCTGCAGTTCTTTAACCAATTAGCCTAGTAGAGAGCCATGGAACCTGCAGCTCTGCAACCTATGAGCCTGGCAGAGAGCCATGGAACCTGGAGTTCTCCAACCAATGAGCCTGGCAACGAAACATGGAACCTGCAGCTCTCCAACCAATGAGCCTGGCAGAGAGCCATGGAACCTGCAGCTCTCCAACCAATGAGCCTGGCAGAGAGCCATGGAACCTGCAGTTCTCCAACCAATGAGCCTGGCAGAGAGCCATGGAGCCTGCAGATCTCTAACCAATGCGCCTGGCAGAGAGCCATGGAACCTGCAGCTCTCCAACCAATGAACGTGTCTAAGAGCCATGGATCCTGCAGCTCTCCAACCAATGAGCCTGGCAACGAAACATGGAACCTGCAGCTCTCCAACCAATGAGCCTGGCAGAGAGCCATGGAGGCTGCAGCTCTCCAACCAATGAGCCTGGCAGAGAGCCATGGAGCCTGCAGATCTCTAACCAATGAGCCTGGCAGAGAGCCATGGAACCTGCAGCTCTCCAACCAATGAACGTGTCTAAGAGCCATGGATCCTGCAGCTCTCCAACCAATGAGCCTGGCAGAGAGCCATTTTGCCTGCAGCTCTTTAACTAATGAACCTGGCAGAGAGCCATGGAACCCGCAGCTCTTTAACCAATGAGCCTGGCAGAGAGCCATGGAACCTGCAGTTCTCCAACCAATGAGCCTGGCAACGAAACACGGAACCTGCAGCTCTCCAACCAATGAGCCTGGTAGAGAGCCATGGAACCTGTAGCTCTCCAACCAATGAACCTGGCAGAGAGCAAACGAACCTGCAGCGCTCAAACCAATGAGCCTAGCTGAGAGACATGGAAACAGCAGCTTTCCAACCAACGAGCCTGGCAGAGAGCCATGGAGGCTGCAGTTCTCCAACCAATGAGCCTAGCAGAGAGCCATGGAACCTGCAGCTCTCCAACCAATGAGCCTGGCAGAGAGCCATGGAGGCTGCAGCTCTCCAACCAATGAGCCTGGCAGAGAGCCACGGAACCTGCAGCTCTCCAACCAATGAGCCTGGCAGAGAGCCATGGAACTTGCAGCTCTCCAACCAATGAGCAGAGAGCCATGGAACCTGCAGCTCTCCAACCAATGAGCCTGGCAGAGAGCCATGGAACCTGCAGCTCTCCAACCAATGAGCCTGGCAGACAGCCATGGAACCTGCAGCTCTCCAACCAATGAGCCTGGCAGACAGCCATGGAACCTGCAGCTCTACAACCAATGAGCAGAGAGCCATGGAACTTGCAGCTCTCCAAACCAATGATCCTGGAAGAGAACCATGGAGCCTGCAGCTCTTTTACCAATGAGCCTGGCAGAGAGCCATGGAACCTGCAGCTCTCCAACCAATGAGCCTGGCAGAGAGCCATGGAACCTGCAGCTCTCCATCCAATGAGCAGAGAGCCATGGAACCTGCAGCTCTCCAACCAATGAGCCTGGCAGAGAGCCATGGAACCCGCTGCTCTTTAACCAATGAGCCTGGCAGAGAGCCATGGAACCTGCAGTTCTCCAACCAATGAGCCTGGCAACGAAACACGGAACCTGCAGCTCTCCAACCAATGAGCCTGGTAGAGAGCCATGGAACCTGCAGCTCTCCAACCAATGAGCCTGGCAGAGAGCCATGGAACCTGCGGTTCTACAGCCAATGAACTTGGCTGAGAGCAGTGGAACCTGCAGCTCTCCAGCTCTCCAGCCAATGAGCCTGGCAGAGAGCCATGGAGCCTGCAGATCTCCAACCAATGAGCCTGGCAGAGAGCCATGGAACCTGCAGCGCTCCAACCAATGAGCCTGGCAGAGAGCCATGGAGCCTGCAGCGCTCCAACCAATGAGCCTGGCAGAGAGCCATGGAACCTGCAGCTCTCCAACCAATGAGCCTGGCAGAGAGCCGTGGAACCTGCAGCTCTCCAACCAATGAGCCTGGCAGAGAGCCATGGAACCTGCGGTTCTACAACCAATGAACTTGGCTGAGAGCAGTGGAACCTGCAGCTCTCCAACCAATGAGCCTGGCAGAGAGCCATGGAACCTGCAGTTCTTTAACCAATTAGGCTAGTAGAGAGCCATGGAACCTGCAGCTCTCTAACCAATGAGTCTGGCAGAGAGCCATGGAACCTGCAGTTCTTTAACCAATTAGCCTAGTAGAGAGCCATGGAACCTGCAGCTCTCCAACCTATGAGCCTGGCAGAGAGCCATGGAACCTGCAGTTCTCCAACCAATGAGCCTGGCAGCGAAACATGGAACCTGCAGCTCTCCAACCAATGAGCCTGGCAGAGAGCCATGGAACCTGCAGCTCTCCAACCAATGAGCCTGGCAGAGAGCCATGGAACCTGCAGTTCTCCAACCAATGAGCCTGGCAGAGAGCCATGGAACCTGCAGCTCTCCAACCAATGAGCCTGGCAACGAAACATGGAACCTGCAGCTCTTCAACCAATGAGCCTGGCAGAGAGCCATGGAGGCTGCAGCTCTCCAACCAATGAGCCTGGCAGAGAGGCATGGAGCCTGCAGATCTCTAACCAATGAGCCTGGCAGAGAGCCATGGAACCTGCAGCTCTCCAACCAATGAGCCTGGCAGAGAGCCATGGAACCTGCGGTTCTACAGCCAATGAACTTGGCTGAGAGCAGTGGAACCTGCAGCTCTCCAGCCAATGAGCCTGGCAGAGAGCCATGGAGCCTGCAGATCTCCAACCAATGAGCCTGGCAGAGAGCCATGGAACCTGCAGCGCTCCAACTAATGAGCCTGGCAGAGAGCCATGGAGCCTGCAGCGCTCCAACCAATGAGCCTGGCAGAGAGCCATGGAACCTGCAGCTCTCCAACCAATGAGCCTGGCAGAGAGCCGTGGAACCTGCAGCTCTCCAACCAATGAGCCTGGCAGAGAGCCATGGAACCTGCGGTTCTACAACCAATGAACTTGGCTGAGAGCAGTGGAACCTGCAGCTCTCCAACCAATGAGCCTGGCAGAGAGCCATGGAACCTGCAGTTCTTTAACCAATTAGCCTAGTAGAGAGCCATGGAACCTGCAGCTCTCTAACCAATGAGTCTGGCAGAGAGCCATGGAACCTGCAGTTCTTTAACCAATTAGCCTAGTAGAGAGCCATGGAACCTGCAGCTCTGCAACCTATGAGCCTGGCAGAGAGCCATGGAACCTGCAGTTCTCCAACCAATGAGCCTGGCAACGAAACATGGAACCTGCAGCTCTCCAACCAATGAGCCTGGCAGAGAGCCATGGAACCTGCAGCTCTCCAACCAATGAGCCTGGCAGAGAGCCATGGAACCTGCAGTTCTCCAACCAATGAGCCTGGCAGAGAGCCATGGAGCCTGCAGATCTCTAACCAATGCGCCTGGCAGAGAGCCATGGAACCTGCAGCTCTCCAACCAATGAACGTGTCTAAGAGCCATGGATCCTGCAGCTCTCCAACCAATGAGCCTGGCAACGAAACATGGAACCTGCAGCTCTCCAACCAATGAGCCTGGCAGAGAGCCATGGAGGCTGCAGCTCTCCAACCAATGAGCCTGGCAGAGAGCCATGGAGCCTGCAGATCTCTAACCAATGAGCCTGGCAGAGAGCCATGGAACCTGCAGCTCTCCAACCAATGAACGTGTCTAAGAGCCATGGATCCTGCAGCTCTCCAACCAATGAGCCTGGCAGAGAGCCATTTTGCCTGCAGCTCTTTAACCAATGAACCTGGCAGAGAGCCATGGAACCCGCAGCTCTTTAACCAATGAGCCTGGCAGAGAGCCATGGAGCCTGCAGATCTCCAACCAGTGAGCCTGGCAGAGAGCCATGGAACCTGCAGCGCTCCAACCAATGAGCCTGGCAGAGAGACATGGAACCTGCAGCTCTCCAACCAATGAGCCTGGCAGAGAGCCGTGGAACCTGCAGCTCTCCAACCAATGAGCCTGGCAGAGAGCCATGGAACCTGCGGTTCTACAACCAATGAACTTGGCTGAGAGCAGTGGAACCTGCAGCTCTCCAACCAATGAGCCTGGCAGAGAGCCATGGAACCTGCGGTTCTACAACCAATGAACTTGGCTGAGAGCAGTGGAACCTGCAGCTCTCCAGCCAATGAGCCTGGCAGAGAGCCATGGAACCTGCAGCGCTCCAACCAATGAGCCTGGCAGAGAGCCATGGAACCTGCAGCGCTCCAACCAATGAGCCTGGCAGAGAGCCATGGAGCCTGCAGCGCTCCAACCAATGAGCCTGGCAGAGAGCCATGGAACCTGCAGCTCTCCAACCAATGAGCCTGGCAGAGAGCCGTGGAACCTGCAGCTCTCCAACCAATGAGCCTGGCAGAGAGCCGTGGAACCTGCGGTTCTACATCCAATGAACTTGGCTGAGAGCAGTGGAACCTGCAGCTCTCCAACCAATGAGCCTGACAGAGAGCCATGGAACCTGCAGTTCTTTAACCAATTAGCCTAGTAGAGAGCCATGGAACCTGCAGCTCTCTAACCAATGAGTCTGGCAGAGAGCCATGGAACCTGCAGTTCTTTAACCAATTAGCCTAGTAGAGAGCCATGGAACCTGCAGCTCTCCAACCTATGAGCCTGGCAGAGAGCCATGGAACCTGCTGTTCTCCAACCAATGAGCCTGGCAACGAAACATGGAACCTGCAGCTCTCCAACCAATGAGCCTGGCAGAGAGCCATGGAACCTGCAGCTCTCCAACCAATGAGCCTGGCAGAGAGCCATGGAACCTGCAGCTCTCCAACCAATGAGCCTGGCAGAGAGCCATGGAACCTGCAGTTCTCCAACCAATGAGCCTGGCAACGAAACATGGAACCTGCAGCTCTCCAACCAATGATCCTGGCAGAGAGCCATGGAACCTGCAGCTCTCCAACCAATGAGCCAGGCAGAGAGCCATGGAATCTGCAGTTCTCCAACCAATGAGCCTGGCAGAGAGCCATGGAACCTGCAGCTCTCCAACCAATGAGCCTGGCAACGAAACATGGAACCTGCAGCTCTCCAACCAATGAGCCTGGCAGAGAGCCATGGAGGCTGCAGCTCTCCAACCAATGAGCCTGGCAGAGAGCCATGGAGCCTGCAGATCTCTAACCAATGAGCCTGGCAGAGAGCCATGGAACCTGCAGCTCTCCAACCAATAAACGTGTCTAAGAGCCATGGATCCTGCAGCTCTCCAACCAATGAGCCTGGCAGAGAGCCATTTTGCCTGCATCTCTGTAACCAATGAACCTGGCAGAGAGCCATGGAACCTGCAGCTCTCTAACCAATGAGCCTGGCAGAGAGCCATTGAACCCGCAGCTCTTTAACCAATGAGCCTGGCAGAGAGCCATGGAACCTGCAGATCTTCAACCAATGAGCCTGGCAGAGAATCAATGGAACCTGCAGCGCTCCAACCAATGAGCCTGGCAGAGAGCCATGGAACCTGCAGCTCTCCAACCAATGAGCCTGGCAGAGAGCCATGGAGCCTGCAGATCTCCAACCAATGAGCCTGACAGAGAGCCATGGAACCTGCAGCTCTCCAACCAATGAGCCTGGCAGAGAGCCATGGAACCTGCAGGTCTCCAGCCAATGAGCCTGGCACAGAGCCGTGGAACCTGCAGCTCTCCAACCAATGAGCCTGGCAGAGAGCCATGGAACATGCAGCTCTTCAACCAATGAACCTGGCAGAGAGCCATGGAACCTGCATCTCTCCAACCAATGAGCCTGGCTGAGAGCCGTGGAAGCTGCAGCTCTTTAACCAATGAGCCTGGCAAAGAAATATGGAACCTTCAGCTCTCCAGACAATGAGCCTGGCAGAGAGCCATGGAACCTGCAGCGCTCCAACCAATGAGCCTGGCAGAGAGACATGGAACCTGCAGCTCTCCAACCAATGAGCCTGGCAGAGAGCCGTGGAACCTGCAGCTCTCCAACCAATGAGCCTGGCAGAGAGCCATGGAACCTGCGGTTCTACAACCAATGAACTTGGCTGAGAGCAGTGGAACCTGCAGCTCTCCAACCAATGAGCCTGGCAGAGAGCCATGGAACCTGCGGTTCTACAGCCAATGAACTTGGCTGAGAGCAGTGGAACCTGCAGCTCTCCAGCCAATGAGCCTGGCAGAGAGCCATGGAGCCTGCAGATCTCCAACCAATGAGCCTGGCAGAGAGCCATGGAACCTGCAGCGCTCCAACCAATGAGCCTGGCAGAGAGCCATGGAGCCTGCAGCGCTCCAACCAATGAGCCTGGCAGAGAGCCATGGAACCTGCAGCTCTCCAACCAATGAGCCTGGCAGAGAGCCGTGGAACCTGCAGCTCTCCAACCAATGAGCCTGGCTGAGAGCAGTGGAACCTGCAGCTCTCCAACCAATGAGCCTGACAGAGAGCCATGGAACCTGCAGTTCTTTAACCAATTAGCCTAGTAGAGAGCCATGGAACCTGCAGCTCTCTAACCAATGAGTCTGGCAGAGAGCCATGGAACCTGCAGTTCTTTAACCAATTAGCCTAGTAGAGAGCCATGGAACCTGCAGCTCTCCAACCTATGAGCCTGGCAGAGAGCCATGGAACCTGCAGTTCTCCAACCAATGAGCCTGGCAACGAAACATGGAACCTGCAGCTCTCCAACCAATGAGCCTGGCAGAGAGCCATGGAACCTGCAGCTCTCCAACCAATGAGCCTGGCAGAGAGCCATGGAACCTGCAGCTCTCCAACCAATGAGCCTGGCAGACAGCCATGGAACCTGCAGTTCTCCAACCAATGAGCCTGGCAACGAAACATGGAACCTGCAGCTCTCCAACCAATGATCCTGGCAGAGAGCCATGGAACCTGCAGTTCTCCAACCAATGAGCCTGGCAGAGAGCCATGGAACCTGCAGCTCTCCAACCAATGAGCCTGGCAACGAAACATGGAACCTGCAGCTCTCCAACCAATGAGCCTGGCAGAGAGCCATGGAGGCTGCAGCTCTCCAACCAATGAGCCTGGCAGAGAGCCATGGAGCCTGCAGATCTCTAACCAATGAGCCTGGCAGAGAGCCATGGAACCTGCAGCTCTCCAACCAATAAACGTGTCTAAGAGCCATGGATCCTGCAGCTCTCCAACCAATGAGCCTGGCAGAGAGCCATTTTGCCTGCATCTCTGTAACCAATGAACCTGGCAGAGAGCCATGGAACCTGCAGCTCTCTAACCAATGAGCCTTGCAGAGAGCCATGGAACCCGCAGCTCTTTAACCAATGAGCCTGGCAGAGAGCCATGGAACCTGCAGATCTTCAACCAATGAGCCTGGCAGAGAATCAATGGAACCTGCAGCGCTCCAACCAATGAGCCTGGCAGAGAGCCATAGAACCTGCAGCTCTCCAACCAATGAGCCTGGCAGAGAGCCATGGAGCCTGCAGATCTCCAACCAATGAGCCTGACAGAGAGCCATGGAATCTGCAGTGCTCCAATCAATGAGCCTGGCAGAGAGCCATGGAACCTGCAGCTCTCCAACCAATGAGCCTGGCAGAGAGCCATGGAACCTGCAGCTCTCCAGCCAATGAGCCTGGCAGAGAGCCGTGGAACCTGCAGCACTCCAACCAATGAGCCTGGCAGAGAGCCATGGAACCTGCATCTCTCCAACCAATGAGCCTGGCTGAGAGCCGTGGAACCTGCAGCTCTTTAACCAATGAGCCTGGCAAAGAAATATGGAACCTGCAGCTCTCCAGCCAATGAGCCTGGCAGAGAGCCATGGAGCCTGCAGATCTCCAACCAATGAGCCTGGCAGAGAGCCATGGAACCTGCAGTGCTCCAACCAATGAGCCTGGCAGAGAGACATGGAACCTGCAGCTCTCCAACCAATGAGCCTGGCAGAGAGCCGTGGAACCTGCAGCTCTCCAACCAATGAGCCTGGCAGAGAGCCATGGAACCTGCGGTTCTACAACCAATGAACTTGGCTGAGAGCAGTGGAACCTGCAGCTCTCCAACCAATGAGCCTGGCAGAGAGCCATGGAACCTGCGGTTCTACAGCCAATGAACTTGGCTGAGAGCAGTGGAACCTGCAGCTCTCCAGCCAATGAGTCTGGCAGAGAGCCATGGAGCCTGCAGATCTCCAACCAATGAGCCTGGCAGAGAGCCATGGAACCTGCAGCGCTCCAACCAATGAGCCTGGCAGAGAGCCATGGAGCCTGCAGCGCTCCAACCAATGAGCCTGGCAGAGAGCCATGGAACCTGCAGTTCTCCAACCAATGAGCCTGGCAACGAAACATGGAACCTGCAGCTCTCCAACCAATGAGCCTGGCAGAGAGCCATGGAACCTGCAGCTCTCCAACCAATGAGCCTGGCAGAGAGCCATGGAACCTGCAGTTTTCCAACCAATGAGCCTGGCAGAGAGCCATGGAACCTGCAGCTCTCCAACCAATGAGCCTGGCAACGAAACATGGAACCTGCAGCTCTCCAACCAATGAGCCTGGCAGAGAGCCATGGAGGCTGCAGCTCTCCAACCAATGAGCCTGGCAGAGAGCCATGGAGCCTGCAGATCTCTAACCAATGAGCCTGGCAGAGAGCCATGGAACCTGCAGCTCTCCAACCAATGAGCCTGGCAGAGAGCCATGGAACCTGCGGTTCTACAGCCAATGAACTTGGCTGAGAGCAGTGGAACCTGCAGCTCTCCAGCCAATGAGCCTGGCAGAGAGCCATGGAGCCTGCAGATCTCCAACCAATGAGCCTGGCAGAGAGCCATGGAACCTGCAGCGCTCCAACCAATGAGCCTGGCAGAGAGCCATGGAGCCTGCAGCGCTCCAACCAATGAGCCTGGCAGAGAGCCATGGAACCTGCAGCTCTCCAACCAATGAGCCTGGCAGAGAGCCGTGGAACCTGCAGCTCTCCAACCAATGAGCCTGGCAGAGAGCCATGGAACCTGCGGTTCTACAACCAATGAACTTGGCTGAGAGCAGTGGAACCTGCAGCTCTCCAACCAATGAGCCTGGCAGAGAGCCGTGGAACCTGCAGCTCTCCAACCAATGAGCCTGGCAGAGAGCCATGGAACCTGCGGTTCTACAACCAATGAACTTGGCTGAGAGCAGTGGAACCTGCAGCTCTCCAACCAATGAGCCTGGCAGAGAGCCATGGAACCTGCAGTTCTTTAACCAATTAGCCTAGTAGAGAGCCATGGAACCTGCAGCTCTCTAACCAATGAGTCTGGCAGAGAGCCATGGAACCTGCAGTTCTTTAACCAATTAGCCTAGTAGAGAGCCATGGAACCTGCAGCTCTCCAACCTATGAGCCTGGCAGAGAGCCATGGAACCTGCAGTTCTCCAACCAATGAGCCTGGCAACGAAACATGGAACCTGCAGCTCTCCAACCAATAAGCCTGGCAGAGAGCCATGGAACCTGCAGCTCTCCAACCAATGAGCCTGGCAGAGAGCCATGGAACCTGCAGTTCTCCAACCAATGAGCCTGGCAGAGAGCCATGGAACCTGCAGTTCTTTAACCAATTAGCCTAGTAGAGAGCCATGGAACCTGCAGCTCTCCAACCAATGAGCCTGGCAGAGAGCCATGGAACCTGCAGCGCTCCAACCAATGAGCCTGGCAGAGAGCCATGGAGCCTGCAGCGCTCCAACCAATGAGCCTGGCAGAAAGCCATGGAACCTGCAGCTCTCCAACCAATGAGCCTGGCAGAGAGCCGTGGAACCTGCAGCTCTCCAACCAATGAGCCTGGCAGAGAGCCATGGAACCTGCGGTTCTACAACCAATGAACTTGGCTGAGAGCAGTGGAACCTGCAGCTCTCCAACCAATGAGCCTGGCAGAGAGCCATGGAACCTGCAGTTCTTTAACCAATTAGCCTAGTAGAGAGCCATGGAACCTGCAGCTCTCTAACCAATGAGTCTGGCAGAGAGCCATGGAACCTGCAGTTCTTTAACCAATTAGCCTAGTAGAGAGCCATGGAACCTGCAGCTCTCCAACCTATGAGCCTGGCAGAGAGCCATGGAACCTGCAGTTCTCCAACCAATGAGCCTGGCAACGAAACATGGAACCTGCAGCTCTCCAACCAATGAGCCTGGCAGAGAGCCATGGAACCTGCAGCTCTCCAACCAATGAGCCTGGCAGAGAGCCATGGAACCTGCAGTTCTCCAACCAATGAGCCTGGCAGAGAGCCATGGAACCTGCAGCTCTCCAACCAATGAGCCTGGCAACGAAACATGGAACCTGCAGCTCTCCAACCAATGAGCCTGGCAGAGAGCCATGGAGGCTGCAGCTCTCCAACCAATGAGCCTGGCAGAGAGCCATGGAGCCTGCAGATCTCTAACCAATGAGCCTGGCAGAGAGCCATGGAACCTGCAGCTCTCCAAACAATGAGCCTGGCAGAGAGCCATGGAACCTGCGGTTCTACAGCCAATGAACTTGGCTGAGAGCAGTGGAACCTGCAGCTCTCCAGCCAATGAGCCTGGCAGAGAGCCATGGAGCCTGCAGATCTCCAACCAATGAGCCTGGCAGAGAGCCATGGAACCTGCAGCGCTCCAACCAATGAGCCTGGCAGAGAGCCATGGAGCCTGCAGCGCTCCAACCAATGAGCCTGGCAGAGAGCCATGGAACCTGCAGCTCTCCAACCAATGAGCCTGGCAGAGAGCCGTGGAACCTGCAGCTCTCCAACCAATGAGCCTGGCAGAGAGCCATGGAACCTGCGGTTCTACAACCAATGAACTTGGCTGAGAGCAGTGGAACCTGCAGCTCTCCAACCAATGAGCCTGGCAGAGAGCCATGGAACCTGCAGTTCTTTAACCAATTAGCCTAGTAGAGAGCCATGGAACCTGCAGCTCTCTAACCAATGAGTCTGGCAGAGAGCCATCGAACCTGCAGTTCTTTAACCAATTAGCCTAGTAGAGAGCCATGGAACCTGCAGCTCTGCAACCTATGAGCCTGGCAGAGAGCCATGGAACCTGCAGTTCTCCAACCAATGAGCCTGGCAACGAAACATGGAACCTGCAGCTCTCCAACCAATGAGCCTGGCAGAGAGCCATGGAACCTGCAGCTCTCCAACCAATGAGCCTGGCAGAGAGCCATGGAACCTGCAGTTCTCCAACCAATGAGCCTGGCAGAGAGCCATGGAACTTGCAGCTCTCCAACCAATGAGCCTGGCAACGAAACATGGAACCTGCAGCTCTCCAACCAATGAGCCTGGCAGAGAGCCATGGAGGCTGCAGCTCTCCAACCAATGAGCCTGGCAGAGAGCCATGGAGCCTGCAGATCTCTAACCAATGAGCCTGGCAGAGAGCCATGGAACCTGCAGCTCTCCAACCAATGAACGTGTCTAAGAGCCATGGATCCTGCAGCTCTCCAACCAATGAGCCTGGCAGGGAGCCATTTTGCCTGCAGCTCTTTAACCAATGAGCCTGGCAGAGAGCCATGGAACCCGCAGCTCTTTAACCAATGAGCCTGGCAGAGAGCCATGGAACCTGCAGTTCTCCAACCAATGAGCCTGGCAACGAAACACGGAACCTGCAGCTCTCCAACCAATGAGCCTGGTAGAGAGCCATGGAACCTGTAGCTCTCCAACCAATGAACCTGGCAGAGAGCAAACGAACCTGCAGCGCTCAAACCAATGAGCCTAGCTGAGAGACATGGAAACAGCAGCTTTCCAACCAACGAGCCTGGCAGAGAGCCATGGAGGCTGCAGCTCTCCAACCAATTAGCCTAGCAGAGAGCCATGGAACCTGCAGCTCTCCAACCAATGAGCCTGGCAGAGAGCCATGGGGGCTGCAGCTCTCCAACCAATGAGCCTAGCAGAGAGCCATGGAACCTGCAGCTCTCCAACCAATGAGCCTGGCAGAGAGCCATGGAACCTGCAGCTCTCCAACCAATGAGCAGAGAGCCATGGAACCTGCAGCTCTCCAACCAATGAGCCTGGCAGAGAGCCATGGAACCTGCAGCTCTCCAACCAATGAGCCTGGCAGACAGCCATGGAACCTGCAGCTCTCCAACCAATGAGCCTGGCAGACAGCCATGGAACCTGCAGCTCTACAACCAATGAGCAGAGAGCCATGGAACTTGCAGCTCTCCAAACCAATGAGCCTGGAAGAGAACCATGGAGCCTGCAGCTCTTTAACCAATGAGCCTGGCAGAGAGCCATGGAACCTGCAGCTCTCCAACCAATGAGCCTGGCAGAGAGCCATGGAACCTGCAGCTCTCCAACCAATGAGCAGAGAGCCATGGAACCTGCAGCTCTCCAACCAATGAGCCTGGCAGAGAGCCATGAAACCCGCTGCTCTTTAACCAATGAGCCTGGCAGAGAGCCATGGAACCTGCAGTTCTCCAACCAATGAGCCTGGCAACGAAACACGGAACCTGCAGCTCTCCAACCAATGAGCCTGGTAGAGAGCCATGGAACCTGCAGCTCTCCAACCAATGAGCCTGGCAGAGAACCATGGAACCTGCAGTTCTCCAACCAATGAGCCTGGCAGAGAGCCATGGAACCTGCAGCTCTCCAACCAATGAGCCTGGCAACGAAACATGGAACCTGCAGCTCTCCAACCAATGAGCCTGGCAGAGAGCCGTGGAGGCTGCAGCTCTCCAACCAATGAGCCTGGCAGAGAGCCATGGAGCCTGCAGATCTCTAACCAATGAGCCTGGCAGAGAGCCATGGAACCTGCAGCTCTCCAACCAATGAACGTGTCTAAGAGCCATGGATCCTGCAGCTCTCCAACCAATGAGCCTGGCAGAGAGCCATTTTGCCTGCAGCTCTTTAACCAATGAACCTAGCAGAGAGCCATGGAACCTGCAGCTCTCCAACCAATGAGCCTGGCAGAGAGCCATGGAGCCTGCAGCTCTCCAACCAATGAACCTGGCAGAGAACCATGGAGCCTGCAGCTCTTTAACCAATGAGCCTGGCAGAGAGCCATGGAACATGCAGATCTCCAACCAATGTGCCTGGCAGAGAGCCATGGAGCCTGCAGATCTCCAACCAATGAGCCTGACAGAGAGCCATGGAATCTGCAGCACTCCAATCAATGAGCCTGGCAGAGAGCCATGGAACCTGCAGCTCTCCAACCAATGAGCCTGGCAGAGAGCCATGGAACCTGCAGCTCTCCAGCCAATGAGCCTGGCAGAGAGCCGTGGAACCTGCAGCTCTCCAACCAATGAGCCTGGCAGAGAGCCATGGAACATGCAGCTCTTCAACCAATGAACCTGGCAGAGAGCCATGGAACCTGCATCTCTCCAACCAATGAGCCTGGCTGAGAGCCGTGGAACCTGCAGCTCTTTAACCAATGAGCCTGGCAAAGAAATATGGAACCTGCAGCTCTCCAGCCAATGAGCCTGGCAGAGAGCTATGGAGCCTGCAGATCTCCAACCAATGAGCCTGGCAGAGAGCCATGGAACCTGCAGCGCTCCAACCAATGAGCCTGGCACAGAGACATGGAACCTGCAGCTCTCCAACCAATGAGCCTGGCAGAGAGCCGTGGAACCTGCAGCTCTCCAACCAATGAGCCTGGCAGAGAGCCATGGAACCTGCGGTTCTACAACCAATGAACTTGGCTGAGAGCAGTGGAACCTGCAGCTCTCCAACCAATGAGCCTGGCAGAGAGCCATGGAACCTGCGGTTCTACAGCCAATGAACTTGGCTGAGAGCAGTGGAACCTGCAGCTCTCCAGCCAATGAGCCTGGCAGAGAGCCATGGAGCCTGCAGATCTCCAACCAATGAGCCTGGCAGAGAGCCATGGAACCTGCAGCGCTCCAACCAATGAGCCTGGCAGAGAGCCATGGAGCCTGCAGCGCTCCAACCAATGAGCCTGGCAGAGAGCCATGGAACCTGCAGCTCTCCAACCAATGAGCCTGGCAGAGAGCCGTGGAACCTGCAGCTCTCCAACCAATGAGCCTGGCAGAGAGCCATGGAACCTGCGGTTCTACAACCAATGAACTTGGCTGAGAGCAGTGGAACCTGCAGCTCTCCAACCAATGAGCCTGGCAGAGAGCCATGGAACCTGCAGTTCTTTAACCAATTAGGCTAGTAGAGAGCCATGGAACCTGCAGCTCTCTAACCAATGAGTCTGGCAGAGAGCCATGGAACCTGCAGTTCTTTAACCAATTAGCCTAGTAGAGAGCCATGGAACCTGCAGCTCTCCAACCTATGAGCCTGGCAGAGAGCCATGGAACCTGCAGTTCTCCAACCAATGAGCCTGGCAGCGAAACATGGAACCTGCAGCTCTCCAACCAATGAGCCTGGCAGAGAGCCATGGAACCTGCAGCTCTCCAACCAATGAGCCTGGCAGAGAGCCATGGAACCTGCAGTTCTCCAACCAATGAGCCTGGCAGAGAGCCATGGAACCTGCAGCTCTCCAACCAATGAGCCTGGCAACGAAACATGGAACCTGCAGCTCTCCAACCAATGAGCCTGGCAGAGAGCCATGGAGGCTGCAGCTCTCCAACCAATGAGCCTGGCAGAGAGCCATGGAGCCTGCAGATCTCTAACCAATGAGCCTGGCAGAGAGCCATGGAACCTGCAGCTCTCCAACCAATGAGCCTGGCAGAGAGCCATGGAACCTGCGGTTCTACAGCCAATGAACTTGGCTGAGAGCAGTGGAACCTGCAGCTCTCCAGCCAATGAGCCTGGCAGAGAGCCATGGAGCCTGCAGATCTCCAACCAATGAGCCTGGCAGAGAGCCATGGAACCTGCAGCGCTCCTACTAATGAGCCTGGCAGAGAGCCATGGAGCCTGCAGCGCTCCAACCAATGAGCCTGGCAGAGAGCCATGGAACCTGCAGCTCTCCAACCAATGAGCCTGGCAGAGAGCCGTAGAACCTGCAGCTCTCCAACCAATGAGCCTGGCAGAGAGCCATGGAACCTGCGGTTCTACAACCAATGAACTTGGCTGAGAGCAGTGGAACCTGCAGCTCTCCAACCAATGAGCCTGGCAGAGAGCCATGGAACCTGCAGTTCTTTAACCAATTAGCCTAGTAGAGAGCCATGGAACCTGCAGCTCTCTAACCAATGAGTCTGGCAGAGAGCCATGGAACCTGCAGTTCTTTAACCAATTAGCCTAGTAGAGAGCCATGGAACCTGCAGCTCTGCAACCTATGAGCCTGGCAGAGAGCCATGGAACCTGCAGTTCTCCAACCAATGAGCCTGGCAACGAAACATGGAACCTGCAGCTCTCCAACCAATGAGCCTGGCAGAGAGCCATGGAACCTGCAGCTCTCCAACCAATGAGCCTGGCAGAGAGCCATGGAACCTGCAGTTCTCCAACCAATGAGCCTGGCAGAGAGCCATGGAGCCTGCAGATCTCTAACCAATGCGCCTGGCAGAGAGCCATGGAACCTGCAGCTCTCCAACCAATGAACGTGTCTAAGAGCCATGGATCCTGCAGCTCTCCAACCAATGAGCCTGGCAACGAAACATGGAACCTGCAGCTCTCCAACCAATGAGCCTGGCAGAGAGCCATGGAGGCTGCAGCTCTCCAACCAATGAGCCTGGCAGAGAGCCATGGAGCCTGCAGATCTCTAACCAATGAGCCTGGCAGAGAGCCATGGAACCTGCAGCTCTCCAACCAATGAACGTGTCTAAGAGCCATGGATCCTGCAGCTCTCCAACCAATGAGCCTGGCAGAGAGCCATTTTGCCTGCAGCTCTTTAACCAATGAACCTGGCAGAGAGCCATGGAACCCGCAGCTCTTTAACCAATGAGCCTGGCAGAGAGCCATGGAACCTGCAGTTCTCCAACCAATGAGCCTGGCAACGAAACACGGAACCTGCAGCTCTCCAACCAATGAGCCTGGTAGAGAGCCATGGAACCTGTAGCTCTCCAACCAATGAACCTGGCAGAGAGCAAACGAACCTGCAGCGCTCAAACCAATGAGCCTAGCTGAGAGACATGGAAACAGCAGCTTTCCAACCAACGAGCCTGGCAGAGAGCCATGGAGGCTGCAGTTCTCCAACCAATGAGCCTGGCAGAGAGCCATGGAACCTGCAGCTCTCCAACCAATGAGCCTGGCAGAGAGCCATGGAACCTGCAGCTCTCCAACCAATGAGCAGAGAGCCATGGAACCTGCAGCTCTCCAACCAATGAGCCTGGCAGAGAGCCATGGAACCTGCAGCTCTCCAACCAATGAGCCTGGCAGACAGCCATGGAACCTGCAGCTCTCCAACCAATGAGCCTGGCAGACAGCCATGGAACCTGCAGCTCTACAACCAATGAGCAGAGAGCCATGGAACTTGCAGCTCTCCAAACCAATGAGCCTGGAAGAGAACCATGGAGCCTGCAGCTCTTTTACCAATGAGCCTGGCAGAGAGCCATGGAACCTGCAGCTCTCCAACCAATGAGCCTGGCAGAGAGCCATGGAACCTGCTGCTCTTTAACCAATGAGCCTGGCAGAGAGCCATGGAACCTGCAGTTCTCCAACCAATGAGCCTGGCAACGAAACACGGAACCTGCAGCTCTCCAACCAATGAGCCTGGTAGAGAGCCATGGAACCTGCAGCTCTCCAACCAATGAGCCTGGCAGAGAGCCATGGAACCTGCGGTTCTACAGCCAATGAACTTGGCTGAGAGCAGTGGAACCTGCAGCTCTCCAGCCAATGAGCCTGGCAGAGAGCCATGGAGCCTGCAGATCTCCAACCAATGAGCCTGGCAGAGAGCCATGGAACCTGCAGCGCTCCAACCAATGAGCCTGGCAGAGAGCCATGGAGCCTGCAGCGCTCCAACCAATGAGCCTGGCAGAGAGCCATGGAACCTGCAGCTCTCCAACCAATGAGCCTGGCAGAGAGCCGTGGAACCTGCAGCTCTCCAACCAATGAGCCTGGCAGAGAGCCATGGAACCTGCGGTTCTACAACCAATGAACTTGGCTGAGAGCAGTGGAACCTGCAGCTCTCCAACCAATGAGCCTGGCAGAGAGCCATGGAACCTGCAGTTCTTTAACCAATTAGGCTAGTAGAGAGCCATGGAACCTGCAGCTCTCTAACCAATGAGTCTGGCAGAGAGCCATGGAACCTGCAGTTCTTTAACCAATTAGCCTAGTAGAGAGCCATGGAACCTGCAGCTCTCCAACCTATGAGCCTGGCAGAGAGCCATGGAACCTGCAGTTCTCCAACCAATGAGCCTGGCAGCGAAACATGGAACCTGCAGCTCTCCAACCAATGAGCCTGGCAGAGAGCCATGGAACCTGCAGCTCTCCAACCAATGAGCCTGGCAGAGAGCCATGGAACCTGCAGCTCTCCAACCAATGAGCCTGACAACGAAACATGGAACCTGCAGCTCTCCAACCAATGAGCCTGGCAGAGAGCCATGGAGGCTGCAGCTCTCCAACCAATGAGCCTGGCAGAGAGCCATGGAGCCTGCAGATCTCTAACCAATGAGCCTGGCAGAGAGCCATGGAACCTGCAGCTCTCCAACCAATGAGCCTGGCAGAGAGCCATGGAACCTGCGGTTCTACAGCCAATGAACTTGGCTGAGAGCAGTGGAACCTGCAGCTCTCCAGCCAATGAGCCTGGCAGAGAGCCATGGAGCCTGCAGATCTCCAACCAATGAGCCTGGCAGAGAGCCATGGAACCTGCAGCGCTCCAACTAATGAGCCTGGCAGAGAGCCATGGAGCCTGCAGCGCTCCAACCAATGAGCCTGGCAGAGAGCCATGGAACCTGCAGCTCTCCAACCAATGAGCCTGGCAGAGAACCGTGGAACCTGCAGCTCTCCAACCAATGAGCCTGGCAGAGAGCCATGGAACCTGCGGTTCTACAACCAATGAACTTGGCTGAGAGCAGTGGAACCTGCAGCTCTCCAACCAATGAGCCTGGCAGAGAGCCATGGAACCTGCAGTTCTTTAACCAATTAGCCTAGTAGAGAGCCATGGAACCTGCAGCTCTCTAACCAATGAGTCTGGCAGAGAGCCATGGAACCTGCAGTTCTTTAACCAATTAGCCTAGTAGAGAGCCATGGAACCTGCAGCTCTGCAACCTATGAGCCTGGCAGAGAGCCATGGAACCTGCAGTTCTCCAACCAATGAGCCTGGCAACGAAACATGGAACCTGCAGCTCTCCAACCAATGAGCCTGGCAGAGAGCCATGGAACCTGCAGCTCTCCAACCAATGAGCCTGGCAGAGAGCCATGGAACCTGCAGTTCTCCAACCAATGAGCCTGGCAGAGAGCCATGGAGCCTGCAGATCTCTAACCAATGCGCCTGGCAGAGAGCCATGGAACCTGCAGCTCTCCAACCAATGAACGTGTCTAAGAGCCATGGATCCTGCAGCTCTCCAACCAATGAGCCTGGCAACGAAACATGGAACCTGCAGCTCTCCAACCAATGAGCCTGGCAGAGAGCCATGGAGGCTGCAGCTCTCCAACCAATGAGCCTGGCAGAGAGCCATGGAGCCTGCAGATCTCTAACCAATGAGCCTGGCAGAGAGCCATGGAACCTGCAGCTCTCCAACTAATGAACGTGTCTAAGAGCCATGGATCCTGCAGCTCTCCAACCAATGAGCCTGGCAGAGAGCCATTTTGCCTGCAGCTCTTTAACCAATGAACCTGGCAGAGAGCCATGGAACCCGCAGCTCTTTAACCAATGAGCCTGGCAAAGAGCCATGGAACCTGCAGTTCTCCAACCAATGAGCCTGGCAACGAAACACGGAACCTGCAGCTCTCCATCCAATGAGCCTGGTAGAGAGCCATGGAACCTGTAGCTCTCCAACCAATGAACCTGGCAGAGAGCAAACGAACCTGCAGCGCTCAAACCAATGAGCCTAGCTGAGAGACATGGAAACAGCAGCTTTCCAACCAACGAGCCTGGCAGAGAGCCATGGAGGCTGCAGTTCTCCAACCAATGAGCCTAGCAGAGAGCCATGGAACCTGCAGCTCTCCAACCAATGAGCCTGGCAGAGAGCCATGGAGGCTGCAGCTCTCCAACCAATGAGCCTGGCAGAGAGCCATGGAACCTGCAGCTCTCCAACCAATGAGCCTGGCAGAGAGCCATGGAACCTGCAGCTCTCCAACCAATGAGCAGAGAGCCATGGAACCTGCAGCTCTCCAACCAATGAGCCTGGCAGAGAGCCATGGAACCTGCAGCTCTCCAACCAATGAGCCTGGCAGACAGCCATGGAACCTGCAGCTCTCCAACCAATGAGCCTGGCAGACACCCATGGAACCTGCAGCTCTACAACCAATGAGCAGAGAGCCATGGAACTTGCAGCTCTCCAAACCAATGAGCCTGGAAGAGAACCATGGAGCCTGCAGCTCTTTAACCAATGAGCCTGGCAGAGAGCCATGGAACCTGCAGCTCTCCAACCAATGAGCCTGGCAGAGAGCCATGGAACCTGCAGCTCTCCAACCAATGAGCAGAGAGCCATGGAACCTGCAGCTCTCCAACCAATGAGCCTGGCAGAGAGCCATGGAACCCGCTGCTCTTTAACCAATGAGCCTGGCAGAGAGCCATGGAACCTGCAGTTCTCCAACCAATGAGTCTGGCAACGAAACACGGAACCTGCAGCTCTCCAACCAATGAGCCTGGTAGAGAGCCATGGAACCTGCAGCTCTCCAACCAATGAGCCTGGCAGAGAACCATGGATTCTGCAGTTCTCCAACCAATGAGCCTGGCAGAGAACCATGGATTCTGCAGTTCTCCAACCAATGAGCCTGGCAGAGAGCCATGGAACCTGCAGCTCTCCAACCAATGAGCCTGGCAACGAAACATGGAGCCTGCAGATCTCTAACCAATGAGCCTGGCAGAGAGCCATGGAACCTGCAGCTCTCCAACCAATGAACGTGTCTAAGAGCCATGGATCCTGCAGCTCTCAAACCAATGAGCCTGGCAGAGAGCCATTTTGCCTGCAGCTCTTTAACCAATGAACCTAGCAGAGAGCCATGGAACCTGCAGCTCTCCAACCAATGAGCCTGGCAGAGAGCCATGGAGCCTGCAGCTCTCCAACCAATGAACCTGGCAGAGAACCATGGAGCCTGCAGCTCTTTAACCAATGAGCCTGGCAGAGAGCCATGGAACCTGCAGATCTCCAACCAATGAGCCTGGCAGAGAATCAATGGAACCTGCAGCGCTCCAACCAATGAGCCTGGCAGAGAGCCATGGAACCTGCAGCTCTCCAACCAATGAGCCTGGCAGACACCCATGGAACCTGCAGCTCTACAACCAATGAGCAGAGAGCCATGGAACTTGCAGCTCTCCAAACCAATGAGCCTGGAAGAGAACCATGGAGCCTGCAGCTCTTTAACCAATGAGCCTGGCAGAGAGCCATGGAACCTGCAGCTCTCCAACCAATGAGCCTGGCAGAGAGCCATGGAACCTGCAGCTCTCCAACCAATGAGCAGAGAGCCATGGAACCTGCAGCTCTCCAACCAATGAGCCTGGCAGAGAGCCATGGAACCCGCTGCTCTTTAACCAATGAGCCTGGCAGAGAGCCATGGAACCTGCAGTTCTCCAACCAATGAGCCTGGCAAAGAAACATGGAACCTGCAGATCTCCAACCAATGAGCCTGGCAGAGAACTATGGAGCCTGCAGCGCTCCAACCAATGAGCTAGGCAGAGAGCCATGGAACCTGCAGCTCTCCAACCAATGAGCCTGGCAGAGAGCCATGGAACCTGCAGCGTTCCAACCAATGAACCTGGCAAAGAAACATGGAACCTGCAGCTCTCCAACCAATGAGACTGGCAGAGAGCCATGGAACCTGCAGCGCTCCAACCAATGAGCCTGCCAAGAAACATGGAACCTGCAGATCTCCAACCAATGAGCCTGGCAGAGAGCCATGGAACCTGCAGCTCTCCAACCAATGAGCCTGGCAGAGAGCCATGGAACCTGCAGCTCTCCAGCCAATGAGCCTGGCAGAGAACCATGGAACCTGCAGCGCTCCAACCGATGAGCCTGGCAGAGAGCCATGGAACCTGCGGTTCTACAACCAATGAACTTGGCTGAGAGCAGTGGAACCTGCAGCTCTCCAACCAATGAGCCTGGCAGAGAGCCATGGAACTTGCAGCTCTTTAACCAATTAGCCTAGTAGAGAGCCATGGAACCTGCAGCTCTCTAACCAATGAGCCTGGCAGAGAGCATGGAACCTGCAGCTCTCCAACCAATGAGCCTGGCAGAGAGCCATGGAACCTGCAGTTCTCCAACCAATGAGCCTGGCAACGAAACATGGAACCTGCAGCTCTCCAACCAATGAGCCTGGCAGAGAGCCATGGAACCTGCAGCTCTCCAACCAATGAGCCTGGCAGAGAGCCATGGAACCTGCAGTTCTCCAACCAATGAGCCTGGCAGAGAGCCATGGAACCTGCAGCTCTCCAACCAATGAGCCTGGCAACGAAACATGGAACCTGCAGCTCTCCAACCAATGAGCCTGGCAGAGAGCCATGGAGGCTGCAGCTCTCCAACCAATGAGCCTGGCAGAGAGCCATGGAGCCTGCAGATCTCTAACCAATGAGCCTGGCAGAGAGCCATGGAACCTGCAGCTCTCCAACCAATAAACGTGTCTAAGAGCCATGGATCCTGCAGCTCTCCAACCAATGAGCCTGGAAGAGAGCCATTTTGCCTGCATCTCTTTAACCAATGAACCTGGCAGAGAGCCATGGAACCTGCAGCTCTCTAACCAATGAGCCTGGCAGAGAGCCATGGAACCCGCAGCTCTTTAACCAATGAGCCTGGCAGAGAGCCATGGAACCTGCAGATCTCCAACCAATGAGCCTGGCAGAGAATCAATGGAACCTGCAGCGCTCCAACCAATGAGCCTGGCAGAGAGCCATGGAACCTGCAGCTCTCCAACCAATGAGCCTGGAAGAGAGCCATGGAGCCTGCAGATCTCCAACCAATGAGCCTGACAGAGAGCCATGGAATCTGCAGCGCTCCTATCAATGAGCCTGGCAAAGAGCCATGGAACCTGCAGCTCTCCAACCAATGAGCCTGGCAGAGAGCCATGACACCTGCAGCTCTCCAGCCAATGAGCCTGGCAGAGAGCCGTGGAACCTGCAGCTCTCCAACCAATGAGCCTGGCAGAGAGCCATGGAACATGCAGCTCTTTAACCAATGAACCTGGCAGAGAGCCATGGAACCTGCAGCTCTCCAACCAATGAGCCTGGCTGAGAGCCGTGGAACCTGCAGCTCTTTAACCAATGAGCCTGGCAAAGAAATAAGGAACCTGCAGCTCTCCAGCCAATGAGCCTGGCAGAGAGCCATGGAGCCTGCAGATCTCCAACCAGTGAGCCTGGCAGAGAGCCATGGAACCTGCAGCGCTCCAACCAATGAGCCTGGCAGAGAGACATGGAACCTGCAGCTCTCCAACCAATGAGCCTGGCAGAGAGCCGTGGAACCTGCAGCTCTCCAACCAATGAGCCTGGCAGAGAGCCATGGAACCTGCGGTTCTACAACCAATGAACTTGGCTGAGAGCAGTGGAACCTGCAGCTCTCCAACCAATGAGCCTGGCAGAGAGCCATGGAACCTGCGGTTCTACAACCAATGAACTTGGCTGAGAGCAGTGGAACCTGCAGCTCTCCAGCCAATGAGCCTGGCAGAGAGCCATGGAACCTGCAGCGCTCCAACCAATGAGCCTGGCAGAGAGCCATGGAGCCTGCAGCGCTCCAACCAATGAGCCTGGCAGAGAGCCATGGAACCTGCAGCTCTCCAACCAAGGAGCCTGGCAGAGAGCCGTGGAACCTGCAGCTATCCAACCAATGAGCCTGGCAGAGAGCCATGGAACCTGCGGTTCTACAACCAATGAACTTGGCTGAGAGCAGTGGAACCTGCAGCTCTCCAACCAATGAGCCTGACAGAGAGCCATGGAACCTGCAGTTCTTTAACCAATTAGCCTAGTAGAGAGCCATGGAACCTGCAGCTCTCTAACCAATGAGTCTGGCAGAGAGCCATGGAACCTGCAGTTCTTTAACCAATTAGCCTAGTAGAGAGCCATGGAACCTGCAGCTCTCCAACCTATGAGCCTGGCAGAGAGCCATGGAACCTGCAGTTCTCCAACCAATGAGCCTGGCAACGAAACATGGAACCTGCAGCTCTCCAACCAATGAGCCTGGCAGAGAGCCATGGAACCTGCAGCTCTCCAACCAATGAGCCTGGCAGAGAGCCATGGAACCTGCAGCTCTCCAACCAATGAGCCTGGCAGAGAGCCATGGAACCTGCAGTTCTCCAACCAATGAGCCTGGCAACGAAACATGGAACCTGCAGCTCTCCAACCAATGATCCTGGCAGAGAGCCATGGAGCCTGCAGCTCTCCAACCAATGAGCCTGGCAGAGAGCCATGGAACCTGCAGTTCTCCAACCAATGAGCCTGGCAGAGAGCCATGGAACCTGCAGCTCTCCAACCAATGAGCCTGGCAACGAAACATGGAACCTGCAGCTCTCCAACCAATGAGCCTGGCAGAGAGCCATGGAGGCTGCAGCTCTCCAACCAATGAGCCTGGCAGAGAGCCATGGAGCCTGCAGATCTCTAACCAATGAGCCTGGCAGAGAGCCATGGAACCTGCAGCTCTCCAACCAATAAACGTGTCTAAGAGCCATGGATCCTGCAGCTCTCCAACCAATGAGCCTGGCAGAGAGCCATTTTGCCTGCATCTCTGTAACCAATGAAGCTGGCAGAGAGCCATGGAACCTGCAGCTCTCTAACCAATGAGCCTGGCAGAGAGCCATGGAACCTGCAGCTCTTTAACCAATGAGCCTGGCAGAGAGCCATGGAACCTGCAGATCTTCAACCAATGAGCCTGGCAGAGAATCAATGGAACCTGCAGCGCTCCAACCAATGAGCCTGGCAGAGAGCCATGGAACCTGCAGCTCTCCAACCAATGAGCCTGGCAGAGAGCCATGGAGCCTGCAGATCTCCAACCAATGAGCCTGACAGAGAGCCATGGAATCTGCAGCGCTCCAATCAATGAGCCTGGCAGAGAGCCATGGAACCTGCAGCTCTCCAACCAATGAGCCTGGCAGAGAGCCATGGAACCTGCAGCTCTCCAGCCAATGAGCCTGGCAGAGAGCCGTGGAACCTGCAGCTCTCCAGCCAATGAGCCTGGCAGAGAGCCATGGAACATGCAGCTCTTCAACCAATGAACCTGGCAGAGAGCCATGGAACCTGAATCTCTCCAACCAATGAGCCTGGCTGAGAGCCGTGGAACCTGCAGCTCTTTAACCAATGAGCCTGGCAAAGAAATATGGAACCTGCAGCTCTCCAGCCAATGAGCCTGGCAGAGAGCCATGGAGCCTGCAGATCTCCAACCAATGAGCCTGGCCGAGAGCCATGGAACCTGCAGCGCTCCAACCAATGAGCCTGGCAGAGAGACATGGAACCTGCAGCTCTCCAACCAATGAGCCTGGCAGAGAGCCGTGGAACCTGCAGCTCTCCAACCAATGAGCCTGGCAGAGAGCCATGGAACCTGCGGTTCTACAACCAATGAACTTGGCTGAGAGCAGTGGAACCTGCAGCTCTCCAACCAATGAGCCTGGCAGAGAGCCATGGAACCTGCGGTTCTACAGCCAATGAAATTGGCTGAGAGCAGTGGAACCTGCAGCTCTCCAGCCAATGAGCCTGGCAGAGAGCCATGGAGCCTGCAGATCTCCAACCAATGAGCCTGGCAGAGAGCCATGGAACCTGCAGCGCTCCAACCAATGAGCCTGGCAGAGAGCCATGGAGCCTGCAGCGCTCCAACCAATGAGCCTGGCAGAGAGCCATGGAACCTGCAGCTCTCCAACCAATGAGCCTGGCAGAGAGCCGTGGAACCTGCAGCTCTCCAACCAATGAGCCTGGCAGAGAGCCATGGAACCTGCGGTTCTACAACCAATTAACTTGGCTGAGAGCAGTGGAACCTGCAGCTCTCCAACCAATGAGCCTGGCAGAGAGCCATGGAACCTGCAGTTCTTTAACCAATTAGCCTAGTAGAGAGCCATGGAACCTGCAGCTCTCTAACCAATGAGTCTGGCAGAGAGCCATGGAACCTGCAGTTCTTTAACCAATTAGCCTAGTAGAGAGCCATGGAGCCTGCAGCTCTCCAACCTATGAGCCTGGCAGAGAGCCATGGAACCTGCAGTTCTCCAACCAATGAGCCTGGCAACGAAACATAGAACCTGCAGCTCTCCAACCAATGAGTCTGGCAGAGAGCCATGGAACCTGCAGCTCTCCAACCAATGAGCCTGGCACAGAGCCATGGAACCTGCAGTTCTCCAACCAATGAGCCTGGCAGAGAGCCATGGAACCTGCAGCTCTCCAACCAATGAGCCTGGCAACGAAACATGGAACCTGCAGCTCTCCAACCAATGAGCCTGGCAGAGAGCCATGGAGGCTGCAGCTCTCCAACCAATGAGCCTGGCAGAGAGCCATGGAGCCTGCAGATCTCTAACCAATGAGCCTGGCAGAGAGCCATGGAACCTGCAGCTCTCCAACCAATGAGCCTGGCAGAGAGCCATGGAACCTGCGGTTCTACAGCCAATGAACTTGGCTGAGAGCAGTGGAACCTGCAGCTCTCCAGCCAATGAGCCTGGCAGAGAGCCATGGAGCCTGCAGATCTCCAACCAATGAGCCTGGCAGAGAGCCATGGAACCTGCAGCGCTCCAACCAATGAGCCTGGCAGAGAGCCATGGAGCCTGCAGCGCTCCAACCAATGAGCCTGGCAGAGAGCCATGGAACCTGCAGCTCTCCAACCAATGAGCCTGGCAGAGAGCCGTGGAACCTGCAGCTCTCCAACCAATGAGCCTGGCAGAGAGCCATGGAACCTGCGGTTCTACAACCAATGAACTTGGCTGAGAGCAGTGGAACCTGCAGCTCTCCAACCAATGAGCCTGGCAGAGAGCCATGGAACCTGCAGTTCTTTAACCAATTAGCCTTGTAGAGAGCCATGGAACCTGCAGCTCTCTAACCAATGAGTCTGGCAGAGAGCCATGGAACCTGCAGTTCTTTAACCAATTAGCCTAGTAGAGAGCCATGGAACCTGCAGCTCTGCAACCTATGAGCCTGGCAGAGAGCCATGGAACCTGCAGTTCTCCAACCAATGAGCCTGGCAACGAAACATGGAACCTGCAGCTCTCCAACCAATGAGCCTGGCAGAGAGCCATGGAACCTGCAGCTCTCCAACCAATGAGCCTGGCAGAGAGCCATGGAACCTGCAGTTCTCCAACCAATGAGCCTGGCAGAGAGCCATGGAACCTGCAGCTCTCCAACCAATGAGCCTGGCAACGAAACATGGAACCTGCAGCTCTCCAACCAATGAGCCTGGCAGAGAGCCATGGAGGCTGCAGCTCTCCAACCAATGAGCCTGGCAGAGAGCCATGGAGCCTGCAGATCTCTAACCAATGAGCCTGGCAGAGAGCCATGGAACCTGCAGCTCTCCAACCAATGAACGTGTCTAAGAGCCATGGATCCTGCAGCTCTCCAACCAATGAGCCTGGCAGAGAGCCATTTTGCCTGCAGCTCTTTAACCAATGAACTTGGCAGAGAGCCATGGAACCCGCAGCTCTTTAACCAATGAGCCTGGCAGAGAGCCATGGAACCTGCAGTTCTCCAACCAATGAGCCTGGCAACGAAACACGGAACCTGCAGCTCTCCAACCAATGAGCCTGGTAGAGAGCCATGGAACCTGTAGCTCTCCAACCAATGAACCTGGCAGAGAGCAAACGAACCTGCAGCGCTCAAACCAATGAGCCTAGCTGAGAGACATGGAAACAGCAGCTTTCCAACCAACGAGCCTGGCAGAGAGCCATGGAGGCTGCAGCTCTCCAACCAATGAGCCTAGCAGCGAGCCATGGAACCTGCAGCTCTCCAACCAATGAGCCTGGCAGAGAGCCATGGAGGCTGCAGCTCTCCAACCAATGAGCCTGGCAGAGAGCCATGGAACCTGCAGCTCTCCAACCAATGAGCCTGGCAGAGAGCCATGGAACCTGCAGCTCTCCAACCAATGAGCCTGGCAGAGAGCCATGGAACCGGCAGCTCTCCAACCAATGAGCAGAGAGCCATGGAACCTGCAGCTCTCCAACCAATGAGCCTGGCAGAGAGCCATGGAACCTGCAGCTCTCCAACCAATGAGCCTGGCAGACAGCCATGGAACCTGCAGCTCTCCAACCAATGAGCCTGGCAGACAGCCATGGAACCTGCAGCTCTACAACCAATGAGCAGAGAGCCATGGAACTTGCAGCTCTCCAAACCAATGAGCCTGGAATAGAACCATGGAGCCTGCAGCTCTTTAACCAATGAGCCTGGCAGAGAGCCATGGAACCTGCAGCTCTCCAACCAATGAGCCTGGCAGAGAGCCATGGAACCTGCAGCTCTCCAACCAATGAGCAGAGAGCCATGGAACCTGCAGCTCTCCAACCAATGAGCCTGGCAGAGAGCCATGGAACCCGCTGCTCTTTAACCAATGAGCCTGGCAGAGAGCCATGGAACCTGCAGTTCTCCAACCAATGAGCCTGGCAACGAAACACGGAACCTGCAGCTCTCCAACCAATGAGCCTGGTAGAGAGCCATGGAACCTGCAGCTCTCCAACCAATGAGCCTGGCAGAGAACCATGGAACCTGCAGTTCTCCAACCAATGAGCCTGGCAGAGAGCCATGGAACCTGCAGCTCTCCAACCAATGAGCCTGGCAACGAAACATGGAACCTGCAGCTCTCCAACCAATGAGCCTGGCAGAGAGCCGTGGAGGCTGCAGCTCTCCAACCAATGAGCCTGGCAGAGAGCCATGGAGCCTGCAGATCTCTAACCAATGAGCCTGGCAGAGAGCCATGGAACCTGCAGCTCTCCAACCAATGAACGTGTCTAAGAGCCATGGATCCTGCAGCTCTCCAACCAATGAGCCTGGCAGAGAGCCATTTTGCATTTTGCCTGCAGCTCTTTAACCAATGAACCTAGCAGAGAGCCATGGAACCTGCAGCTCTCCAACCAATGAGCCTGGCAGAGAGCCATGGAGCCTGCAGCTCTCCAACCAATGAACCTGGCAGAGAACCATGGAGCCTGCAGCTCTTTAACCAATGAGCCTGGCAGAGAGCCATGGAACATGCAGATCTCCAACCAATGAGCCTGGCAGAGAATCAATGGAACCTGCAGCGCTCCAACCAATGAGCCTGGCAGAGAGCCATGGAACCTGCAGCTCTCCAACCAATGAGCCTGGCAGAGAGCCATGGAGCCTGCAGATCTCCAACCAATGAGCCTGACAGAGAGCCATGAAACCCGCTGCTCTTTAACCAATGATCCTGGCAGAGAGCCATGGAACCTGCAGTTCTCCAACCAATGAGCCTGGCAACGAAACACGGAACCTGCAGCTCTCCAACCAATGAGCCTGGTAGAGAGCCATGGAACCTGCAGCTCTCCAACCAATGAGCCTGGCAGAGAACCATGGAACCTGCAGTTCTCCAACCAATGAGCCTGGCAGAGAGCCATGGAACCTGCAGCTCTCCAACCAATGAGCCTGGCAACGAAACATGGAACCTGCAGCTCTCCAACCAATGAGCCTGGCAGAGAGCCGTGGAGGCTGCAGCTCTCCAACCAATGAGCCTGGCAGAGAGCCATGGAGCCTGCAGATCTCTAACCAATGAGCCTGGCAGAGAGCCATGGAACCTGCAGCTCTCCAACCAATGAACGTGTCTAAGAGCCATGGATCCTGCAGCTCTCCAACCAATGAGCCTGGCAGAGAGCCATTTTGCATTTTGCCTGCAGCTCTTTAACCAATGAACCTAGCAGAGAGCCATGGAACCTGCAGCTCTCCAACCAATGAGCCTGGCAGAGAGCCATGGAGCCTGCAGCTCTCCAACCAATGAGCCTGGCACAGAGCCATGGAACCTGCAGCTCTTTAACCACTTCGACGCTAATGACAAAGCCAGCTCGTCATGGGCGTTACCTGCCCTGCGCTCATGACGAGCTGGCTTTGTCACAAACAAGCCATTTGCTCCTCCACCAGCGCAGGGCAGGTAAACGCGGTAGCGCTGAAGGTGTTAACCAATGAGCCTGGCAGAGAGCCATGGAACATGCAGATCTCCAACCAATGAGCCTGGCAGAGAATCAATGGAACCTGCAGCGCTCCAACCAATGAGCCTGGCAGAGAGCCATGGAACCTGCAGCTCTCCAACCAATGAGCCTGGCAGAGAGCCATGGAGCCTGCAGATCTCCAACCAATGAGCCTGACAGAGAGCCATGAAACCTGCAGCTCTCCAACCAATGAGCCTGGCAGAGAGCCATGGAACCTGCAGCTTTCCAAACAATGAGCCTGGCAGAGAGCCATGGAACCTGCAGCTCTCCAGCCAATGAGCCTGGCAGAGAGCCATAGAGGCTGCAGCTCTCCAACCAATGAGCCTAGCAGACAGCCATGGAACCTGCAGCTCTCCAACCAATGAACCTGGCAGAGAACCATGGAGCCTGCAGCTCTTTAACCAATGAGCCTGGCAGAGAGCCATGGAACATGCAGATCTCCAACCAATGAGCCTGGCAGAGAATCAATGGAACCTGCAGCGCTCCAACCAATGAGCCTGGCAGAGAGCCATGGAACCTGCAGCTCTCCAACCAATGAGCCTGGCAGAGAGCCATGGAGCCTGCAGATCTCCAACCAATGAGCCTGACAGAGAGCCATGAAACCCGCTGCTCTTTAACCAATGAGCCTGGCAGAGAGCCATGGAACCTGCAGTTCTCCAACCAATGAGCCTGGCAACGAAACACGGAACCTGCAGCTCTCCAACCAATGAGCCTGGTAGAGAGCCATGGAACCTGCAGCTCTCCAACCAATGAGCCTGGCAGAGAACCATGGAACCTGCAGTTCTCCAACCAATGAGCCTGGCAGAGAGCCATGGAACCTGCAGCTCTCCAACCAATGAGCCTGGCAACGAAACATGGAACCTGCAGCTCTCCAACCAATGAGCCTGGCAGAGAGCCGTGGAGGCTGCAGCTCTCCAACCAATGAGCCTGGCAGAGAGCCATGGAGCCTGCAGATCTCTAACCAATGAGCCTGGCAGAGAGCCATGGAACCTGCAGCTCTCCAACCAATGAACGTGTCTAAGAGCCATGGATCCTGCAGCTCTCCAACCAATGAGCCTGGCAGAGAGCCATTTTGCATTTTGCCTGCAGCTCTTTAACCAATGAACCTAGCAGAGAGCCATGGAACCTGCAGCTCTCCAACCAATGAGCCTGGCAGAGAGCCATGGAGCCTGCAGCTCTCCAACCAATGAACCTGGCAGAGAACCATGGAGCCTGCAGCTCTTTAACCAATGAGCCTGGCAGAGAGCCATGGAACATGCAGATCTCCAACCAATGAGCCTGGCAGAGAATCAATGGAACCTGCAGCGCTCCAACCAATGAGCCTGGCAGAGAGCCATGGAACCTGCAGCTCTCCAACCAATGAGCCTGGCAGAGAGCCATGGAGCCTGCAGATCTCCAACCAATGAGCCTGACAGAGAGCCATGAAACCTGCAGCTCTCCAACCAATGAGCCTGGCAGAGAGCCATGGAACCTGCAGCTTTCCAAACAATGAGCCTGGCAGAGAGCCATGGAACCTGCAGCTCTCCAGCCAATGAGCCTGGCAGAGAGCCATAGAGGCTGCAGCTCTCCAACCAATGAGCCTAGCAGACAGCCATGGAACCTGCAGCTCTCCAACCAATGAGCCTGGCAGAGAGCCATGGAACCTGCAGCTCTCCAACCAATGAGCCAGGCTGAGAGCAGAGGAACCTGCAGCTCTCCAACCAATGAACCTGGCAGAGAGCAAAGGAACCTGCAGCGCTCCAACCAATGAGCCTGGCTGAGAGACATGGAACCAGCAGCTTTCCAACCAACGAGCCTGGCAGAGAGCCATGGAGGCTGCAGCTCTCCAACCAATGAGCCTGGCAGAGAGCCATGGAGGCTGCAGCTCTCCAATTAATGAGCCTGGCAGAGAGCCATGGAACCTGCAGCTCTCCAACCAATGAGCCTGGCAGAGAGCCATGGAACCTGCAACTCTCCAACCAATGAGCAGAGAGCCATGGAACCTGCAGCTCTCCAACCAATGAGCCTGGCAGAGAGCCATGGAACCTGCAGCTCTCCAACCAATGAGCCCTGCAGAGAGCCATGGAACCTGCAGCTCTCCAGCCAATGAGCCTGGCAGAGAACCATGGAACCTGCAGCGCTCCAACCGATGAGCCTGGCAGGGAGCCATGGAACCTGCAGCTCTCCAGCCAATGAGCCTGGCAGAGAGCCATGGAGCCTGCAGATCTCCAACCAATGAGCCTGGCAGAGAGCCATGGAACCTGCAGCGCTCCAACCAATGAGCCTGGCAGAGAGCCATGGAGCCTGCAGCACTCCAACCAATGAGCCTGACAGAGAGCCATGGAACCTGCAGCTCTCAAACCAATGAGCCTGGCAGAGAGCCGTGGAACCTGCAGCTCTCCAACCAATGAGCATGGCAGAGAGCCATGGCACCTGCAGCTCTTTAACCAATTAGCCTAGTACAGAGCCATGGAACCTGCAGCGCTCCAACCAATGAGCCTGGCAGAGAGCCATGGAACCTGCAGCTCTCTAACCAATGAGCCTGGCAGAGAGCCATGGAACCTGCGGTTCTACAACCAATGAACTTGGCTGAGAGCAGTGGAACCTGCAGCTCTCCAACCAATGAGCCTGGCAGAGAGCCATGGAACTTGCAGCTCTTTAACCAATTAGCCTAGTAGAGAGCCATGGAACCTGCAGCTCTCTAACCAATCAGCCTGGCAGAGAGCATGGAACCTGCAGCTCTCCAACCAATGAGCCTGGCAGAGAGCCATGGAACCTGCAGTTCTCCAACCAATGAGCCTGGCAACGAAACATGGAACCTGCAGCTCTCCAACCAATGAGCCTGGCAGAGAGCCATGGAACCTGCAGCTCTCCAACCAATGAGCCTGGCAGAGAGCCATGGAACCTGCAGTTCTCCAACCAATGAGCCTGGCAGAGAGCCATGGAACCTGCAGCTCTCCAACCAATGAGCCTGGCAACGAAACATGGAACCTGCAGCTCTCCAACCAATGAGCCTGGCAGAGAGCCATGGAGGCTGCAGCTCTCCAACCAATGAGCCTGGCAGAGAGCCATGGAGCCTGCAGATCTCTAACCAATGAGCCTGGCAGAGAGCCATGGAACCTGCAGCTCTCCAACCAATAAACGTGTCTAAGAGCCATGGATCCTGCAGCTCTCCAACCAATGAGCCTGGAAGAGAGCCATTTTGCCTGCATCTCTTTAACCAATGAACCTGGCAGAGAGCCATGGAACCTGCAGCTCTCTAACCAATGAGCCTGGCAGAGAGCCATGGAACCCGCAGCTCTTTAACCAATGAGCCTGGCAGAGAGCCATGGAACCTGCAGATCTCCAACCAATGAGCCTGGCAGAGAATCAATGGAACCTGCAGCGCTCCAACCAATGAGCCTGGCAAAGAGCCATGGAACCTGCAGCTCTCCAACCAATGAGCCTGGCAGAGAGCCATGGAACCTGCAGCTCTCCAGCCAATGAGCCTGGCAGAGAGCCGTGGAACCTGCAGCTCTCCAACCAATGAGCCTGGCAGAGAGCCATGGAACATGCAGCTCTTTAACCAATGAACCTGGCAGAGAGCCATGGAACCTGCAGCTCTCCAACCAATGAGCCTGGCTGAGAGCCGTGGAACCTGCAGCTCTTTAACCAATGAGCCTGGCAAAGAAATAAGGAACCTGCAGCTCTCCAGCCAATGAGCCTGGCAGAGAGCCATGGAGCCTGCAGATCTCCAACCAGTGAGCCTGGCAGAGAGCCATGGAACCTGCAGCGCTCCAACCAATGAGCCTGGCAGAGAGACATGGAACCTGCAGCTCTCCAACCAATGAGCCTGGCAGAGAGCCGTGGAACCTGCAGCTCTCCAACCAATGAGCCTGGCAGAGAGCCATGGAACCTGCGGTTCTACAACCAATGAACTTGGCTGAGAGCAGTGGAACCTGCAGCTCTCCAACCAATGAGCCTGGCAGAGAGCCATGGAACCTGCGGTTCTACAACCAATGAACTTGGCTGAGAGCAGTGGAACCTGCAGCTCTCCAGCCAATGAGCCTGGCAGAGAGCCATGGAACCTGCAGCGCTCCAACCAATGAGCCTGGCAGAAAGCCATGGAGCCTGCAGCGCTCCAACCAATGAGCCTGGCAGAGAGCCATGGAACCTGCAGCTCTCCAACCAATGAGCCTGGCAGAGAGCCGTGGAACCTGCAGCTCTCCAACCAATGAGCCTGGCAGAGAGCCATGGAACCTGCGATTCTACAACCAATGAACTTGGCTGAGAGCAGTGGAACCTGCAGCTCTCCAACCAATGAGCCTGACAGAGAGCCATGGAACCTGCAGTTCTTTAACCAATTAGCCTAGTAGAGAGCCATGGAACCTGCAGCTCTCTAACCAATGAGTCTGGCAGAGAGCCATGGAACCTGCAGTTCTTTAACCAATTAGCCTAGTAGAGAGCCATGGAACCTGCAGCTCTCCAACCTATGAGCCTGGCAGAGAGCCATGGAACCTGCAGTTCTCCAACCAATGAGCCTGGCAACGAAACATGGAACCTGCAGCTCTCCAACCAATGAGCCTGGCAGAGAGCCATGGAACCTGCAGCTCTCCAACCAATGAGCCTGGCAGAGAGCCATGGAACCTGCAGCTCTCCAACCAATGAGCCTGGCAGAGAGCCATGGAACCTGCAGTTCTCCAACCAATGAGCCTGGCAACGAAACATGGAACCTGCAGCTCTCCAACCAATGATCCTGGCAGAGAGCCATGGAGCCTGCAGCTCTCCAACCAATGAGCCTGGCAGAGAGCCATGGAACCTGCAGTTCTCCAACCAATGAGCCTGGCAGAGAGCCATGGAACCTGCAGCTCTCCAACCAATGAGCCTGGCAACGAAACATGGAACCTGCAGCTCTCCAACCAATGAGCCTGGCAGAGAGCCATGGAGGCTGCAGCTCTCCAACCAATGAGCCTGGCAGAGAGCCAGGGAGCCTGCAGATCTCTAACCAATGAGCCTGGCAGAGAGCCATGGAACCTGCAGCTCTCCAACCAATAAACGTGTCTAAGAGCCATGGATCCTGCAGCTCTCCAACCAATGAGCCTGGCAGAGAGCCATTTTGCCTGCATCTCTGTAACCAATGAACCTGGCAGAGAGCCATGGAACCTGCAGCTCTCTAACCAATGAGCCTGGCAGAGAGCCATGGAACCCGCAGCTCTTTAACCAATGAGCCTGGCAGAGAGCCATGGAACCTGCAGATCTTCAACCAATGAGCCTGGCAGAGAATCAATGGAACCTGCAGCGCTCCAACCAATGAGCCTGGCAGAGAGCCATGGAACCTGCAGCTCTCCAACCAATGAGCCTGGCAGAGAGCCATAAAGCCTGCAGATCTCCAACCAATGAGCCTGACAGAGAGCCATGGAATCTGCAGCGCTCCAATCAATGAGCCTGGCAGAGAGCCATGGAACCTGCAGCTCTCCAACCAATGAGCCTGGCAGAGAGCCATGGAACCTGCAGCTCTCCAGCCAATGAGCCTGGCAGAGAGCCGTGGAACCTGCAGCTCTCCAACCAATGAGCCTGGCAGAGAGCCATGGAACATGCAGCTCTTCAACCAATGAACCTGGCAGAGAGCCATGGAACCTGCATCTCTCCAACCAATGAGCCTGGCTGAGAGCCGTGGAACCTGCAGCTCTTTAACCAATGAGCCTGGCAAAGAAATATGGAACCTGCAGCTCTCCAGCCAATGAGCCTGGCAGAGAGCCATGGAGCCTGCAGCTCTCCAACCAATGAGCCTGGCAGAGAGACATGGAACCTGCAGCTCTCCAACCAATGAGCCTGGCAGAGAGCCGTGGAACCTGCAGCTCTCCAACCAATGAGCCTGGCAGAGAGCCATGGAACCTGCGGTTCTACAACCAATGAACTTGGCTGAGAGCAGTGGAACCTGCAGCTCTCCAACCAATGAGCCTGGCAGAGAGCCATGGAACCTGCGGTTCTACAGCCAATGAACTTGGCTGAGAGCAGTGGAACCTGCAGCTCTCCAGCCAATGAGCCTGGCAGAGAGCCATGGAGCCTGCAGATCTCCAACCAATGAGCCTGGCAGAGAGCCATGGAACCTGCAGCGCTCCAACCAATGAGCCTGGCAGAGAGCCATGGAGCCTGCAGCGCTCCAACCAATGAGCCTGGCAGAGAGCCATGGAACCTGCAGCTCTCCAACCAATGAGCCTGGCAGAGAGCCGTGGAACCTGCAGCTCTCCAACCAATGAGCCTGGCAGAGAGCCATGGAACCTGCAGTTCTTTAACCAATTAGCCTAGTAGAGAGCCATGGAACCTGCAGCTCTCCAACCTATGAGCCTGGCAGAGAGCCATGGAACCTGCAGTTCTCCAACCAATGAGCCTGGCAACGAAACATAGAACCTGCAGCTCTCCAACCAATGAGCCTGGCAGAGAGCCATGGAACCTGCAGCTCTCCAACCAATGAGCCTGGCACAGAGCCATGGAACCTGCAGTTCTCCAACCAATGAGCCTGGCAGAGAGCCATGGAACCTGCAGCTCTCCAACCAATGAGCCTGGCAACGAAACATGGAACCTGCAGCTCTCCAACCAATGAGCCTGGCAGAGAGCCATGGAGGCTGCAGCTCTCCAACCAATGAGCCTGGCAGAGAGCCATGGAGCCTGCAGATCTCTAACCAATGAGCCTGGCAGAGAGCCATGGAACCTGCAGCTCTCCAACCAATGGGCCTGGCAGAGAGCCATGGAACCTGCGGTTCTACAGCCAATGAACTTGGCTGAGAGTAGTGGAACCTGCAGCTCTCCAGCCAATGAGCCTGGCAGAGAGCCATGGAGCCTGCAGATCTCCAACCAATGAGCCTGGCAGAGAGCCATGGAACCTGCAGCACTCCAACCAATGAGCCTGGCAGAGAGCCATGGAGCCTGCAGCGCTCCAACCTTTGAGCCTGGCAGAGAGCCATGGAACCTGCAGCTCTCCAACCAATGAGCCTGGAAGAGAGCCGTGGAACCTGCAGCTCTCCAACCAATGAGCCTGGCAGAGAGCCATGGAACCTGCGGTTCTACAACCAATGAACTTGGCTGAGAGCAGTGGAACCTGCAGCTCTCCAACCAATGAGCCTGGCAGAGAGCCATGGAACCTGCAGTTCTGTAGCCAATTAGCCTAGTAGAGAGCCATGGAACCTGCAGCTCTCTAACCAATGAGTCTGGCAGAGAGCCATGGAACCTGCAGTTCTTTAACCAATTAGCCTATTAGAGAGCCATGGAACCTGCAGCTCTGCAACCTATGAGCCTGGCAGAGAGCCATGGAGCCTGCAGCACTCCAACCAATGAGCCTGACAGAGAGCCATGGAACCTGCAGCTCTCAAACCAATGAGCCTGGCAGAGAGCCGTGGAACCTGCAGCTCTCCAACCAATGAGCATGGCAGAGAGCCATGGCACCTGCAGCTCTTTAACCAATTAGCCTAGTAGAGAGCCATGGAACCTGCAGCGCTCCAACCAATGAGCCTGGCAGAGAGCCATGGAACCTGCAGCTCTTTAACCAATTAGCCTAGTAGAGAGCCATGGAACCTGCAGCTCTCTAACCAATGAGCCTGGCAGAGAGCCATGGAACCTGCGGTTCTACAACCAATGAACTTGGCTGAGAGCAGTGGAACCTGCAGCTCTCCAACCAATGAGCCTGGCAGAGAGCCATGGAACTTGCAGCTCTTTAACCAATTAGCCTAGTAGAGAGCCATGGAACCTGCAGCTCTCTAACCAATGAGCCTGGCAGAGAGCATGGAACCTGCAGCTCTCCAACCAATGAGCCTGGCAGAGAGCCATGGAACCTGCAGTTCTCCAACCAATGAGCCTGGCAACGAAACATGGAACCTGCAGCTCTCCAACCAATGAGCCTGGCAGAGAGCCATGGAACCTGCAGCTCTCCAACCAATGAGCCTGGCAGAGAGCCATGGAACCTGCAGTTCTCCAACCAATGAGCCTGGCAGAGAGCCATGGAACCTGCAGCTCTCCAACCAATGAGCCTGGCAACGAAACATGGAACCTGCAGCTCTCCAACCAATGAGCCTGGCAGAGAGCCATGGAGGCTGCAGCTCTCCAACCAATGAGCCTGGCAGAGAGCCATGGAGCCTGCAGATCTCTAACCAATGAGCCTGGCAGAGAGCCATGGAACCTGCAGCTCTCCAACCAATAAACGTGTCTAAGAGCCATGGATCCTGCAGCTCTCCAACCAATGAGCCTGGAAGAGAGCCATTTTGCCTGCATCTCTTTAACCAATGAACCTGGCAGAGAGCCATGGAACCTGCAGCTCTCTAACCAATGAGCCTGGCAGAGAGCCATGGAACCCGCAGCTCTTTAACCAATGAGCCTGGCAGAGAGCCATGGAACCTGCAGATCTCCAACCAATGAGCCTGGCAGAGAATCAATGGAACCTGCAGCGCTCCAACCAATGAGCCTGGCAGAGAGCCATGGAACCTGCAGCTCTCCAACCAATGAGCCTGGAAGAGAGCCATGGAGCCTGCAGATCTCCAACCAATGAGCCTGACAGAGAGCCATGGAATCTGCAGCGCTCCTATCAATGAGCCTGGCAAAGAGCCATGGAACCTGCAGCTCTCCAACCAATGAGCCTGGCAGAGAGCCATGACACCTGCAGCTCTCCAGCCAATGAGCCTGGCAGAGAGCCGTGGAACCTGCAGCTCTCCAACCAATGAGCCTGGCAGAGAGCCATGGAACATGCAGCTCTTTAACCAATGAACCTGGCAGAGAGCCATGGAACCTGCAGCTCTCCAACCAATGAGCCTGGCTGAGAGCCGTGGAACCTGCAGCTCTTTAACCAATGAGCCTGGCAAAGAAATAAGGAACCTGCAGCTCTCCAGCCAATGAGCCTGGCAGAGAGCCATGGAGCCTGCAGATCTCCAACCAGTGAGCCTGGCAGAGAGCCATGGAACCTGCAGCGCTCCAACCAATGAGCCTGGCAGAGAGACATGGAACCTGCAGCTCTCCAACCAATGAGCCTGGCAGAGAGCCGTGGAACCTGCAGCTCTCCAACCAATGAGCCTGGCAGAGAGCCATGGAACCTGCGGTTCTACAACCAATGAACTTGGCTGAGAGCAGTGGAACCTGCAGCTCTCCAACCAATGAGCCTGGCAGAGAGCCATGGAACCTGCGGTTCTACAACCAATGAACTTGGCTGAGAGCAGTGGAACCTGCAGCTCTCCAGCCAATGAGCCTGGCAGAGAGCCATGGAACCTGCAGCGCTCCAACCAATGAGCCTGGCAGAGAGCCATGGAGCCTGCAGCGCTCCAACCAATGAGCCTGGCAGAGAGCCATGGAACCTGCAGCTCTCCAACCAAGGAGCCTGGCAGAGAGCCGTGGAACCTGCAGCTATCCAACCAATGAGCCTGGCAGAGAGCCATGGAACCTGCGGTTCTACAACCAATGAACTTGGCTGAGAGCAGTGGAACCTGCAGCTCTCCAACCAATGAGCCTGACAGAGAGCCATGGAACCTGCAGTTCTTTAACCAATTAGCCTAGTAGAGAGCCATGGAACCTGCAGCTCTCTAACCAATGAGTCTGGCAGAGAGCCATGGAACCTGCAGTTCTTTAACCAATTAGCCTAGTAGAGAGCAATGGAACCTGCAGCTCTCCAACCTATGAGCCTGGCAGAGAGCCATGGAACCTGCAGTTCTCCAACCAATGAGCCTGGCAACGAAACATGGAACCTGCAGCTCTCCAACCAATGAGCCTGGCAGAGAGCCATGGAACCTGCAGCTCTCCAACCAATGAGCCTGGCAGAGAGCCATGGAACCTGCAGCTCTCCAACCAATGAGCCTGGCAGAGAGCCATGGAACCTGCAGTTCTCCAACCAATGAGCCTGGCAACGAAACATGGAACCTGCAGCTCTCCAACCAATGATCCTGGCAGAGAGCCATGGAGCCTGCAGCTCTCCAACCAATGAGCCTGGCAGAGAGCCATGGAACCTGCAGTTCTCCAACCAATGAGCCTGGCAGAGAGCCATGGAACCTGCAGCTCTCCAACCAATGAGCCTGGCAACGAAACATGGAACCTGCAGCTCTCCAACCAATGAGCCTGGCAGAGAGCCATGGAGGCTGCAGCTCTCCAACCAATGAGCCTGGCAGAGAGCCATGGAGCCTGCAGATCTCTAACCAATGAGCCTGGCAGAGAGCCATGGAACCTGCAGCTCTCCAACCAATAAACGTGTCTAAGAGCCATGGATCCTGTAGCTCTCCAACCAATGAGCCTGGCAGAGAGCCATTTTGCCTGCATCTCTGTAACCAATGAAGCTGGCAGAGAGCCATGGAACCTGCAGCTCTCTAACCAATGAGCCTGGCAGAGAGCCATGGAACCTGCAGCTCTTTAACCAATGAGCCTGGCAGAGAGCCATGGAACCTGCAGATCTTCAACCAATGAGCCTGGCAGAGAATCAATGGAACCTGCAGCGCTCCAACCAATGAGCCTGGCAGAGAGCCATGGAACATGCAGCTCTCCAACCAATGAGCCTGGCAGAGAGCCATGGAGCCTGCAGATCTCCAACCAATGAGCCTGACAGAGAGCCATGGAATCTGCAGCGCTCCAATCAATGAGCCTGGCAGAGAGCCATGGAACCTGCAGCTCTCCAACCAATGAGCCTGGCAGAGAGCCATGGAACCTGCAGCTCTCCAGCCAATGAGCCTGGCAGAGAGCCGTGGAACCTGCAGCTCTCCAGCCAATGAGCCTGGCAGAGAGCCATGGAACATGCAGCTCTTCAACCAATGAACCTGGCAGAGAGCCATGGAACCTGAATCTCTCCAACCAATGAGCCTGGCTGAGAGCCGTGGAACCTGCAGCTCTTTAACCAATGAGCCTGGCAAAGAAATATGGAACCTGCAGCTCTCCAGCCAATGAGCCTGGCAGAGAGCCATGGAGCCTGCAGATCTCCAACCAATGAGCCTGGCCGAGAGCCATGGAACCTGCAGCGCTCCAACCAATGAGCCTGGCAGAGAGACATGGAACCTGCAGCTCTCCAACCAATGAGCCTGGCAGAGAGCCGTGGAACCTGCAGCTCTCCAACCAATGAGCCTGGCAGAGAGCCATGGAACCTGCGGTTCTACAACCAATGAACTTGGCTGAGAGCAGTGGAACCTGCAGCTCTCCAACCAATGAGCCTGGCAGAGAGCCATGGAACCTGCGGTTCTACAGCCAATGAAATTGGCTGAGAGCAGTGGAACCTGCAGCTCTCCAGCCAATGAGCCTGGCAGAGAGCCATGGAGCCTGCAGATCTCCAACCAATGAGCCTGGCAGAGAGCCATGGAACCTGCAGCGCTCCAACCAATGAGCCTGGCAGAGAGCCATGGAGCCTGCAGCGCTCCAACCAATGAGCCTGGCAGAGAGCCATGGAACCTGCAGCTCTCCAACCAATGAGCCTGGCAGAGAGCCGTGGAACCTGCAGCTCTCCAACCAATGAGCCTGGCAGAGAGCCATGGAACCTGCGGTTCTACAACCAATGAACTTGGCTGAGAGCAGTGGAACCTGCAGCTCTCCAACCAATGAGCCTGGCAGAGAGCCATGGAACCTGCAGTTCTTTAACCAATTAGCCTAGTAGAGAGCCATGGAACCTGCAGCTCTCTAACCAATGAGTCTGGCAGAGAGCCATGGAACCTGCAGTTCTTTAACCAATTAGCCTAGTAGAGAGCCATGGAGCCTGCAGCTCTCCAACCTATGAGCCTGGCAGAGAGCCATGGAACCTGCAGTTCTCCAACCAATGAGCCTGGCAACGAAACATAGAACCTGCAGCTCTCCAACCAATGAGTCTGGCAGAGAGCCATGGAACCTGCAGCTCTCCAACCAATGAGCCTGGCACAGAGCCATGGAACCTGCAGTTCTCCAACCAATGAGCCTGGCAGAGAGCCATGGAACCTGCAGCTCTCCAACCAATGAGCCTGGCAACGAAACATGGAACCTGCAGCTCTCCAACCAATGAGCCTGGCAGAGAGCCATGGAGGCTGCAGCTCTCCAACCAATGAGCCTGGCAGAGAGCCATGGAGCCTGCAGATCTCTAACCAATGAGCCTGGCAGAGAGCCATGGAACCTGCAGCTCTCCAACCAATGAGCCTGGCAGAGAGCCATGGAACCTGCGGTTCTACAGCCAATGAACTTGGCTGAGAGCAGTGGAACCTGCAGCTCTCCAGCCAATGAGCCTGGCAGAGAGCCATGGAGCCTGCAGATCTCCAACCAATGAGCCTGGCAGAGAGCCATGGAACCTGCAGCGCTCCAACCAATGAGCCTGGCAGAGAGCCATGGAGCCTGCAGCGCTCCAACCAATGAGCCTGGCAGAGAGCCATGGAACCTGCAGCTCTCCAACCAATGAGCCTGGCAGAGAGCCGTGGAACCTGCAGCTCTCCAACCAATGAGCCTGGCAGAGAGCCATGGAACCTGCGGTTCTACAACCAATGAACTTGGCTGAGAGCAGTGGAACCTGCAGCTCTCCAACCAATGAGCCTGGCAGAGAGCCATGGAACCTGCAGTTCTTTAACCAATTAGCCTTGTAGAGAGCCATGGAACCTGCAGCTCTCTAACCAATGAGTCTGGCAGAGAGCCATGGAACCTGCAGTTCTTTAACCAATTAGCCTAGTAGAGAGCCATGGAACCTGCAGCTCTGCAACCTATGAGCCTGGCAGAGAGCCATGGAACCTGCAGTTCTTCAACCAATGAGCCTGGCAACGAAACATGGAACCTGCAGCTCTCCAACCAATGAGCCTGGCAGAGAGCCATGGAACCTGCAGCTCTCCAACCAATGAGCCTGGCAGAGAGCCATGGAACCTGCAGTTCTCCAACCAATGAGCCTGGCAGAGAGCCATGGAACCTGCAGCTCTCCAACCAATGAGCCTGGCAACGAAACATGGAACCTGCAGCTCTCCAACCAATGAGCCTGGCAGAGAGCCATGGAGGCTGCAGCTCTCCAACCAATGAGCCTGGCAGAGAGCCATGGAGCCTGCAGATCTCTAACCAATGAGCCTGGCAGAGAGCCATGGAACCTGCAGCTCTCCAACCAATGAACGTGTCTAAGAGCCATGGATCCTGCAGCTCTCCAACCAATGAGCCTGGCAGAGAGCCATTTTGCCTGCAGCTCTTTAACCAATGAACTTGGCAGAGAGCCATGGAACCCGCAGCTCTTTAACCAATGAGCCTGGCAGAGAGCCATGGAACCTGCAGTTCTCCAACCAATGAGCCTGGCAACGAAACACGGAACCTGCAGCTCTCCAACCAATGAGCCTGGTAGAGAGCCATGGAACCTGTAGCTCTCCAACCAATGAACCTGGCAGAGAGCAAACGAACCTGCAGCGCTCAAACCAATGAGCCTAGCTGAGAGACATGGAAACAGCAGCTTTCCAACCAACGAGCCTGGCAGAGAGCCATGGAGGCTGCAGCTCTCCAACCAATGAGCCTAGCAGAGAGCCATGGAACCTGCAGCTCTCCAACCAATGAGCCTGGCAGAGAGCCATGGAGGCTGCAGCTCTCCAACCAATGAGCCTGGCAGAGAGCCATGGAACCTGCAGCTCTCCAACCAATGAGCCTGGCAGAGAGCCATGGAACCTGCAGCTCTCCAACCAATGAGCCTGGCAGAGAGCCATGGAACCTGCAGCTCTCCAACCAATGAGCAGAGAGCCATGGAACCTGCAGCTCTCCAACCAATGAGCCTGGCAGAGAGCCATAGAACCTGCAGCTCTCCAACCAATGAGCCTGGCAGACAGCCATGGAACCTGCAGCTCTCCAACCAATGAGCCTGGCAGACAGCCATGGAACCTGCAGCTCTACAACCAATGAGCAGAGAGCCATGGAACTTGCAGCTCTCCAAACCAATGAGCCTGGAATAGAACCATGGAGCCTGCAGCTCTTTAACCAATGAGCCTGGCAGAGAGCCATGGAACCTGCAGCTCTCCAACCAATGAGCCTGGCAGAGAGCCATGGAACCTGCAGCTCTCCAACCAATGAGCAGAGAGCCATGGAACCTGCAGCTCTCCAACCAATGAGCCTGGCAGAGAGCCATGGAACCCGCTGCTCTTTAACCAATGAGCCTGGCAGAGAGCCATGGAACCTGCAGTTCTCCAACCAATGAGCCTGGCAACGAAACACGGAACCTGCAGCTCTCCAACCAATGAGCCTGGTAGAGAGCCATGGAACCTGCAGCTCTCCAACCAATGAGCCTGGCAGAGAACCATGGAACCTGCAGTTCTCCAACCAATGAGCCTGGCAGAGAGCCATGGAACCTGCAGCTCTCCAACCAATGAGCCTGGCAACGAAACATGGAACCTGCAGCTCTCCAACCAATGAGCCTGGCAGAGAGCCGTGGAGGCTGCAGCTCTCCAACCAATGAGCCTGGCAGAGAGCCATGGAGCCTGCAGATCTCTAACCAATGAGCCTGGCAGAGAGCCATGGAACCTGCAGCTCTCCAACCAATGAACGTGTCTAAGAGCCATGGATCCTGCAGCTCTCCAACCAATGAGCCTGGCAGAGAGCCATTTTGCATTTTGCCTGCAGCTCTTTAACCAATGAACCTAGCAGAGAGCCATGGAACCTGCAGCTCTCCAACCAATGAGCCTGGCAGAGAGCCATGGAGCCTGCAGCTCTCCAACCAATGAACCTGGCAGAGAACCATGGAGCCTGCAGCTCTTTAACCAATGAGCCTGGCAGAGAGCCATGGAACATGCAGATCTCCAACCAATGAGCCTGGCAGAGAATCAATGGAACCTGCAGCGCTCCAACCAATGAGCCTGGCAGAGAGCCATGGAACCTGCAGCTCTCCAACCAATGAGCCTGGCAGAGAGCCATGGAGCCTGCAGATCTCCAACCAATGAGCCTGACAGAGAGCCATGAAACCTGCAGCTCTCCAACCAATGAGCCTGGCAGAGAGCCATGGAACCTGCAGCTTTCCAAACAATGAGCCTGGCAGAGAGCCATGGAACCTGCAGCTCTCCAGCCAATGAGCCTGGCAGAGAGCCATAGAGGCTGCAGCTCTCCAACCAATGAGCCTAGCAGACAGCCATGGAACCTGCAGCTCTCCAACCAATGAGCCTGGCAGAGAGCCATGGAACCTGCAGCTCTCCAACCAATGAGCCAGGCTGAGAGCAGAGGAACCTGCAGCTCTCCAACCAATGAACCTGGCAGAGAGCAAAGGAACCTGCAGCGCTCCAACCAATGAGCCTGGCTGAGAGACATGGAACCAGCAGCTTTCCAACCAACGAGCCTGGCAGAGAGCCATGGAGGCTGCAGCTCTCCAACCAATGAGCCTGGCAGAGAGCCATGGAGGCTGCAGCTCTCCAATTAATGAGCCTGGCAGAGAGCCATGGAACCTGCAGCTCTCCAACCAATGAGCCTGGCAGAGAGCCATGGAACCTGCAACTCTCCAACCAATGAGCAGAGAGCCATGGAACCTGCAGCTCTCCAACCAATGAGCCTGGCAGAGAGCCATGGAACCTGCAGCTCTCCAACCAATGAGCCCTGCAGGGAGCCATGGAACCTGCAGCTCTCCAGCCAATGAGCCTGGCAGAGAACCATGGAACCTGCAGCGCTCCAACCGATGAGCCTGGCAGGGAGCCATGGAACCTGCAGCTCTCCAGCCAATGAGCCTGGCAGAGAGCCATGGAGCCTGCAGATCTCCAACCAATGAGCCTGGCAGAGAGCCATGGAACCTGCAGCGCTCCAACCAATGAGCCTGGCAGAGAGCCATGGAGCCTGCAGCACTCCAACCAATGAGCCTGACAGAGAGCCATGGAACCTGCAGCTCTCAAACCAATGAGCCTGGCAGAGAGCCGTGGAACCTGCAGCTCTCCAACCAATGAGCATGGCAGAGAGCCATGGCACCTGCAGCTCTTTAACCAATTAGCCTAGTACAGAGCCATGGAACCTGCAGCGCTCCAACCAATGAGCCTGGCAGAGAGCCATGGAACCTGCAGCTCTTTAACCAATTAGCCTAGTAGAGAGCCATGGAACCTGCAGCTCTCTAACCAATGAGCCTGGCAGAGAGCCATGGAACCTGCGGTTCTACAACCAATGAACTTGGCTGAGAGCAGTGGAACCTGCAGCTCTCCAACCAATGAGCCTGGCAGAGAGCCATGGAACTTGCAGCTCTTTAACCAATTAGCCTAGTAGAGAGCCATGGAACCTGCAGCTCTCTAACCAATCAGCCTGGCAGAGAGCATGGAACCTGCAGCTCTCTAACCAATCAGCCTGGCAGAGAGCATGGAACCTGCAGCTCTCCAACCAATGAGCCTGGCAGAGAGCCATGGAACCTGCAGTTCTCCAACCAATGAGCCTGGCAACGAAACATGGAACCTGCAGCTCTCCAACCAATGAGCCTGGCAGAGAGCCATGGAACCTGCAGCTCTCCAACCAATGAGCCTGGCAGAGAGCCATGGAACCTGCAGTTCTCCAACCAATGAGCCTGGCAGAGAGCCATGGAACCTGCAGCTCTCCAACCAATGAGCCTGGCAACGAAACATGGAACCTGCAGCTCTCCAACCAATGAGCCTGGCAGAGAGCCATGGAGGCTGCAGCTCTCCAACCAATGAGCCTGGCAGAGAGCCATGGAGCCTGCAGATCTCTAACCAATGAGCCTGGCAGAGAGCCATGGAACCTGCAGCTCTCCAACCAATAAACGTGTCTAAGAGCCATGGATCCTGCAGCTCTCCAACCAATGAGCCTGGAAGAGAGCCATTTTGCCTGCATCTCTTTAACCAATGAACCTGGCAGAGAGCCATGGAACCTGCAGCTCTCTAACCAATGAGCCTGGCAGAGAGCCATGGAACCCGCAGCTCTTTAACCAATGAGCCTGGCAGAGAGCCATGGAACCTGCAGATCTCCAACCAATGAGCCTGGCAGAGAATCAATGGAACCTGCAGCGCTCCAACCAATGAGCCTGGCAGAGAGCCATGGAACCTGCAGCTCTCCAACCAATGAGCCTGGAAGAGAGCCATGGAGCCTGCAGATCTCCAACCAATGAGCCTGACAGAGAGCCATGGAATCTGCAGCGCTCCTATCAATGAGCCTGGCAAAGAGCCATGGAACCTGCAGCTCTCCAACCAATGAGCCTGGCAGAGAGCCATGGAACCTGCAGCTCTCCAGCCAATGAGCCTGGCAGAGAGCCGTGGAACCTGCAGCTCTCCAACCAATGAGCCTGGCAGAGAGCCATGGAACATGCAGCTCTTTAACCAATGAGCCTGGCAGAGAGCCATGGAACATGCAGATCTCCAACCAATGAGCCTGGCAGAGAATCAATGGAACCTGCAGCGCTCCAACCAATGAGCCTGGCAGAGAGCCATGGAACCTGCAGCTCTCCAACCAATGAGCCTGGCAGAGAGCCATGGAGCCTGCAGATCTCCAACCAATGAGCCTGACAGAGAGCCATGAAACCTGCAGCTCTCCAACCAATGAGCCTGGCAGAGAGCCATGGAACCTGCAGCTTTCCAAACAATGAGCCTGGCAGAGAGCCATGGAACCTGCAGCTCTCCAGCCAATGAGCCTGGCAGAGAGCCATAGAGGCTGCAGCTCTCCAACCAATGAGCCTAGCAGACAGCCATGGAACCTGCAGCTCTCCAACCAATGAGCCTGGCAGAGAGCCATGGAACCTGCAGCTCTCCAACCAATGAGCCAGGCTGAGAGCAGAGGAACCTGCAGCTCTCCAACCAATGAACCTGGCAGAGAGCAAAGGAACCTGCAGCGCTCCAACCAATGAGCCTGGCTGAGAGACATGGAACCAGCAGCTTTCCAACCAACGAGCCTGGCAGAGAGCCATGGAGGCTGCAGCTCTCCAACCAATGAGCCTGGCAGAGAGCCATGGAGGCTGCAGCTCTCCAATTAATGAGCCTGGCAGAGAGCCATGGAACCTGCAGCTCTCCAACCAATGAGCCTGGCAGAGAGCCATGGAACCTGCAACTCTCCAACCAATGAGCAGAGAGCCATGGAACCTGCAGCTCTCCAACCAATGAGCCTGGCAGAGAGCCATGGAACCTGCAGCTCTCCAACCAATGAGCCCTGCAGAGAGCCATGGAACCTGCAGCTCTCCAGCCAATGAGCCTGGCAGAGAACCATGGAACCTGCAGCGCTCCAACCGATGAGCCTGGCAGGGAGCCATGGAACCTGCAGCTCTCCAGCCAATGAGCCTGGCAGAGAGCCATGGAGCCTGCAGATCTCCAACCAATGAGCCTGGCAGAGAGCCATGGAACCTGCAGCGCTCCAACCAATGAGCCTGGCAGAGAGCCATGGAGCCTGCAGCACTCCAACCAATGAGCCTGACAGAGAGCCATGGAACCTGCAGCTCTCAAACCAATGAGCCTGGCAGAGAGCCGTGGAACCTGCAGCTCTCCAACCAATGAGCATGGCAGAGAGCCATGGCACCTGCAGCTCTTTAACCAATTAGCCTAGTACAGAGCCATGGAACCTGCAGCGCTCCAACCAATGAGCCTGGCAGAGAGCCATGGAACCTGCAGCTCTTTAACCAATTAGCCTAGTAGAGAGCCATGGAACCTGCAGCTCTCTAACCAATGAGCCTGGCAGAGAGCCATGGAACCTGCGGTTCTACAACCAATGAACTTGGCTGAGAGCAGTGGAACCTGCAGCTCTCCAACCAATGAGCCTGGCAGAGAGCCATGGAACTTGCAGCTCTTTAACCAATTAGCCTAGTAGAGAGCCATGGAACCTGCAGCTCTCTAACCAATCAGCCTGGCAGAGAGCATGGAACCTGCAGCTCTCTAACCAATCAGCCTGGCAGAGAGCATGGAACCTGCAGCTCTCCAACCAATGAGCCTGGCAGAGAGCCATGGAACCTGCAGTTCTCCAACCAATGAGCCTGGCAACGAAACATGGAACCTGCAGCTCTCCAACCAATGAGCCTGGCAGAGAGCCATGGAACCTGCAGCTCTCCAACCAATGAGCCTGGCAGAGAGCCATGGAACCTGCAGTTCTCCAACCAATGAGCCTGGCAGAGAGCCATGGAACCTGCAGCTCTCCAACCAATGAGCCTGGCAACGAAACATGGAACCTGCAGCTCTCCAACCAATGAGCCTGGCAGAGAGCCATGGAGGCTGCAGCTCTCCAACCAATGAGCCTGGCAGAGAGCCATGGAGCCTGCAGATCTCTAACCAATGAGCCTGGCAGAGAGCCATGGAACCTGCAGCTCTCCAACCAATAAACGTGTCTAAGAGCCATGGATCCTGCAGCTCTCCAACCAATGAGCCTGGAAGAGAGCCATTTTGCCTGCATCTCTTTAACCAATGAACCTGGCAGAGAGCCATGGAACCTGCAGCTCTCTAACCAATGAGCCTGGCAGAGAGCCATGGAACCCGCAGCTCTTTAACCAATGAGCCTGGCAGAGAGCCATGGAACCTGCAGATCTCCAACCAATGAGCCTGGCAGAGAATCAATGGAACCTGCAGCGCTCCAACCAATGAGCCTGGCAGAGAGCCATGGAACCTGCAGCTCTCCAACCAATGAGCCTGGAAGAGAGCCATGGAGCCTGCAGATCTCCAACCAATGAGCCTGACAGAGAGCCATGGAATCTGCAGCGCTCCTATCAATGAGCCTGGCAAAGAGCCATGGAACCTGCAGCTCTCCAACCAATGAGCCTGGCAGAGAGCCATGGAACCTGCAGCTCTCCAGCCAATGAGCCTGGCAGAGAGCCGTGGAACCTGCAGCTCTCCAACCAATGAGCCTGGCAGAGAGCCATGGAACATGCAGCTCTTTAACCAATGAACCTGGCAGAGAGCCATGGAACCTGCAGCTCTCCAACCAATGAGCCTGGCTGAGAGCCGTGGAACCTGCAGCTCTTTAACCAATGAGCCTGGCAAAGAAATAAGGAACCTGCAGCTCTCCAGCCAATGAGCCTGGCAGAGAGCCATGGAGCCTGCAGATCTCCAACCAGTGAGCCTGGCAGAGAGCCATGGAACCTGCAGCGCTCCAACCAATGAGCCTGGCAGAGAGACATGGAACCTGCAGCTCTCCAACCAATGAGCCTGGCAGAGAGCCGTGGAACCTGCAGCTCTCCAACCAATGAGCCTGGCAGAGAGCCATGGAACCTGCGGTTCTACAACCAATGAACTTGGCTGAGAGCAGTGGAACCTGCAGCTCTCCAACCAATGAGCCTGGCAGAGAGCCATGGAACCTGCGGTTCTACAACCAATGAACTTGGCTGAGAGCAGTGGAACCTGCAGCTCTCCAGCCAATGAGCCTGGCAGAGAGCCATGGAACCTGCAGCGCTCCAACCAATGAGCCTGGCAGAGAGCCATGGAGCCTGCAGCGCTCCAACCAATGAGCCTGGCAGAGAGCCATGGAACCTGCAGCTCTCCAACCAATGAGCCTGGCAGAGAGCCGTGGAACCTGCAGCTCTCCAACCAATGAGCCTGGCAGAGAGCCATGGAACCTGCGGTTCTACAACCAATGAACTTGGCTGAGAGCAGTGGAACCTGCAGCTCTCCAACCAATGAGCCTGACAGAGAGCCATGGAACCTGCAGTTCTTTAACCAATTAGCCTAGTAGAGAGCCATGGAACCTGCAGCTCTCTAACCAATGAGTCTGGCAGAGAGCCATGGAACCTGCAGTTCTTTAACCAATTAGCCTAGTAGAGAGCCATGGAACCTGCAGCTCTCCAACCTATGAGCCTGGCAGAGAGCCATGGAACCTGCAGTTCTCCAACCAATGAGCCTGGCAACGAAACATGGAACCTGCAGCTCTCCAACCAATGAGCCTGGCAGAGAGCCATGGAACCTGCAGCTCTCCAACCAATGAGCCTGGCAGAGAGCCATGGAACCTGCAGCTCTCCAACCAATGAGCCTGGCAGAGAGCCATGGAACCTGCAGTTCTCCAACCAATGAGCCTGGCAACGAAACATGGAACCTGCAGCTCTCCAACCAATGATCCTGGCAGAGAGCCATGGAGCCTGCAGCTCTCCAACCAATGAGCCTGGCAGAGAGCCATGGAACCTGCAGTTCTCCAACCAATGAGCCTGGCAGAGAGCCATGGAACCTGCAGCTCTCCAACCAATGAGCCTGGCAACGAAACATGGAACCTGCAGCTCTCCAACCAATGAGCCTGGCAGAGAGCCATGGAGGCTGCAGCTCTCCAACCAATGAGCCTGGCAGAGAGCCAGGGAGCCTGCAGATCTCTAACCAATGAGCCTGGCAGAGAGCCATGGAACCTGCAGCTCTCCAACCAATAAACGTGTCTAAGAGCCATGGATCCTGCAGCTCTCCAACCAATGAGCCTGGCAGAGAGCCATTTTGCCTGCATCTCTGTAACCAATGAACCTGGCAGAGAGCCATGGAACCTGCAGCTCTCTAACCAATGAGCCTGGCAGAGAGCCATGGAACCCGCAGCTCTTTAACCAATGAGCCTGGCAGAGAGCCATGGAACCTGCAGATCTTCAACCAATGAGCCTGGCAGAGAATCAATGGAACCTGCAGCGCTCCAACCAATGAGCCTGGCAGAGAGCCATGGAACCTGCAGCTCTCCAACCAATGAGCCTGGCAGAGAGCCATGGAGCCTGCAGATCTCCAACCAATGAGCCTGACAGAGAGCCATGGAATCTGCAGCGCTCCAATCAATGAGCCTGGCAGAGAGCCATGGAACCTGCAGCTCTCCAACCAATGAGCCTGGCAGAGAGCCATGGAACCTGCAGCTCTCCAGCCAATGAGCCTGGCAGAGAGCCGTGGAACCTGCAGCTCTCCAACCAATGAGCCTGGCAGAGAGCCATGGAACATGCAGCTCTTCAACCAATGAACCTGGCAGAGAGCCATGGAACCTGCATCTCTCCAACCAATGAGCCTGGCTGAGAGCCGTGGAACCTGCAGCTCTTTAACCAATGAGCCTGGCAAAGAAATATGGAACCTGCAGCTCTCCAGCCAATGAGCCTGGCAGAGAGCCATGGAGCCTGCAGCTCTCCAACCAATGAGCCTGGCAGAGAGACATGGAACCTGCAGCTCTCCAACCAATGAGCCTGGCAGAGAGCCGTGGAACCTGCAGCTCTCCAACCAATGAGCCTGGCAGAGAGCCATGGAACCTGCGGTTCTACAACCAATGAACTTGGCTGAGAGCAGTGGAACCTGCAGCTCTCCAACCAATGAGCCTGGCAGAGAGCCATGGAACCTGCGGTTCTACAGCCAATGAACTTGGCTGAGAGCAGTGGAACCTGCAGCTCTCCAGCCAATGAGCCTGGCAGAGAGCCATGGAGCCTGCAGATCTCCAACCAATGAGCCTGGCAGAGAGCCATGGAACCTGCAGCGCTCCAACCAATGAGCCTGGCAGAGAGCCATGGAGCCTGCAGCGCTCCAACCAATGAGCCTGGCAGAGAGCCATGGAACCTGCAGCTCTCCAACCAATGAGCCTGGCAGAGAGCCGTGGAACCTGCAGCTCTCCAACCAATGAGCCTGGCAGAGAGCCATGGAACCTGCAGTTCTTTAACCAATTAGCCTAGTAGAGAGCCATGGAACCTGCAGCTCTCTAACCAATGAGTCTGGCAGAGAGCCATGGAACCTGCAGTTCTTTAACCAATTAGCCTAGTAGAGAGCCATGGAACCTGCAGCTCTCCAACCTATGAGCCTGGCAGAGAGCCATGGAACCTGCAGTTCTCCAACCAATGAGCCTGGCAACGAAACATAGAACCTGCAGCTCTCCAACCAATGAGCCTGGCAGAGAGCCATGGAACCTGCAGCTCTCCAACCAATGAGCCTGGCACAGAGCCATGGAACCTGCAGTTCTCCAACCAATGAGCCTGGCAGAGAGCCATGGAACCTGCAGCTCTCCAACCAATGAGCCTGGCAACGAAACATGGAACCTGCAGCTCTCCAACCAATGAGCCTGGCAGAGAGCCATGGAGGCTGCAGCTCTCCAACCAATGAGCCTGGCAGAGAGCCATGGAGCCTGCAGATCTCTAACCAATGAGCCTGGCAGAGAGCCATGGAACCTGCAGCTCTCCAACCAATGAGCCTGGCAGAGAGCCATGGAACCTGCGGTTCTACAGCCAATGAACTTGGCTGAGAGCAGTGGAACCTGCAGCTCTCCAGCCAATGAGCCTGGCAGAGAGCCATGGAGCCTGCAGATCTCCAACCAATGAGCCTGGCAGAGAGCCATGGAACCTGCAGCACTCCAACCAATGAGCCTGGCAGAGAGCCATGGAGCCTGCAGCGCTCCAACCAATGAGCCTGGCAGAGAGCCATGGAACCTGCAGCTCTCCAACCAATGAGCCTGGAAGAGAGCCGTGGAACCTGCAGCTCTCCAACCAATGAGCCTGGCAGAGAGCCATGGAACCTGCGGTTCTACAACCAATGAACTTGGCTGAGAGCAGTGGAACCTGCAGCTCTCCAACCAATGAGCCTGGCAGAGAGCCATGGAACCTGCAGTTCTGTAGCCAATTAGCCTAGTAGAGAGCCATGGAACCTGCAGCTCTCTAACCAATGAGTCTGGCAGAGAGCCATGGAACCTGCAGTTCTTTAACCAATTAGCCTATTAGAGAGCCATGGAACCTGCAGCTCTGCAACCTATGAGCCTGGCAGAGAGCCATGGAACCTGCAGTTCTCCAACCAATGAGCCTGGCAACGAAACATGGAACCTGCAGCTCTCCAACCAATGAGCCTGGCAGAGAGCCATGGAACCTGCAGCTCTCCAACCAATGAGCCTGGCAGAGAGCCATGGAACCTGCAGTTCTCCAACCAATGAGCCTGGCAGAGAGCCATGGAACCTGCAGCTCTCCAACCAATGAGCCTGGCAACGAAACATGGAACCTGCAGCTCTCCAACCAATGAGCCTGGCAGAGAGCCATGGAGGCTGCAGCTCTCCAACCAATGAGCCTGGCAGAGAGCCATGGAGCCTGCAGATCTCTAACCAATGAGCCTGGCAGAGAGCCATGGAACCTGCAGCTCTCCAACCAATGAACGTGTCTAAGAGCCATGGATCCTGCAGCTCTCCAACCAATGAGCCTGGCAGAGAGCCATTTTGCCTGCAGCTCTTTAACCAATGAACCTGGCAGAGAGCCATGGAACCCGCAGCTCTTTAACCAATGAGCCTGGCAGAGAGCCATGGAACCTGCAGTTCTCCAACCAATGAGCCTGGCAACGAAACACGGAACCTGCAGCTCTCCAACCAATGAGCCTGGTAGAGAGCCATGGAACCTGTAGCTCTCCAACCAATGAACCTGGCAGAGAGCAAACGAACCTGCAGCGCTCAAACCAATGAGCCTAGCTGAGAGACATGGAAACAGCAGCTTTCCAACCAACGAGCCTGGCAGAGAGCCATGGAGGCTGCAGCTCTCCAACCAATGAGCCTAGCAGAGAGCCATGGAACCTGCAGCTCTCCAACCAATGAGCCTGGCAGAGAGCCATGGAGGCTGCAGCTCTCCAACCAATGAGCCTGGCAGAGAGCCATGGAACCTGCAGCTCTCCAACCAATGAGCCTGGCAGAGAGCCATGGAACCTGCAGCTCTCCAACCAATGAGCAGAGAGCCATGGAACCTGCAGCTCTCCAACCAATGAGCCTGGCAGAGAGCCATGGAACCTGCAGCTCTCCAACCAATGAGCCTGGCAGACAGCCATGGAACCTGCAGCTCTCCAACCAATGAGCCTGGCAGACAGCCATAGAACCTGCAGCTCTACAACCAATGAGCAGAGAGCCATGGAACTTGCTGCTCTCCAAACCAATGAGCCTGGAATAGAACCATGGAGCCTGCAGCTCTTTAACCAATGAGCCTGGCAGAGAGCCATGGAACCTGCATCTCTCCAACCAATGAGCCTGGCAGAGAGCCATGGAACCTGCAGCTCTCCAACCAATGAGCAGAGAGCCATGGAACCTGCAGCTCTCCAACCAATGAGCCTGGCAGAGAGCCATGGAACCCGCTGCTCTTTAACCAATGAGCCTGGCAGAGAGCCATGGAACCTGCAGTTCTCCAACCAATGAGCCTGGCAACGAAACACGGAACCTGCAGCTCTCCAACCAATGAGCCTGGTAGAGAGCCATGGAACCTGCAGCTCTCCAACCAATTAGCCTGGCAGAGAACCATGGAACCTGCAGTTCTCCAACCAATGAGCCTGGCAGAGAGCCATGGAACCTGCAGCTCTCCAACCAATGAGCCTGGCAACGAAACATGGAACCTGCAGCTCTCCAACCAATGAGCCTGGCAGAGAGCCGTGGAGGCTGCAGCTCTCCAACCAATGAGCCTGGCAGAGAGCCATGGAGCCTGCAGATCTCTAACCAATGAGCCTGGCAGAGAGCCATGGAACCTGCAGCTCTCCAACCAATGAACGTGTCTAAGAGCCATGGATCCTGCAGCTCTCCAACCAATGAGCCTGGCAGAGAGCCATTTTGCCTGCAGCTCTTTAACCAATGAACCTAGCAGAGAGCCATGGAACCTGCAGCTCTCCAACCAATGAGCCTGTCAGAGAGCCATGGAGCCTGCAGCTCTCCAACCAATGAACCTGGCAGAGAACCATGGAGCCTGCAGCTCTTTAACCAATGAGCCTGGCAGAGAGCCATGGAACATGCAGATCTCCAACCAATGAGCCTGGCAGAGAATCAATGGAACCTGCAGCGCTCCAACCAATGAGCCTGGCAGAGAGCCATGGAACCTGCAGCTCTCCAACCAATGAGCCTGGCAGAGAGCCATGGAGCCTGCAGATCCCCAACCAATGAGCCTGACAGAGAGCCATGAAAGCTGCAGCTCTTCAACCAATGAGCCTGGCAGAGAGCCATGGAACCTGCAGCTTTCCAAACAATGAGCCTGGCAGAGAGCCATGGAACCTGCAGCTCTCCAGCCAATGAGCCTGGCAGAGAGCCATAGAGGCTGCAGCTCTCCAACCAATGAGCCTAGCAGACAGCCATGGAACCTGCAGCTCTCCAACCAATGAGCCTGGCAGAGAGCCATGGAACCTGCAGCTCTCCAACCAATGAGCCAGGCTGAGAGCAGAGGAACCTGCAGCTCTCCAACCAATGAACCTGGCAGAGAGCAAAGGAACCTGCAGCGCTCCAACCAATGAGCCTGGCTGAGAGACATGGAACCAGCAGCTTTCCAACCAACGAGCCTGGCAGAGAGCCATGGAGGCTGCAGCTCTCCAACCAATGAGCCTAGCAGAGAGCCATGGAACCTGCAGCTCTCCAACCAATGAGCCTGGCAGAGAGCCATGGAACCTGCAGCTCTCCAGCCAATGAGCCTGGCAGAGAACCATGGAACCTGGAGCGCTCCAACCGATGAGCCTGGCAGGGAGCCATGGAACCTGCAGCTCTCCAGCCAATGAGCCTGGCAGAGAGCCATGGAGCCTGCAGATCTCCAACCAATGAGCCTGGCAGAGAGCCATGGAACCTGCAGCGCTCCAACCAATGAGCCTGGCAGAGAGCCATGGAGCCTGCAGCACTCCAACCAATGAGCCTGACAGAGAGCCATGGAACCTGCAGCTCTCAAACCAATGAGCCTGGCAGAGAGCCGTGGAACCTGCAGCTCTCCAACCAATGAGCATGGCAGAGAGCCATGGCACCTGCAGCTCTTTAACCAATTAGCCTAGTAGAGAGCCATGGAACCTGCAGCACTCCAACCAATGAGCCTGGCAGAGAGCCATGGAACCTGCAGCTCTTTAACCAATTAGCCTAGTAGAGAGCCATGGAACCTGCAGCTCTCTAACCAATGAGCCTGGCAGAGAGCCATGGAACCTGCGGTTCTACAACCAATGAACTTGGCTGAGAGCAGGGGAACCTGCAGCTCTCCAACCAATGAGCCTGGCAGAGAGCCATGGAACTTGCAGCTCTTTAACCAATTAGCCTAGTAGAGAGCCATGGAACCTGCAGCTCTCCAACCAATGAGCCTGGCAGAGAGCCGTGGAGGCTGCAGCTCTCCAACCAATGAGCCTGGCAGAGAGCCATGGAGCCTGCAGATCTCTAACCAATGAGCCTGGCAGAGAGCCATGGAACCTGCAGCTCTCCAACCAATGAACGTGTCTAAGAGCCATTGATCCTGCAGCTCTCCAACCAATGAGCCTGGCAGAGAGCCATTTTGCCTGCAGCTCTTTAACCAATGAACCTAGCAGAGAGCCATGGAACCTGCAGCTCTCCAACCAATGAGCCTGTCAGAGAGCCATGGAGCCTGCAGCTCTCCAACCAATGAACCTGGCAGAGAACCATGGAGCCTGCAGCTCTTTAACCAATGAGCCTGGCAGAGAGCCATGGAACATGCAGATCTCCAACCAATGAGCCTGGCAGAGAATCAATGGAACCTGCAGCGCTCCAACCAATGAGCCTGGCAGAGAGCCATGGAACCTGCAGCTCTCCAACCAATGAGCCTGGCAGAGAGCCATGGAGCCTGCAGATCCCCAACCAATGAGCCTGACAGAGAGCCATGAAAGCTGCAGCTCTTCAACCAATGAGCCTGGCAGAGAGCCATGGAACCTGCAGCTTTCCAAACAATGAGCCTGGCAGAGAGCCATGGAACCTGCAGCTCTCCAGCCAATGAGCCTGGCAGAGAGCCATAGAGGCTGCAGCTCTCCAACCAATGAGCCTAGCAGACAGCCATGGAACCTGCAGCTCTCCAACCAATGAGCCTGGCAGAGAGCCATGGAACCTGCAGCTCTCCAACCAATGAGCCAGGCTGAGAGCAGAGGAACCTGCAGCTCTCCAACCAATGAACCTGGCAGAGAGCAAAGGAACCTGCAGCGCTCCAACCAATGAGCCTGGCTGAGAGACATGGAACCAGCAGCTTTCCAACCAACGAGCCTGGCAGAGAGCCATGGAGGCTGCAGCTCTCCAACCAATGAGCCTAGCAGAGAGCCATGGAACCTGCAGCTCTCCAACCAATGAGCCTGGCAGAGAGCCATGGAACCTGCAGCTCTCCAGCCAATGAGCCTGGCAGAGAACCATGGAACCTGGAGCGCTCCAACCGATGAGCCTGGCAGGGAGCCATGGAACCTGCAGCTCTCTAGCCAATGAGCCTGGCAGAGAGCCATGGAGCCTGCAGATCTCCAACCAATGAGCCTGGCAGAGAGCCATGGAACCTGCAGCGCTCCAACCAATGAGCCTGGCAGAGAGCCATGGAGCCTGCAGCACTCCAACCAATGAGCCTGACAGAGAGCCATGGAACCTGCAGCTCTCAAACCAATGAGCCTGGCAGAGAGCCGTGGAACCTGCAGCTCTCCAACCAATGAGCATGGCAGAGAGCCATGGCACCTGCAGCTCTTTAACCAATTAGCCTAGTAGAGAGCCATGGAACCTGCAGCACTCCAACCAATGAGCCTGGCAGAGAGCCATGGAACCTGCAGCTCTTTAACCAATTAGCCTAGTAGAGAGCCATGGAACCTGCAGCTCTCTAACCAATGAGCCTGGCAGAGAGCCATGGAACCTGCGGTTCTACAACCAATGAACTTGGCTGAGAGCAGTGGAACCTGCAGCTCTCCAACCAATGAGCCTGGCAGAGAGCCATGGAACTTGCAGCTCTTTAACCAATTAGCCTAGTAGAGAGCCATGGAACCTGCAGCTCTCTAACCAATGAGCCTGGCAGAGAGCATGGAACCTGCAGCTCTCCAACCAATGAGCCTGGCAGAGAGCCATGGAACCTGCAGTTCTCCAACCAATGAGCCTGGCAACGAAACATGGAACCTGCAGCTCTCCAACCAATGAGCCTGGCAGAGAGCCATGGAACCTGCAGCTCTCCAACCAATGAGCCTGGCAGAGAGCCATGGAACCTGCAGTTCTCCAACCAATGAGCCTGGCAGAGAGCCATGGAACCTGCAGCTCTCCAACCAATGAGCCTGGCAACGAAACATGGAACCTGCAGCTCTCCAACCAATGAGCCTGGCAGAGAGCCATGGAGGCTGCAGCTCTCCAACCAATGAGCCTGGCAGAGAGCCATGGAGCCTGCAGATCTCTAACCAATGAGCCTGGCAGAGAGCCATGGAACCTGCAGCTCTCCAACCAATAAACGTGTCTAAGAGCCATGGATCCTGCAGCTCTCCAACCAATGAGCCTGGAAGAGAGCCATTTTGCCTGCATCTCTTTAACCAATGAACCTGGCAGAGAGCCATGGAACCTGCAGCTCTCTAACCAATGAGCCTGGCAGAGAGCCATGGAACCCGCAGCTCTTTAACCAATGAGCCTGGCAGAGAGCCATGGAACCTGCAGATCTCCAACCAATGAGCCTGGCAGAGAATCAATGGAACCTGCAGCGCTCCAACCAATGAGCCTGGCAGAGAGCCATGGAACCTGCAGCTCTCCAACCAATGAGCCTGGAAGAGAGCCATGGAGCCTGCAGATCTCCAACCAATGAGCCTGACAGAGAGCCATGGAATCTGCAGCGCTCCTATCAATGAGCCTGGCAAAGAGCCATGGAACCTGCAGCTCTCCAACCAATGAGCCTGGCAGAGAGCCATGGAACCTGCAGCTCTCCAGCCAATGAGCCTGGCAGAGAGCCGTGGAACCTGCAGCTCTCCAACCAATGAGCCTGGCAGAGAGCCATGGAACATGCAGCTCTTTAACCAATGAACCTGGCAGAGAGCCATGGAACCTGCAGCTCTCCAACCAATGAGCCTGGCTGAGAGCCGTGGAACCTGCAGCTCTTTAACCAATGAGCCTGGCAAAGAAATATGGAACCTGCAGCTCTCCAGCCAATGAGCCTGGCAGAGAGCCATGGAGCCTGCAGATCTCCAACCAGTGAGCCTGGCAGAGAGCCATGGAACCTGCAGCGCTCCAACCAATGAGCCTGGCAGAGAGACATGGAACCTGCAGCTCTCCAACCAATGAGCCTGGCAGAGAGCCGTGGAACCTGCAGCTCTCCAACCAATGAGCCTGGCAGAGAGCCATGGAACCTGCGGTTCTACAACCAATGAACTTGGCTGAGAGCAGTGGAACCTGCAGCTCTCCAACCAATGAGCCTGGCAGAGAGCCATGGAACCTGCGGTTCTACAACCAATGAACTTGGCTGAGAGCAGTGGAACCTGCAGCTCTCCAGCCAATGAGCCTGGCAGAGAGCCATGGAACCTGCAGCGCTCCAACCAATGAGCCTGGCAGAGAGCCATGGAGCCTGCAGCGCTCCAACCAATGAGCCTGGCAGAGAGCCATGGAACCTGCAGCTCTCCAACCAATGAGCCTGGCAGAGAGCTGTGGAACCTGCAGCTCTCCAACCAATGAGCCTGGCAGAGAGCCATGGAACCTGCGGTTCTACAACCAATGAACTTGGCTGAGAGCAGTGGAACCTGCAGCTCTCCAACCAATGAGCCTGACAGAGAGCCATGGAACCTGCAGTTCTTTAACCAATTAGCCTAGTAGAGAGCCATGGAACCTGCAGCTCTCTAACCAATGTGTCTGGCAGAGAGCCATGGAACCTGCAGTTCTTTAACCAATTAGCCTAGTAGAGAGCCATGGAACCTGCAGCTCTCCAACCTATGAGCCTGGCAGAGAGCCATGGAACCTGCAGTTCTCCAACCAATGAGCCTGGCAACGAAACATGGAACCTGCAGCTCTCCAACCAATGAGCCTGGCAGAGAGCCATGGAACCTGCAGCTCTCCAACCAATGAGCCTGGCAGAGAGCCATGGAACCTGCAGCTCTCCAACCAATGAGCCTGGCAGAGAGCCATGGAACCTGCAGTTCTCCAACCAATGAGCCTGGCAACGAAACATGGAACCTGCAGCTCTCCAACCAATGATCCTGGCAGAGAGCCATGGAGCCTGCAGCTCTCCAACCAATGAGCCTGGCAGAGAGCTATGGAACCTGCAGTTCTCCAACCAATGAGCCTGGCAGAGAGCCATGGAACCTGCAGCTCTCCAACCAATGAGCCTGGCAACGAAACATGGAACCTGCAGCTCTCCAACCAATGATCCTGGCAGAGAGCCATGGAGCCTGCAGCTCTCCAACCAATGAGCCTGGCAGAGAGCCATGGAACCTGCAGTTCTCCAACCAATGAGCCTGGCAGAGAGCCATGGAACCTGCAGTTCTTTAACCAATGAGCCTGGCAGAGAGCCATGGAGCCTGCAGCGCTCCAACCAATGAGCCTGGCAGAGAGCCATGGAACCTGCAGCTCTCCAACCAATGAGCCTGGCAGAGAGCCGTGGAACCTGCAGCTCTCCAACCAATGAGCCTGGCAGAGAGCCATGGAACCTGCGGTTCTACAACCAATGAACTTGGCTGAGAGCAGTGGAACCTGCAGCTCTCCAACCAATGAGCCTGACAGAGAGCCATGGAACCTGCAGTTCTTTAACCAATTAGCCTAGTAGAGAGCCATGGAACCTGCAGCTCTCTAACCAATGAGTCTGGCAGAGAGCCATGGAACCTGCAGTTCTTTAACCAATTAGCCTAGTAGAGAGCCATGGAACCTGCAGCTCTCCAACCTATGAGCCTGGCAGAGAGCCATGGAACCTGCAGTTCTCCAACCAATGAGCCTGGCAACGAAACATGGAACCTGCAGCTCTCCAACCAATGAGCCTGGCAGAGAGCCATGGAACCTGCAGCTCTCCAACCAATGAGCCTGGCAGAGAGCCATGGAACCTGCAGTTCTCCAACCAATGAGCCTGGCAGAGAGCCATGGAACCTGCAGCTCTCCAACCAATGAGCCTGGCAACGAAACATGGAACCTGCAGCTCTCCAACCAATGAGCCTGGCAGAGAGCCATGGAGGCTGCAGCTCTCCAACCAATGAGCCTGGCAGAGAGCCATGGAGCCTGCAGATCTCTAACCAATGAGCCTGGCAGAGAGCCATGGAACCTGCAGCTCTCCAACCAATGAGCCTGGCAGAGAGCCATGGAACCTGCGGTTCTACAGCCAATGAACTTGGCTGAGAGCAGTGGAACCTGCAGCTCTCCAGCCAATGAGCCTGGCAGAGAGCCATGGAGCCTGCAGATCTCCAACCAATGAGCCTGGCAGAGAGCCATGGAACCTGCAGCGCTCCAACCAATGAGCCTGGCAGAGAGCCATGGAGCCTGCAGCGCTCCAACCAATGAGCCTGGCAGAGAGCCATGGTACCTGCAGCTCTCCAACCAATGAGCATGGCAGAGAGCTGTGGAACCTGCAGCTCTCCAACCAATGAGCCTGGCAGAGAGCCATGGAACCTGCGGTTCTACAACCAATGAACTTGGCTGAGAGCAGTGGAACCTGCAGCTCTCCAACCAATGAGCCTGGCAGAGAGCCATGGAACCTGCAGTTCTTTAACCAATTAGCCTAGTAGAGAGCCATGGAACCTGCAGCTCTCTAACCAATGAGTCTGGCAGAGAGCCATGGAACCTGCAGTTCTTTAACCAATTAGCCTAGTAGAGAGCCATGGAACCTGCAGCTCTGCAACCTATGAGCCTGGCAGAGAGCCATGGAACCTGCAGTTCTCCAACCAATGAGCCTGGCAACGAAACATGGAACCTGCAGCTCTCCAACCAATGAGCCTGGCAGAGAGCCATGGAGGCTGCAGCTCTCCAACCAATGAGCCTGGCAGAGAGCCATGGAGCCTGCAGATCTCTAACCAATGAGCCTGGCAGAGAGCCATGGAACCTGCAGCTCTCCAACCAATGAGCCTGGCAGAGAGCCATGGAACCTGCGGTTCTACAGCCAATGAACTTGGCTGAGAGCAGTGGAACCTGCAGCTCTCCAACCAATGAGCCTGGCAGAGAGCCATGGAACCTGCGGTTCTACAACCAATGAACTTGGCTGAGAGCAGTGGAACCTGCAGCTCTCCAACCAATGAGCCTGGCAGAGAGCCATGGAACCTGCAGTTCTTTAACCAATTAGCCTAGTAGAGAGCCATGGAACCTGCAGCTCTCTAACCAATGAGTCTGGCAGAGAGCCATGGAACCTGCAGTTCTTTAACCAATTAGCCTAGTAGAGAGCCATGGAACCTGCAGCTCTGCAACCTATGAGCCTGGCAGAGAGCCATGGAACCTGCAGTTCTCCAACCAATGAGCCTGGCAACGAAACATGGAACCTGCAGCTCTCCAACCAATGAGCCTGGCAGAGAGCCATGGAACCTGCAGCTCTCCAACCAATGAGCCTGGCAGAGAGCCATGGAGCCTGCAGCGCTCCAACCAATGAGCCTGGCAGAGAGCCATGGAACCTGCAGCTCTCCAACCAATGAGCCTGGCAGAGAGCTGTGGAACCTGCAGCTCTCCAACCAATGAGCCTGGCAGAGAGCCATGGAACCTGCGGTTCTACAACCAATGAACTTGGCTGAGAGCAGTGGAACCTGCAGCTCTCCAACCAATGAGCCTGGCAGAGAGCCATGGAACCTGCAGTTCTTTAACCAATTAGCCTAGTAGAGAGCCATGGAACCTGCAGCTCTCTAACCAATGAGTCTGGCAGAGAGCCATGGAACCTGCAGTTCTTTAACCAATTAGCCTAGTAGAGAGCCATGGAACCTGCAGCTCTGCAACCTATGAGCCTGGCAGAGAGCCATGGAACCTGCAGTTCTCCAACCAATGAGCCTGGCAACGAAACATGGAACCTGCAGCTCTCCAACCAATGAGCCTGGCAGAGAGCCATGGAACCTGCAGCTCTCCAACCAATGAGCCTGGCAGAGAGCCATGGAACCTGCAGTTCTCCAACCAATGAGCCTGGCAGAGAGCCATGGAACCTGCAGCTCTCCAACCAATGAGCCTGGCAACGAAACATGGAACCTGCAGCTCTCCAACCAATGAGCCTGGCAGAGAGCCATGGAGGCTGCAGCTCTCCAACCAATGAGCCTGGCAGAGAGCCATGGAGCCTGCAGATCTCTAACCAATGAGCCTGGCAGAGAGCCATGGAACCTGCAGCTCTCCAACCAATGAACGTGTCTAAGAGCCATGGATCCTGCAGCTCTCCAACCAATGAGCCTGGCAGAGAGCCATTTTGCCTGCAGCTCTTTAACCAATGAACCTGGCTGAGAGCCATGGAACCCGCAGCTCTTTAACCAATGAGCCTGGCAGAGAGCCATGGAACCTGCAGTTCTCCAACCAATGAGCCTGGCAACGAAACACGGAACCTGCAGCTCTCCAACCAATGAGCCTGGTAGAGAGCCATGGAACCTGTAGCTCTCCAACCAATGAACCTGGCAGAGAGCAAACGAACCTGCAGCGCTCAAACCAATGAGCCTAGCTGAGAGACATGGAAACAGCAGCTTTCCAACCAACGAGCCTGGCAGAGAGCCATGGAGGCTGCAGCTCTCCAACCAATGAGCCTAGCAGAGAGCCATGGAACCTGCAGCTCTCCAACCAATGAGCCTGGCAGAGAGCCATGGAGGCTGCAGCTCTCCAACCAATGGGCCTGGCAGAGAGCCATGGAACCTGCAGCTCTCCAACCAATGAGCCTGGCAGAGAGCCATGGAACCTGCAGCTCTCCAACCAATGAGCAGAGAGCCATGGAACCTGCAGCTCTCCAACCAATGAGCCTGGCAGAGAGCCATGGAACCTGCAGCTCTCCAACCAATGAGCCTGGCAGACAGCCATGGAACCTGCAGCTCTCCAACCAATGAGCCTGGCAGACAGCCATGGAACCTGCAGCTCTACAACCAATGAGCAGAGAGCCATGGAACTTGCAGCTCTCCAAACCAATGAGCCTGGAATAGAACCATGGAGCCTGCAGCTCTTTAACCAATGAGCCTGGCAGAGAGCCATGGAACCTGCAGCTCTCCAACCAATGAGCCTGGCAGAGAGCCATGGAACCTGCAGCGCTCCAATCAATGAGCCTGGCAGAGAGCCATGGAACCTGCAGCTCTCCAACCAATGAGCCTGGCAGAGAGCCATGGAACCTGCAGCTCTCCAACCAATGAGCCTGGCAGAGAGCCATGGAACCCGCTGCTCTTTAACCAATGAGCCTGGCAGAGAGCCATGGAACCTGCAGTTCTCCAACCAATGAGCCTGGCAACGAAACACGGAACCTGCAGCTCTCCAACCAATGAGCCTGGTAGAGAGCCATGGAACCTGCAGCTCTCCAACCAATGAGCCTGGCAGAGAACCATGGAACCTGCAGTTCTCCAACCAATGAGCCTGGCAGAGAGCCATGGAACCTGCAGCTCTCAAACCAATGAGCCTGGCAACGAAACATGGAACCTGCAGCTCTCCAACCAATGAGCCTGGCAGAGAGCCGTGGAGGCTGCAGCTCTCCAACCAATGAGCCTGGCAGAGAGCCATGGAGCCTGCAGATCTCTAACCAATGAGCCTGGCAGAGAGCCATGGAACCTGCAGCTCTCCAACCAATGAACGTGTCTAAGAGCCATGGATCCTGCAGCTCTCCAACCAATGAGCCTGGCAGAGAGCCATTTTGCCTGCAGCTCTTTAACCAATGAACCTAGCAGAGAGCCATGGAACCTGCAGCTCTCCAACCAATGAGCCTGGCAGAGAGCCATGGAGCCTGCAGCTCTCCAACCAATGAACCTGGCAGAGAGCCATGGAACATGCAGATCTCCAACCAATGAGCCTGGCAGAGAATCAATGGAACCTGCAGCGCTCCAACCAATGAGCCTGGCAGAGAGCCATGGAACCTGCAGCTCTCCAACCAATGAGCCTGGCAGAGAGCCATGGAGCCTGCAGATCTCCAACCAATGAGCCTGACAGAGAGCCATGAAACCTGCAGCTCTCCAACCAATGAGCCTGGCAGAGAGCCATGGAACCTGCAGCTTTCCAAACAATGAGCCTGGCAGAGAGCCATGGAACCTGCAGCTCTCCAGCCAATGAGCCTGGCAGAGAGCCATAGAGGCTGCAGCTCTCCAACCAATGAGCCTAGCAGACAGCCATGGAACCTGCAGCTCTCCAACCAATGAGCCTGGCAGAGAGCCATGGAACCTGCAGCTCTCCAACCAATGAGCCAGGCTGAGAGCAGAGGAACCTGCAGCTCTCCAACCAATGAACCTGGCAGAGAGCAAAGGAACCTGCAGCGCTCCAACCAATGAGCAGAGAGCCATGGAACCTGCAGCTCTCCAACCAATGAGCCTGGCAGAGAGCCATGGAACCTGCAGCTCTCCAACCAATGAGCCTGGCAGACAGCCATGGAACCTGCAGCTCTCCAACCAATGAGCCTGGCAGACAGCCATGGAACCTGCAGCTCTACAACCAATGAGCAGAGAGCCATGGAACTTGCAGCTCTCCAAACCAATGAGCCTGGAATAGAACCATGGAGCCTGCAGCTCTTTAACCAATGAGCCTGGCAGAGAGCCATGGAACCTGCAGCTCTCCAACCAATGAGCCTGGCAGAGAGCCATGGAACCTGCAGCGCTCCAATCAATGAGCCTGGCAGAGAGCCATGGAACCTGCAGCTCTCCAACCAATGAGCCTGGCAGAGAGCCATGGAACCTGCAGCTCTCCAACCAATGAGCCTGGCAGAGAGCCATGGAACCCGCTGCTCTTTAACCAATGAGCCTGGCAGAGAGCCATGGAACCTGCAGTTCTCCAACCAATGAGCCTGGCAACGAAACACGGAACCTGCAGCTCTCCAACCAATGAGCCTGGTAGAGAGCCATGGAACCTGCAGCTCTCCAACCAATGAGCCTGGCAGAGAACCATGGAACCTGCAGTTCTCCAACCAATGAGCCTGGCAGAGAGCCATGGAACCTGCAGCTCTCAAACCAATGAGCCTGGCAACGAAACATGGAACCTGCAGCTCTCCAACCAATGAGCCTGGCAGAGAGCCGTGGAGGCTGCAGCTCTCCAACCAATGAGCCTGGCAGAGAGCCATGGAGCCTGCAGATCTCTAACCAATGAGCCTGGCAGAGAGTCATGGAACCTGCAGCTCTCCAACCAATGAACGTGTCTAAGAGCCATGGATCCTGCAGCTCTCCAACCAATGAGCCTGGCAGAGAGCCATTTTGCCTGCAGCTCTTTAACCAATGAACCTAGCAGAGAGCCATGGAACCTGCAGCTCTCCAACCAATGAGCCTGGCAGAGAGCCATGGAGCCTGCAGCTCTCCAACCAATGAACCTGGCAGAGAACCATGGAGCCTGCAGCTCTTTAACCAATGAGCCTGGCAGAGAGCCATGGAACATGCAGATCTCCAACCAATGAGCCTGGCAGAGAATCAATGGAACCTGCAGCGCTCCAACCAATGAGCCTGGCAGAGAGCCATGGAACCTGCAGCTCTCCAACCAATGAGCCTGGCAGAGAGCCATGGAGCCTGCAGATCTCCAACCAATGAGCCTGACAGAGAGCCATGAAACCTGCAGCTCTCCAACCAATGAGCCTGGCAGAGAGCCATGGAACCTGCAGCTTTCCAAACAATGAGCCTGGCAGAGAGCCATGGAACCTGCAGCTCTCCAGCCAATGAGCCTGGCAGAGAGCCATAGAGGCTGCAGCTCTCCAACCAATGAGCCTAGCAGACAGCCATGGAACCTGCAGCTCTCCAACCAATGAGCCTGGCAGAGAGCCATGGAACCTGCAGCTCTCCAACCAATGAGCCAGGCTGAGAGCAGAGGAACCTGCAGCTCTCCAACCAATGAACCTGGCAGAGAGCAAAGGAACCTGCAGCGCTCCAACCAATGAGCCTGGCTGAGAGACATGGAACCAGCAGCTTTCCAACCAACGAGCCTGGCAGAGAGCCATGGAGGCTGCAGCTCTCCAACCAATGAGCCTGGCAGAGAGCCATGGAGGCTGCAGCTCTCCAACCAATGAGCCTGGCAGAGAGCCATGGAACCTGCAGCTCTCCAACCAATGAGCCTGGCAGAGAGCCATGGAACCTGCAACTCTCCAACCAATGAGCAGAGAGCCATGGAACCTGCAGCTCTCCAACCAATGAGCCTGGCAGAGAGCCATGGAACCTGCAGCTCTCCAACCAATGAGCCTGGCAGAGAGCCATGGAACCTGCAGCTCTCCAGCCAATGAGCCTGGCAGAGAACCATGGAACCTGCAGCACTCCAACCGATGAGCCTGGCAGGGAGCCATGGAACCTGCAGCTCTCCAGCCAATGAGCCTGGCAGAGAGCCATGGAGCCTGCAGATCTCCAACCAATGAGCCTGGCAGAGAGCCATGGAACCTGCAGCGCTCCAACCAATGAGCCTGGCAGAGAGCCATGGAGCCTGCAGCACTCCAACCAATGAGCCTGACAGAGAGCCATGGAACCTGCAGCTCTCAAACCAATGAGCCTGGCAGAGAGCCGTGGAACCTGCAGCTCTCCAACCAATGAGCATGGCAGAGAGCCATGGCACCTGCAGCTCTTTAACCAATTAGCCTAGTAGAGAGCCATGGAACCTGCAGCGCTCCAACCAATGAGCCTGGCAGAGAGCCATGGAACCTGCAGCTCTTTAACCAATTAGCCTAGTAGAGAGCCATGGAACCTGCAGCTCTCTAACCAATGAGCCTGGCAGAGAGCATGGAACCTGCAGCTCTCCAACCAATGAGCCTGGCAGAGAGCCATGGAACCTGCAGTTCTCCAACCAATGAGCCTGGCAACGAAACATGGAACCTGCAGCTCTCCAACCAATGAGCCTGGCAGAGAGCCATGGAACCTGCAGCTCTCCAACCAATGAGCCTGGCAGAGAGCCATGGAACCTGCAGTTCTCCAACCAATGAGCCTGGCAGAGAGCCATGGAACCTGCAGCTCTCCAACCAATGAGCCTGGCAACGAAACATGGAACCTGCAGCTCTCCAACCAATGAGCCTGGCAGAGAGCCATGGAGGCTGCAGCTCTCCAACCAATGAGCCTGGCAGAGAGCCATGGAGCCTGCAGATCTCTAACCAATGAGCCTGGCAGAGAGCCATGGAACCTGCAGCTCTCCAACCAATAAACGTGTCTAAGAGCCATGGATCCTGCAGCTCTCCAACCAATGAGCCTGGAAGAGAGCCATTTTGCCTGCATCTCTTTAACCAATGAACCTGGCAGAGAGCCATGGAACCTGCAGCTCTCCAGCCAATGAGCCTGGCAGAGAACCATGGAACCTGCAGCACTCCAACCGATGAGCCTGGCAGGGAGCCATGGAACCTGCAGCTCTCCAGCCAATGAGCCTGGCAGAGAGCCATGGAGCCTGCAGATCTCCAACCAATGAGCCTGGCAGAGAGCCATGGAACCTGCAGCGCTCCAACCAATGAGCCTGGCAGAGAGCCATGGAGCCTGCAGCACTCCAACCAATGAGCCTGACAGAGAGCCATGGAACCTGCAGCTCTCAAACCAATGAGCCTGGCAGAGAGCCGTGGAACCTGCAGCTCTCCAACCAATGAGCATGGCAGAGAGCCATGGCACCTGCAGCTCTTTAACCAATTAGCCTAGTAGAGAGCCATGGAACCTGCAGCGCTCCAACCAATGAGCCTGGCAGAGAGCCATGGAACCTGCAGCTCTTTAACCAATTAGCCTAGTAGAGAGCCATGGAACCTGCAGCTCTCTAACCAATGAGCCTGGCAGAGAGCCATGGAACCTGCGGTTCTACAACCAATGAACTTGGCTGAGAGCAGTGGAACCTGCAGCTCTCCAACCAATGAGCCTGGCAGAGAGCCATGGAACTTGCAGCTCTTTAACCAATTAGCCTAGTAGAGAGCCATGGAACCTGCAGCTCTCTAACCAATGAGCCTGGCAGAGAGCATGGAACCTGCAGCTCTCCAACCAATGAGCCTGGCAGAGAGCCATGGAACCTGCAGTTCTCCAACCAATGAGCCTGGCAACGAAACATGGAACCTGCAGCTCTCCAACCAATGAGCCTGGCAGAGAGCCATGGAACCTGCAGCTCTCCAACCAATGAGCCTGGCAGAGAGCCATGGAACCTGCAGTTCTCCAACCAATGAGCCTGGCAGAGAGCCATGGAACCTGCAGCTCTCCAACCAATGAGCCTGGCAACGAAACATGGAACCTGCAGCTCTCCAACCAATGAGCCAGGCAGAGAGCCATGGAGGCTGCAGCTCTCCAACCAATGAGCCTGGCAGAGAGCCATGGAGCCTGCAGATCTCTAACCAATGAGCCTGGCAGAGAGCCATGGAACCTGCAGCTCTCCAACCAATAAACGTGTCTAAGAGCCATGGATCCTGCAGCTCTCCAACCAATGAGCCTGGAAGAGAGCCATTTTGCCTGCATCTCTTTAACCAATGAACCTGGCAGAGAGCCATGGAACCTGCAGCTCTCTAACCAATGAGCCTGGCAGAGAGCCATGGAACCCGCAGCTCTTTAACCAATGAGCCTGGCAGAGAGCCATGGAACCTGCAGATCTCCAACCAATGAGCCTGGCAGAGAATCAATGGAACCTGCAGCGCTCCAACCAATGAGCCTGGCAGAGAGCCATGGAACCTGCAGCTCTCCAACCAATGAGCCTGGAAGAGAGCCATGGAGCCTGCAGATCTCCAACCAATGAGCCTGACAGAGAGCCATGGAATCTGCAGCGCTCCTATCAATGAGCCTGGCAAAGAGCCATGGAACCTGCAGCTCTCCAACCAATGAGCCTGGCAGAGAGCCATGGAACCTGCAGCTCTCCAGCCAATGAGCCTGGCAGAGAGCCGTGGAACCTGCAGCTCTCCAACCAATGAGCCTGGCAGAGAGCCATGGAACATGCAGCTCTTTAACCAATGAACCTGGCAGAGAGCCATGGAACCTGCAGCTCTCCAACCAATGAGCCTGGCTGAGAGCCGTGGAACCTGCAGCTCTTTAACCAATGAGCCTGGCAAAGAAATATGGAACCTGCAGCTCTCCAGCCAATGAGCCTGGCAGAGAGCCATGGAGCCTGCAGATCTCCAACCAGTGAGCCTGGCAGAGAGCCATGGAACCTGCAGCGCTCCAACCAATGAGCCTGGCAGAGAGACATGGAACCTGCAGCTCTCCAACCAATGAGCCTGGCAGAGAGCCGTGGAACCTGCAGCTCTCCAACCAATGAGCCTGGCAGAGAGCCATGGAACCTGCGGTTCTACAACCAATGAACTTGGCTGAGAGCAGTGGAACCTGCAGCTCTCCAACCAATGAGCCTGGCAGAGAGCCAAGGAACCTGCGGTTCTACAACCAATGAACTTGGCTGAGAGCAGTGGAACCTGCAGCTCTCCAGCCAATGAGCCTGGCAGAGAGCCATGGAACCTGCAGCGCTCCAACCAATGAGCCTGGCAGAGAGCCATGGAGCCTGCAGCGCTCCAAGCAATGAGCCTGGCAGAGAGCCATGGAACCTGCAGCTCTCCAACCAATGAGCCTGGCAGAGAGCCGTGGAACCTGCAGCTCTCCAACCAATGAGCCTGGCAGAGAGCCATGGAACCTGCGGTTCTACAACCAATGAACTTGGCTGAGAGCAGTGGAACCTGCAGCTCTCCAACCAATGAGCCTGACAGAGAGCCATGGAACCTGCAGTTCTTTAACCAATTAGCCTAGTAGAGAGCCATGGAACCTGCAGCTCTCTAACCAATGAGTCTGGCAGAGAGCCATGGAACCTGCAGTTCTTTAACCAATTAGCCTAGTAGAGAGCCATGGAACCTGCAGCTCTCCAACCTATGAGCCTGGCAGAGAGCCATGGAACCTGCAGTTCTCCAACCAATGAGCCTGGCAACGAAACATGGAACCTGCAGCTCTCCAACCAATGAGCCTGGCAGAGAGCCATGGAACCTGCAGCTCTCCAACCACTGAGCCTGGCAGAGAGCCATGGAACCTGCAGCTCTCCAACCAATGAGCCTGGCAGAGAGCCATGGAACCTGCAGTTCTCCAACCAATGAGCCTGGCAACGAAACATGGAACCTGCAGCTCTCCAACCAATGATCCTGGCAGAGAGCCATGGAGCCTGCAGCTCTCCAACCAATGAGCCTGGCAGAGAGCCATGGAACCTGCAGTTCTCCAACCAATGAGCCTGGCAGAGAGCCATGGAACCTGCAGCTCTCCAACCAATGAGCCTGGCAACGAAACATGGAACCTGCAGCTCTCCAACCAATGAGCCTGGCAGAGAGCCATGGAGGCTGCAGCTCTCCAACCAATGAGCCTGGCAGAGAGCCATGGAGCCTGCAGATCTCTAACCAATGAGCCTGGCAGAGAGCCATGGAACCTGCAGCTCTCCAACCAATAAACGTGTCTAAGAGCCATGGATCCTGCAGCTCTCCAACCAATGAGCCTGGCAGAGAGCCATTTTGCCTGCATCTCTGTAACCAATGAACCTGGCAGAGAGCCATGGAACCTGCAGCTCTCTAACCAATGAGCCTGGCAGAGAGCCATGGAACCCGCAGCTCTTTAACCAATGAGCCTGGCAGAGAGCCATGGAACCTGCAGATCTTCAACCAATGAGCCTGGCAGAGAATCAATGGAACCTGCAGCGCTCCAACCAATGAGCCTGGCAGAGAGCCATGGAACCTGCAGCTCTCCAACCAATGAGCCTGGCAGAGAGCCATGGAGCCTGCAGATCTCCAACCAATGAGCCTGACAGAGAGCCATGGAATCTGCAGCGCTCCAATCAATGAGCCTGGCAGAGAGCCATGGAACCTGCAGCTCTCCAACCAATGAGCCTGGCAGAGAGCCATGGAACCTGCAGCTCTCCAGCCAATGAGCCTGGCAGAGAGCCGTGGAACCTGCAGCTCTCCAACCAATGAGCCTGGCAGAGAGCCATGGAACATGCAGCTCTTCAACCAATGAACCTGGCAGAGAGCCATGGAACCTGCATCTCTCCAACCAATGAGCCTGGCTGAGAGCCGTGGAACCTGCAGCTCTTTAACCAATGAGCCTGGCAAAGAAATATGGAACCTGCAGCTCTCCAGCCAATGAGCCTGGCAGAGAGCCATGGAGCCTGCAGATCTCCAACCAATGAGCCTGGCAGAGAGCCATGGAACCTGCAGCGCTCCAACCAATGAGCCTGGCAGAGAGACATGGAACCTGCAGCTCTCCAACCGATGAGCCTGGCAGAGAGCCGTGGAACCTGCAGCTCTCCAACCAATGAGCCTGGCAGAGAGCCATGGAACCTGCGGTTCTACAACCAATGAACTTGGCTGAGAGCAGTGGAACCTGCAGCTCTCCAACCAATGAGCCTGACAGAGCGCCATGGAACCTGCAGTTCTTTAACCAATTAGCCTAGTAGAGAGCCATGGAACCTGCAGCTCTCTAACCAATGAGTCTGGCAGAGAGCCATGGAACCTGCAGTTCTTTAGCCAATTAGCCTAGTAGAGAGCCATGGAACCTGCAGCTCTCCAACCTATGAGCCTGGCAGAGAGCCATGGAACCTGCAGTTCTCCAACCAATGAGCCTGGCAACGAAACATGGAACCTGCAGCTCTCCAACCAATGAGCCTGGCAGAGAGCCATGGAACCTGCAGCTCTCCAACCAATGAGCCTGGCAGAGAGCCATGGAACCTGCAGCTCTCCAACCAATGAGCCTGGCAGAGAGCCATGGAACCTGCAGTTCTCCAACCAATGAGCCTGGCAACGAAACATGGAACCTGCAGCTCTCCAACCAATGATCCTGGCAGAGAGCCATGGAGCCTGCAGCTCTCCAACCAATGAGCCTGGCAGAGAGCCATGGAACCTGCAGTTCTCCAACCAATGAGCCTGGCAGAGAGCCATGGAACCTGCAGCTCTCCAACCAATGAGCCTGGCAACGAAACATGGAACCTGCAGCTCTCCAACCAATGAGCCTGGCAGAGAGCCATGGAGGCTGCAGCTCTCTTACCAATGAGCCTGGCAGAGAGCCAGGGAGCCTGCAGATCTCTAACCAATGAGCCTGGCAGAGAGCCATGGAACCTGCAGCTCTCCAACCAATAAACGTGTCTAAGAGCCATGGATCCTGCAGCTCTCCAACCAATGAGCCTGGCAGAGAGCCATTTTGCCTGCATCTCTGTAACCAATGAACCTGGCAGAGAGCCATGGAACCTGCAGCTCTCTAACCAATGAGCCTGGCAGAGAGCCATGGAACCCGCAGATCTTCAACCAATGAGCCTGGCAGAGAATCAATGGAACCTGCAGCGCTCCAACCAATGAGCCTGGCAGAGAGCCATGGAACCTGCAGCTCTCCAACCAATGAGCCTGGCAGAGAGCCATGGAGCCTGCAGATCTCCAACCAATGAGCCTGACAGAGAGCCATGGAATCTGCAGCGCTCCAATCAATGAGCCTGGCAGAGAGCCATGGAACCTGCAGCTCTCCAACCAATGAGCCTGGCAGAGAGCCATGGAACCTGCAGCTCTCCAGCCAATGAGCCTGGCAGAGAGCCGTGGAACCTGCAGCTCTCCAACCAATGAGCCTGGCAGAGAGCCATGGAACCTGCATCTCTTCAACCAATGAACCTGGCAGAGAGCCATGGAACCTGCATCTCTCCAACCAATGAGCCTGGCTGAGAGCCGTGGAACCTGCAGCTCTTTAACCAATGAGCCTGGCAAAGAAATATGGAACCTGCAGCTCTCCAGCCAATGAGCCTGGCAGAGAGCCATGGAGCCTGCAGATCTCCAACCAATGAGCCTGGCAGAGAGCCATGGAACCTGCAGCGCTCCAACCAATGAGCCTGGCAGAGAGACATGGAACCTGCAGCTCTCCAACCAATGAGCCTGGCAGAGAGCCGTGGAACCTGCAGCTCTCCAACCAATGAGCCTGGCAGAGAGCCATGGAACCTGCGGTTCTACAACCAATGAACTTGGCTGAGAGCAGTGGAACCTGCAGCTCTCCAACCAATGAGCCTGGCAGTGAGCCATGGAACCTGCAGTTCTACAGCCAATGAACTTGGCTGAGAGCAGTGGAACCTGCAGCTCTCCAGCCAATGAGCCTGGCAGAGAGCCATGGAGCCTGCAGATCTCCAACCAATGAGCCTGGCAGAGAGCCATGGAACCTGCAGCGCTCCAACCAATGAGCCTGGCAGAGAGCCATGGAGCCTGCAGCGCTCCAACCAATGAGCCTGGCAGAGAGCCATGGAACCTGCAGCTCTCCAACCAATGAGCCTGGCAGAGAGCCGTGGAACCTGCAGCTCTCCAACCAATGAGCCTGGCAGAGAGCCATGGAACCTGCAGTTCTTTAACCAATTAGCCTAGTAGAGAGCCATGGAACCTGCAGCTCTCTAACCAATGAGTCTGGCAGAGAGCCATGGAACCTGCAGTTCTTTAACCAATTAGCCTAGTAGAGAGCCATGGAACCTGCAGCTCTCCAACCTATGAGCCTGGCAGAGAGCCATGGAACCTGCAGTTCTCCAACCAATGAGCCTGGCAACGAAACATAGAACCTGCAGCTCTCCAACCAATGAGCCTGGCAGAGAGCCATGGAACCTGCAGCTCTCCAACCAATGAGCCTGGCACAGAGCCATGGAACCTGCAGTTCTCCAACCAATGAGCCTGGCAGAGAGCCATGGAACCTGCAGCTCTCCAACCAATGAGCCTGGCAACGAAACATGGAACCTGCAGCTCTCCAACCAATGAGCCTGGCAGAGAGCCATGGAGGCTGCAGCTCTCCAACCAATGAGCCTGGCAGAGAGCCATGGAGCCTGCAGATCTCTAACCAATGAGCCTGGCAGAGAGCCATGGAACCTGCAGCTCTCCAACCAATGAGCCTGGCAGAGAGCCATGGAACCTGCGGTTCTACAGCCAATGAACTTGGCTGAGAGCAGTGGAACCTGCAGCTCTCCAGCCAATGAGCCTGGCAGAGAGCCATGGAGCCTGCAGATCTCCAACCAATGAGCCTGGCAGAGAGCCATGGAACCTGCAGCACTCCAACCAATGAGCCTGGCAGAGAGCCATGGAGCCTGCAGCGCTCCAACCAATGAGCCTGGCAGAGAGCCATGGAACCTGCAGCTCTCCAACCAATGAGCCTGGCAGAGAGCCGTGGAACCTGCAGCTCTCCAACCAATGAGCCTGGCAGAGAGCCATGGAACCTGCGGTTCTACAACCAATGAACTTGGCTGAGAGCAGTGGAACCTGCAGCTCTCCAACCAATGAGCCTGGCAGAGAGCCATGGAACCTGCAGTTCTGTAGCCAATTAGCCTAGTAGAGAGCCATGGAACCTGCAGCTCTCTAACCAATGAGTCTGGCAGAGAGCCATGGAACCTGCAGTTCTTTAACCAATTAGCCTATTAGAGAGCCATGGAACCTGCAGCTCTGCAACCTATGAGCCTGGCAGAGAGCCGTGGAACCTGCAGCTCTCCAACCAATGAGCCTGGCAGAGAGCCATGGAACCTGCGGTTCTACAACCAATGAACTTGGCTGAGAGCAGTGGAACCTGCAGCTCTCCAACCAATGAGCCTGGCAGTGAGCCATGGAACCTGCAGTTCTACAGCCAATGAACTTGGCTGAGAGCAGTGGAACCTGCAGCTCTCCAGCCAATGAGCCTGGCAGAGAGCCATGGAGCCTGCAGATCTCCAACCAATGAGCCTGGCAGAGAGCCATGGAACCTGCAGCGCTCCAACCAATGAGCCTGGCAGAGAGCCATGGAGCCTGCAGCGCTCCAACCAATGAGCCTGGCAGAGAGCCATGGAACCTGCAGCTCTCCAACCAATGAGCCTGGCAGAGAGCCGTGGAACCTGCAGCTCTCCAACCAATGAGCCTGGCAGAGAGCCATGGAACCTGCAGTTCTTTAACCAATTAGCCTAGTAGAGAGCCATGGAACCTGCAGCTCTCTAACCAATGAGTCTGGCAGAGAGCCATGGAACCTGCAGTTCTTTAACCAATTAGCCTAGTAGAGAGCCATGGAACCTGCAGCTCTCCAACCTATGAGCCTGGCAGAGAGCCATGGAACCTGCAGTTCTCCAACCAATGAGCCTGGCAACGAAACATAGAACCTGCAGCTCTCCAACCAATGAGCCTGGCAGAGAGCCATGGAACCTGCAGCTCTCCAACCAATGAGCCTGGCACAGAGCCATGGAACCTGCAGTTCTCCAACCAATGAGCCTGGCAGAGAGCCATGGAACCTGCAGCTCTCCAACCAATGAGCCTGGCAACGAAACATGGAACCTGCAGCTCTCCAACCAATGAGCCTGGCAGAGAGCCATGGAGGCTGCAGCTCTCCAACCAATGAGCCTGGCAGAGAGCCATGGAGCCTGCAGATCTCTAACCAATGAGCCTGGCAGAGAGCCATGGAACCTGCAGCTCTCCAACCAATGAGCCTGGCAGAGAGCCATGGAACCTGCGGTTCTACAGCCAATGAACTTGGCTGAGAGCAGTGGAACCTGCAGCTCTCCAGCCAATGAGCCTGGCAGAGAGCCATGGAGCCTGCAGATCTCCAACCAATGAGCCTGGCAGAGAGCCATGGAACCTGCAGCACTCCAACCAATGAGCCTGGCAGAGAGCCATGGAGCCTGCAGCGCTCCAACCAATGAGCCTGGCAGAGAGCCATGGAACCTGCAGCTCTCCAACCAATGAGCCTGGCAGAGAGCCGTGGAACCTGCAGCTCTCCAACCAATGAGCCTGGCAGAGAGCCATGGAACCTGCGGTTCTACAACCAATGAACTTGGCTGAGAGCAGTGGAACCTGCAGCTCTCCAACCAATGAGCCTGGCAGAGAGCCAAGGAACCTGCGGTTCTACAACCAATGAACTTGGCTGAGAGCAGTGGAACCTGCAGCTCTCCAGCCAATGAGCCTGGCAGAGAGCCATGGAACCTGCAGCGCTCCAACCAATGAGCCTGGCAGAGAGCCATGGAGCCTGCAGCGCTCCAAGCAATGAGCCTGGCAGAGAGCCATGGAACCTGCAGCTCTCCAACCAATGAGCCTGGCAGAGAGCCGTGGAACCTGCAGCTCTCCAACCAATGAGCCTGGCAGAGAGCCATGGAACCTGCGGTTCTACAACCAATGAACTTGGCTGAGAGCAGTGGAACCTGCAGCTCTCCAACCAATGAGCCTGACAGAGAGCCATGGAACCTGCAGTTCTTTAACCAATTAGCCTAGTAGAGAGCCATGGAACCTGCAGCTCTCTAACCAATGAGTCTGGCAGAGAGCCATGGAACCTGCAGTTCTTTAACCAATTAGCCTAGTAGAGAGCCATGGAACCTGCAGCTCTCCAACCTATGAGCCTGGCAGAGAGCCATGGAACCTGCAGTTCTCCAACCAATGAGCCTGGCAACGAAACATGGAACCTGCAGCTCTCCAACCAATGAGCCTGGCAGAGAGCCATGGAACCTGCAGCTCTCCAACCACTGAGCCTGGCAGAGAGCCATGGAACCTGCAGCTCTCCAACCAATGAGCCTGGCAGAGAGCCATGGAACCTGCAGTTCTCCAACCAATGAGCCTGGCAACGAAACATGGAACCTGCAGCTCTCCAACCAATGATCCTGGCAGAGAGCCATGGAGCCTGCAGCTCTCCAACCAATGAGCCTGGCAGAGAGCCATGGAACCTGCAGTTCTCCAACCAATGAGCCTGGCAGAGAGCCATGGAACCTGCAGCTCTCCAACCAATGAGCCTGGCAACGAAACATGGAACCTGCAGCTCTCCAACCAATGAGCCTGGCAGAGAGCCATGGAGGCTGCAGCTCTCCAACCAATGAGCCTGGCAGAGAGCCATGGAGCCTGCAGATCTCTAACCAATGAGCCTGGCAGAGAGCCATGGAACCTGCAGCTCTCCAACCAATAAACGTGTCTAAGAGCCATGGATCCTGCAGCTCTCCAACCAATGAGCCTGGCAGAGAGCCATTTTGCCTGCATCTCTGTAACCAATGAACCTGGCAGAGAGCCATGGAACCTGCAGCTCTCTAACCAATGAGCCTGGCAGAGAGCCATGGAACCCGCAGCTCTTTAACCAATGAGCCTGGCAGAGAGCCATGGAACCTGCAGATCTTCAACCAATGAGCCTGGCAGAGAATCAATGGAACCTGCAGCGCTCCAACCAATGAGCCTGGCAGAGAGCCATGGAACCTGCAGCTCTCCAACCAATGAGCCTGGCAGAGAGCCATGGAGCCTGCAGATCTCCAACCAATGAGCCTGACAGAGAGCCATGGAATCTGCAGCGCTCCAATCAATGAGCCTGGCAGAGAGCCATGGAACCTGCAGCTCTCCAACCAATGAGCCTGGCAGAGAGCCATGGAACCTGCAGCTCTCCAGCCAATGAGCCTGGCAGAGAGCCGTGGAACCTGCAGCTCTCCAACCAATGAGCCTGGCAGAGAGCCATGGAACATGCAGCTCTTCAACCAATGAACCTGGCAGAGAGCCATGGAACCTGCATCTCTCCAACCAATGAGCCTGGCTGAGAGCCGTGGAACCTGCAGCTCTTTAACCAATGAGCCTGGCAAAGAAATATGGAACCTGCAGCTCTCCAGCCAATGAGCCTGGCAGAGAGCCATGGAGCCTGCAGATCTCCAACCAATGAGCCTGGCAGAGAGCCATGGAACCTGCAGCGCTCCAACCAATGAGCCTGGCAGAGAGACATGGAACCTGCAGCTCTCCAACCGATGAGCCTGGCAGAGAGCCGTGGAACCTGCAGCTCTCCAACCAATGAGCCTGGCAGAGAGCCATGGAACCTGCGGTTCTACAACCAATGAACTTGGCTGAGAGCAGTGGAACCTGCAGCTCTCCAACCAATGAGCCTGACAGAGCGCCATGGAACCTGCAGTTCTTTAACCAATTAGCCTAGTAGAGAGCCATGGAACCTGCAGCTCTCTAACCAATGAGTCTGGCAGAGAGCCATGGAACCTGCAGTTCTTTAGCCAATTAGCCTAGTAGAGAGCCATGGAACCTGCAGCTCTCCAACCTATGAGCCTGGCAGAGAGCCATGGAACCTGCAGTTCTCCAACCAATGAGCCTGGCAACGAAACATGGAACCTGCAGCTCTCCAACCAATGAGCCTGGCAGAGAGCCATGGAACCTGCAGCTCTCCAACCAATGAGCCTGGCAGAGAGCCATGGAACCTGCAGCTCTCCAACCAATGAGCCTGGCAGAGAGCCATGGAACCTGCAGTTCTCCAACCAATGAGCCTGGCAACGAAACATGGAACCTGCAGCTCTCCAACCAATGATCCTGGCAGAGAGCCATGGAGCCTGCAGCTCTCCAACCAATGAGCCTGGCAGAGAGCCATGGAACCTGCAGTTCTCCAACCAATGAGCCTGGCAGAGAGCCATGGAACCTGCAGCTCTCCAACCAATGAGCCTGGCAACGAAACATGGAACCTGCAGCTCTCCAACCAATGAGCCTGGCAGAGAGCCATGGAGGCTGCAGCTCTCTTACCAATGAGCCTGGCAGAGAGCCAGGGAGCCTGCAGATCTCTAACCAATGAGCCTGGCAGAGAGCCATGGAACCTGCAGCTCTCCAACCAATAAACGTGTCTAAGAGCCATGGATCCTGCAGCTCTCCAACCAATGAGCCTGGCAGAGAGCCATTTTGCCTGCATCTCTGTAACCAATGAACCTGGCAGAGAGCCATGGAACCTGCAGCTCTCTAACCAATGAGCCTGGCAGAGAGCCATGGAACCCGCAGATCTTCAACCAATGAGCCTGGCAGAGAATCAATGGAACCTGCAGCGCTCCAACCAATGAGCCTGGCAGAGAGCCATGGAACCTGCAGCTCTCCAACCAATGAGCCTGGCAGAGAGCCATGGAGCCTGCAGATCTCCAACCAATGAGCCTGACAGAGAGCCATGGAATCTGCAGCGCTCCAATCAATGAGCCTGGCAGAGAGCCATGGAACCTGCAGCTCTCCAACCAATGAGCCTGGCAGAGAGCCATGGAACCTGCAGCTCTCCAGCCAATGAGCCTGGCAGAGAGCCGTGGAACCTGCAGCTCTCCAACCAATGAGCCTGGCAGAGAGCCATGGAACCTGCATCTCTTCAACCAATGAACCTGGCAGAGAGCCATGGAACCTGCATCTCTCCAACCAATGAGCCTGGCTGAGAGCCGTGGAACCTGCAGCTCTTTAACCAATGAGCCTGGCAAAGAAATATGGAACCTGCAGCTCTCCAGCCAATGAGCCTGGCAGAGAGCCATGGAGCCTGCAGATCTCCAACCAATGAGCCTGGCAGAGAGCCATGGAACCTGCAGCGCTCCAACCAATGAGCCTGGCAGAGAGACATGGAACCTGCAGCTCTCCAACCAATGAGCCTGGCAGAGAGCCGTGGAACCTGCAGCTCTCCAACCAATGAGCCTGGCAGAGAGCCATGGAACCTGCGGTTCTACAACCAATGAACTTGGCTGAGAGCAGTGGAACCTGCAGCTCTCCAACCAATGAGCCTGGCAGTGAGCCATGGAACCTGCAGTTCTACAGCCAATGAACTTGGCTGAGAGCAGTGGAACCTGCAGCTCTCCAGCCAATGAGCCTGGCAGAGAGCCATGGAGCCTGCAGATCTCCAACCAATGAGCCTGGCAGAGAGCCATGGAACCTGCAGCGCTCCAACCAATGAGCCTGGCAGAGAGCCATGGAGCCTGCAGCGCTCCAACCAATGAGCCTGGCAGAGAGCCATGGAACCTGCAGCTCTCCAACCAATGAGCCTGGCAGAGAGCCGTGGAACCTGCAGCTCTCCAACCAATGAGCCTGGCAGAGAGCCATGGAACCTGCAGTTCTTTAACCAATTAGCCTAGTAGAGAGCCATGGAACCTGCAGCTCTCTAACCAATGAGTCTGGCAGAGAGCCATGGAACCTGCAGTTCTTTAACCAATTAGCCTAGTAGAGAGCCATGGAACCTGCAGCTCTCCAACCTATGAGCCTGGCAGAGAGCCATGGAACCTGCAGTTCTCCAACCAATGAGCCTGGCAACGAAACATAGAACCTGCAGCTCTCCAACCAATGAGCCTGGCAGAGAGCCATGGAACCTGCAGCTCTCCAACCAATGAGCCTGGCACAGAGCCATGGAACCTGCAGTTCTCCAACCAATGAGCCTGGCAGAGAGCCATGGAACCTGCAGCTCTCCAACCAATGAGCCTGGCAACGAAACATGGAACCTGCAGCTCTCCAACCAATGAGCCTGGCAGAGAGCCATGGAGGCTGCAGCTCTCCAACCAATGAGCCTGGCAGAGAGCCATGGAGCCTGCAGATCTCTAACCAATGAGCCTGGCAGAGAGCCATGGAACCTGCAGCTCTCCAACCAATGAGCCTGGCAGAGAGCCATGGAACCTGCGGTTCTACAGCCAATGAACTTGGCTGAGAGCAGTGGAACCTGCAGCTCTCCAGCCAATGAGCCTGGCAGAGAGCCATGGAGCCTGCAGATCTCCAACCAATGAGCCTGGCAGAGAGCCATGGAACCTGCAGCACTCCAACCAATGAGCCTGACAGAGAGCCATGGAGCCTGCAGCGCTCCAACCAATGAGCCTGGCAGAGAGCCATGGAACCTGCAGCTCTCCAACCAATGAGCCTGGCAGAGAGCCGTGGAACCTGCAGCTCTCCAACCAATGAGCCTGGCAGAGAGCCATGGAACCTGCGGTTCTACAACCAATGAACTTGGCTGAGAGCAGTGGAACCTGCAGCTCTCCAACCAATGAGCCTGGCAGAGAGCCATGGAACCTGCAGTTCTGTAGCCAATTAGCCTAGTAGAGAGCCATGGAACCTGCAGCTCTCTAACCAATGAGTCTGGCAGAGAGCCATGGAACCTGCAGTTCTTTAACCAATTAGCCTATTAGAGAGCCATGGAACCTGCAGCTCTGCAACCTATGAGCCTGGCAGAGAGCCGTGGAACCTGCAGCTCTCCAACCAATGAGCCTGGCAGAGAGCCATGGAACCTGCGGTTCTACAACCAATGAACTTGGCTGAGAGCAGTGGAACCTGCAGCTCTCCAACCAATGAGCCTGGCAGTGAGCCATGGAACCTGCAGTTCTACAGCCAATGAACTTGGCTGAGAGCAGTGGAACCTGCAGCTCTCCAGCCAATGAGCCTGGCAGAGAGCCATGGAGCCTGCAGATCTCCAACCAATGAGCCTGGCAGAGAGCCATGGAACCTGCAGCGCTCCAACCAATGAGCCTGGCAGAGAGCCATGGAGCCTGCAGCGCTCCAACCAATGAGCCTGGCAGAGAGCCATGGAACCTGCAGCTCTCCAACCAATGAGCCTGGCAGAGAGCCGTGGAACCTGCAGCTCTCCAACCAATGAGCCTGGCAGAGAGCCATGGAACCTGCAGTTCTTTAACCAATTAGCCTAGTAGAGAGCCATGGAACCTGCAGCTCTCTAACCAATGAGTCTGGCAGAGAGCCATGGAACCTGCAGTTCTTTAACCAATTAGCCTAGTAGAGAGCCATGGAACCTGCAGCTCTCCAACCTATGAGCCTGGCAGAGAGCCATGGAACCTGCAGTTCTCCAACCAATGAGCCTGGCAACGAAACATAGAACCTGCAGCTCTCCAACCAATGAGCCTGGCAGAGAGCCATGGAACCTGCAGCTCTCCAACCAATGAGCCTGGCACAGAGCCATGGAACCTGCAGTTCTCCAACCAATGAGCCTGGCAGAGAGCCATGGAACCTGCAGCTCTCCAACCAATGAGCCTGGCAACGAAACATGGAACCTGCAGCTCTCCAACCAATGAGCCTGGCAGAGAGCCATGGAGGCTGCAGCTCTCCAACCAATGAGCCTGGCAGAGAGCCATGGAGCCTGCAGATCTCTAACCAATGAGCCTGGCAGAGAGCCATGGAACCTGCAGCTCTCCAACCAATGAGCCTGGCAGAGAGCCATGGAACCTGCGGTTCTACAGCCAATGAACTTGGCTGAGAGCAGTGGAACCTGCAGCTCTCCAGCCAATGAGCCTGGCAGAGAGCCATGGAGCCTGCAGATCTCCAACCAATGAGCCTGGCAGAGAGCCATGGAACCTGCAGCACTCCAACCAATGAGCCTGGCAGAGAGCCATGGAGCCTGCAGCGCTCCAACCAATGAGCCTGGCAGAGAGCCATGGAACCTGCAGCTCTCCAACCAATGAGCCTGGCAGAGAGCCGTGGAACCTGCAGCTCTCCAACCAATGAGCCTGGCAGAGAGCCATGGAACCTGCGGTTCTACAACCAATGAACTTGGCTGAGAGCAGTGGAACCTGCAGCTCTCCAACCAATGAGCCTGGCAGAGAGCCATGGAACCTGCAGTTCTGTAGCCAATTAGCCTAGTAGAGAGCCATGGAACCTGCAGCTCTCTAACCAATGAGTCTGGCAGAGAGCCATGGAACCTGCAGTTCTTTAACCAATTAGCCTATTAGAGAGCCATGGAACCTGCAGCTCTGCAACCTATGAGCCTGGCAGAGAGCCATGGAACCTGCAGTTCTCCAACCAATGAGCCTGGCAACGAAACATGGAACCTGCAGCTCTCCAACCAATGAGCCTGGCAGAGAGCCATGGAACCTGCAGCTCTCCAACCAATGAGCCTGGCAGAGAGCCATGGAACCTGCAGTTCTCCAACCAATGAGCCTGGCAGAGAGCCATGGAACCTGCAGCTCTCCAACCAATGAGCCTGGCAACGAAACATGGAACCTGCAGCTCTCCAACCAATGAGCCTGGCAGAGAGCCATGGAGGCTGCAGCTCTCCAACCAATGAGCCTGGCAGAGAGCCATGGAGCCTGCAGATCTCTAACCAATGAGCCTGGCAGAGAGCCATGGAACCTGCAGCTCTCCAACCAATGAACGTGTCTAAGAGCCATGGATCCTGCAGCTCTCCAACCAATGAGCCTGGCAGAGAGCCATTTTGCCTGCAGCTCTTTAACCAATGAACCTGGCAGAGAGCCATGGAACCCGCAGCTCTTTAACCAGTGAGCCTGGCAGAGAGCCATGGAACCTGCAGTTCTCCAACCAATGAGCCTGGCAACGAAACACGGAACCTGCAGCTCTCCAACCAATGAGCCTGGTAGAGAGCCATGGAACCTGTAGCTCTCCAACCAATGAACCTGGCAGAGAGCAAACGAACCTGCAGCGCTCAAACCAATGAGCCTAGCTGAGAGACATGGAAACAGCAGCTTTCCAACCAACGAGCCTGGCAGAGAGCCATGGAGGCTGCAGCTCTCCAACCAATGAGCCTAGCAGAGAGCCATGGAACCTGCAGCTCTCCAACCAATGAGCCTGGCAGAGAGCCATGGAGGCAGCAGCTCTCCAACCAATGAGCCTGGCAGAGAGCCATGGAACCTGCAGCTCTCCAACCAATGAGCCTGGCAGAGAGCCATGGAACCTGCAGCTCTCCAACCAATGAGCAGAGAGCCATGGAACCTGCAGCTCTCCAACCAATGAGCCTGGCAGAGAGCCATGGAACCTGCAGCTCTCCAACCAATGAGCCTGGCAGACAGCCATGGAACCTGCAGCTCTCCAACCAATGAGCCTGGCAGACAGCCATAGAACCTGCAGCTCTACAACCAATGAGCAGAGAGCCATGGAACTTGCAGCTCTCCAAACCAATGAGCCTGGAATAGAACCATGGAGCCTGCAGCTCTTTAACCAATGAGCCTGGCAGAGAGCCATGGAACCTGCAGCTCTCCAACCAATGAGCCTGGCAGAGAGCCATGGAACCTGCAGCTCTCCAACCAATGAGCAGAGAGCCATGGAACCTGCAGCTCTCCAACCAATGAGCCTGGCAGAGAGCCATGGAACCCGCTGCTCTTTAACCAATGAGCCTGGCAGAGAGCCATGGAACCTGCAGTTCTCCAACCAATGAGCCTGGCAACGAAACACGGAACCTGCAGCTCTCCAACCAATGAGCCTGGTAGAGAGCCATGGAACCTGCAGCTCTCCAACCAATGAGCCTGGCAGAGAACCATGGAACCTGCAGTTCTCCAACCAATGAGCCTGGCAGAGAGCCATGGAACCTGCAGCTCTCCAACCAATGAGCCTGGCAACGAAACATGGAACCTGCAGCTCTCCAACCAATGAGCCTGGCAGAGAGCCGTGGGGGCTGCAGCTCTCCAACCAATGAGCCTGGCAGAGAGCCATGGAGCCTGCAGATCTCTAACCAATGAGCCTGGCAGAGAGCCATGGAACCTGCAGCTCTCCAACCAATGAACGTGTCTAAGAGCCATGGATCCTGCAGCTCTCCAACCAATGAGCCTGGCAGAGAGCCATTTTGCCTGCAGCTCTTTAACCAATGAACCTAGCAGAGAGCCATGGAACCTGCAGCTCTCCAACCAATGAGCCTGTCAGAGAGCCATGGAGCCTGCAGCTCTCCAACCAATGAACCTGGCAGAGAACCATGGAGCCTGCAGCTCTTTAACCAATGAGCCTGGCAGAGAGCCATGGAACATGCAGATCTCCAACCAATGAGCCTGGCAGAGAATCAATGGAACCTGCAGCGCTCCAACCAATGAGCCTGGCAGAGAGCCATGGAACCTGCAGCTCTCCAACCAATGAGCCTGGCAGAGAGCCATGGAGCCTGCAGATCTCCAACCAATGAGCCTGACAGAGAGCCATGAAAGCTGCAGCTCTCCAACCAATGAGCCTGGCAGAGAGCCATGGAACCTGCAGCTTTCCAAACAATGAGCCTGGCAGAGAGCCATGGAACCTGCAGCTCTCCAGCCAATGAGCCTGGCAGAGAGCCATAGAGGCTGCAGCTCTCCAACCAATGAGCCTAGCAGACAGCCATGGAACCTGCAGCTCTCCAACCAATGAGCCTGGCAGAGAGCCATGGAACCTGCAGCTCTCCAACCAATGAGCCTGGCAGACAGCCATGGAACCTGCAGCTCTCCAACCAATGAGCCTGGCAGACAGCCATAGAACCTGCAGCTCTACAACCAATGAGCAGAGAGCCATGGAACTTGCAGCTCTCCAAACCAATGAGCCTGGAATAGAACCATGGAGCCTGCAGCTCTTTAACCAATGAGCCTGGCAGAGAGCCATGGAACCTGCAGCTCTCCAACCAATGAGCCTGGCAGAGAGCCATGGAACCTGCAGCTCTCCAACCAATGAGCAGAGAGCCATGGAACCTGCAGCTCTCCAACCAATGAGCCTGGCAGAGAGCCATGGAACCCGCTGCTCTTTAACCAATGAGCCTGGCAGAGAGCCATGGAACCTGCAGTTCTCCAACCAATGAGCCTGGCAACGAAACACGGAACCTGCAGCTCTCCAACCAATGAGCCTGGTAGAGAGCCATGGAACCTGCAGCTCTCCAACCAATGAGCCTGGCAGAGAACCATGGAACCTGCAGTTCTCCAACCAATGAGCCTGGCAGAGAGCCATGGAACCTGCAGCTCTCCAACCAATGAGCCTGGCAACGAAACATGGAACCTGCAGCTCTCCAACCAATGAGCCTGGCAGAGAGCCGTGGGGGCTGCAGCTCTCCAACCAATGAGCCTGGCAGAGAGCCATGGAGCCTGCAGATCTCTAACCAATGAGCCTGGCAGAGAGCCATGGAACCTGCAGCTCTCCAACCAATGAACGTGTCTAAGAGCCATGGATCCTGCAGCTCTCCAACCAATGAGCCTGGCAGAGAGCCATTTTGCCTGCAGCTCTTTAACCAATGAACCTAGCAGAGAGCCATGGAACCTGCAGCTCTCCAACCAATGAGCCTGTCAGAGAGCCATGGAGCCTGCAGCTCTCCAACCAATGAACCTGGCAGAGAACCATGGAGCCTGCAGCTCTTTAACCAATGAGCCTGGCAGAGAGCCATGGAACATGCAGATCTCCAACCAATGAGCCTGGCAGAGAGCCATGGAACCCGCTGCTCTTTAACCAATGAGCCTGGCAGAGAGCCATGGAACCTGCAGTTCTCCAACCAATGAGCCTGGCAACGAAACACGGAACCTGCAGCTCTCCAACCAATGAGCCTGGTAGAGAGCCATGGAACCTGCAGCTCTCCAACCAATGAGCCTGGCAGAGAGCCATGGAGCCTGCAGATCTCCAACCAATGAGCCTGACAGAGAGCCATGAAAGCTGCAGCTCTCCAACCAATGAGCCTGGCAGAGAGCCATGGAGCCTGCAGATCTCCAACCAATGAGCCTGACAGAGAGCCATGAAAGCTGCAGCTCTCCAACCAATGAGCCTGGCAGAGAGCCATGGAACCTGCAGCTTTCCAAACAATGAGCCTGGCAGAGAGCCATGGAACCTGCAGCTCTCCAGCCAATGAGCCTGGCAGAGAGCCATAGAGGCTGCAGCTCTCCAACCAATGAGCCTAGCAGACAGCCATGGAACCTGCAGCTCTCCAACCAATGAGCCTGGCAGAGAGCCATGGAACCTGCAGCTCTCCAACCAATGAGCCAGGCTGAGAGCAGAGGAACCTGCAGCTCTCCAACCAATGAACCTGGCAGAGAGCAAAGGAACCTGCAGCGCTCCAACCAATGAGCCTGGCTGAGAGACATGGAACCAGCAGCTTTCCAACCAACGAGCCTGGCAGAGAGCCATGGAGGCTGCAGCTCTCCAACCAATGAGCCTAGCAGAGAGCCATGGAACCTGCAGCTCTCCAACCAATGAGCCTGGCAGAGAGCCATGGAACCTGCAGCTCTCCAGCCAATGAGCCTGGCAGAGAACCATGGAACCTGCAGCGCTCCAACCGATGAGCCTGGCAGGGAGCCATGGAACCTGCAGCTCTCCAGCCAATGAGCCTGGCAGAGAGCCATGGAGCCTGCAGATCTCCAACCAATGAGCCTGGCAGAGAGCCATGGAACCTGCAGCGCTCCAACCAATGAGCCTGGCAGAGAGCCATGGAGCCTGCAGCACTCCAACCAATGAGCCTGACAGAGAGCCATGGAACCTGCAGCTCTCAAACCAATGAGCCTGGCAGAGAGCCGTGGAACCTGCAGCTCTCCAACCAATGAGCATGGCAGAGAGCCATGGCACCTGCAGCTCTTTAACCAATTAGCCTAGTAGAGAGCCATGGAACCTGCAGCACTCCAACCAATGAGCCTGGCAGAGAGCCATGGAACCTGCAGCTCTTTAACCAATTAGCCTAGGAGAGAGCCATGGAACCTGCAGCTCTCTAACCAATGAGCCTGGCAGAGAGCCATGGAACCTGCGGTTCTACAACCAATGAACTTGGCTGAGAGCAGTGGAACCTGCAGCTCTCCAACCAATGAGCCTGGCAGAGAGCCATGGAACTTGCAGCTCTTTAACCAATTAGCCTAGTAGAGAGCCATGGAACCTGCAGCTCTCTAACCAATGAGCCTGGCAGAGAGCATGGAACCTGCAGCTCTCCAACCAATGAGCCTGGCAGAGAGCCATGGAACCTGCAGTTCTCCAACCAATGAGCCTGGCAACGAAACCTGGAACCTGCAGCTCTCCAACCAATGAGCCTGGCAGAGAGCCATGGAACCTGCAGCTCTCCAACCAATGAGCCTGGCAGAGAGCCATGGAACCTGCAGTTCTCCAACCAATGAGCCTGGCAGAGAGCCATGGAACCTGCAGCTCTCCAACCAATGAGCCTGGCAACGAAACATGGAACCTGCAGCTCTCCAACCAATGAGCCTGGCAGAGAGCCATGGAGGCTGCAGCTCTCCAACCAATGAGCCTGGCAGAGAGCCATGGAGCCTGCAGATCTCTAACCAATGAGCCTGGCAGAGAGCCATGGAACCTGCAGCTCTCCAACCAATAAACGTGTCTAAGAGCCATGGATCCTGCAGCTCTCCAACCAATGAGCCTGGAAGAGAGCCATTTTGCCTGCATCTCTTTAACCAATGAACCTGGCAGAGAGCCATGGAACTTGCAGCTCTCTAACCAATGAGCCTGGCAGAGAGCCATGGAACCCGCAGCTCTTTAACCAATGAGCCTGGCAGAGAGCCATGGAACCTGCAGATCTCCAACCAATGAGCCTGGCAGAGAATCAATGGAACCTGCAGCGCTCCAACCAATGAGCCTGGCAGAGAGCCATGGAACCTGCAGCTCTCCAACCAATGAGCCTGGAAGAGAGCCATGGAGCCTGCAGATCTCCAACCAATGAGCCTGACAGAGAGCCATGGAATCTGCAGCGCTCCTATCAATGAGCCTGGCAAAGAGCCATGGAACCTGCAGCTCTCCAACCAATGAGCCTGGCAGAGAGCCATGGAACCTGCAGCTCTCCAGCCAATGAGCCTGGCAGAGAGCCGTGGAACCTGCAGCTCTCCAACCAATGAGCCTGGCAGAGAGCCATGGAACATGCAGCTCTTTAACCAATGAACCTGGCAGAGAGCCATGGAACCTGCAGCTCTCCAACCAATGAGCCTGGCTGAGAGCCGTGGAACCTGCAGCTCTTTAACCAATGAGCCTGGCAAAGAAATATGGAACCTGCAGCTCTCCAGCCAATGAGCCTGGCAGAGAGCCATGGAGCCTGCAGATCTCCAACCAGTGAGCCTGGCAGAGAGCCATGGAACCTGCAGCGCTCCAACCAATGAGCCTGGCAGAGAGACATGGAACCTGCAGCTCTCCAACCAATGAGCCTGGCAGAGAGCCGTGGAACCTGCAGCTCTCCAACCAATGAGCCTGGCAGAGAGCCATGGAACCTGCGGTTCTACAACCAATGAACTTGGCTGAGAGCAGTGGAACCTGCAGCTCTCCAACCAATGAGCCTGGCAGAGAGCCATGGAACCTGCGGTTCTACAACCAATGAACTTGGCTGAGAGCAGTGGAACCTGCAGCTCTCCAGCCAATGAGCCTGGCAGAGAGCCATGGAACCTGCAGCGCTCCAACCAATGAGCCTGGCAGAGAGCCATGGAGCCTGCAGCGCTCCAACCAATGAGCCTGGCAGAGAGCCATGGAACCTGCAGCTCTCCAACCAATGAGCCTGGCAGAGAGCCGTGGAACCTGCAGCTCTCCAACCAATGAGCCTGGCAGAGAGCCATGGAACCTGCGGTTCTACAACCAATGAACTTGGCTGAGAGCAGTGGAACCTGCAGCTCTCCAACCAATGAGCCTGACAGAGAGCCATGGAACCTGCAGTTCTTTAACCAATTAGCCTAGTAGAGAGCCATGGAACCTGCAGCTCTCTAACCAATGAGTCTGGCAGAGAGCCATGGAACCTGCAGTTCTTTAACCAATTAGCCTAGTAGAGAGCCATGGAACCTGCAGCTCTCCAACCTATGAGCCTGGCAGAGAGCCATGGAACCTGCAGTTCTCCAACCAATGAGCCTGGCAACGAAACATGGAACCTGCAGCTCTCCAACCAATGAGCCTGGCAGAGAGCCATGGAACCTGCAGCTCTCCAACCAATGAGCCTGGCAGAGAGCCATGGAACCTGCAGCTCTCCAACCAATGAGCCTGGCAGAGAGCCATGGAACCTGCAGTTCTCCAACCAATGAGCCTGGCAACGAAACATGGAACCTGCAGCTCTCCAACCAATGATCCTGGCAGAGAGCCATGGAGCCTGCAGCTCTCCAACCAATGAGCCTGGCAGAGAGCCATGGAACCTGCAGTTCTCCAACCAATGAGCCTGGCAGAGAGCCATGGAACCTGCAGCTCTCCAACCAATGAGCCTGGCAACGAAACATGGAACCTGCAGCTCTCCAACCAATGATCCTGGCAGAGAGCCATGAAGCCTGCAGCTCTCCAACCAATGAGCCTGGCAGAGAGCCATGGAACCTGCAGTTCTCCAACCAATGAGCCTGGCAGAGAGCCATGGAACCTGCAGTTCTTTAACCAATGAGCCTGGCAGAGAGCCATGGAGCCTGCAGCGCTCCAACCAATGAGCCTGGCAGAGAGCCATGGAACCTGCAGCTCTCCAACCAATGAGCCTGGCAGAGAGCCGTGGAACCTGCAGCTCTCCAACCAATGAGCCTGGCAGAGAGCCATGGAACCTGCGGTTCTACAACCAATGAACTTGGCTGAGAGCAGTGGAACCTGCAGCTCTCCAACCAATGAGCCTGACAGAGAGCCATGGAACCTGCAGTTCTTTAACCAATTAGCCTAGTAGAGAGCCATGGAACCTGCAGCTCTCTAACCAATGAGTCTGGCAGAGAGCCATGGAACCTGCAGTTCTTTAACCAATTAGCCTAGTAGAGAGCCATGGAACCTGCAGCTCTCCAACCTATGAGCCTGGCAGAGAGCCATGGAACCTGCAGTTCTCCAACCAATGAGCCTGGCAACGAAACATGGAACCTGCAGCTCTCCAACCAATGAGCCTGGCAGAGAGCCATGGAACCTGCAGCTCTCCAACCAATGAGCCTGGCAGAGAGCCATGGAACCTGCAGTTCTCCAACCAATGAGCCTGGCAGAGAGCCATGGAACCTGCAGCTCTCCAACCAATGAGCCTGGCAACGAAACATGGAACCTGCAGCTCTCCAACCAATGAGCCTGGCAGAGAGCCATGGAGGCTGCAGCTCTCCAACCAATGAGCCTGGCAGAGAGCCATGGAGCCTGCAGATCTCTAACCAATGAGCCTGGCAGAGAGCCATGGAACCTGCAGCTCTCCAACCAATGAGCCTGGCAGAGAGCCATGGAACCTGCGGTTCTACAGCCAATGAACTTGGCTGAGAGCAGTGGAACCTGCAGCTCTCCAGCCAATGAGCCTGGCAGAGAGCCATGGAGCCTGCAGATCTCCAACCAATGAGCCTGGCAGAGAGCCATGGAACCTGCAGCGCTCCAACCAATGAGCCTGGCAGAGAGCCATGGAGCCTGCAGCGCTCCAACCAATGAGCCTGGCAGAGAGCCATGGAACCTGCAGCTCTCCAACCAATGAGCCTGGCAGAGAGCTGTGGAACCTGCAGCTCTCCAACCAATGAGCCTGGCAGAGAGCCATGGAACCTGCGGTTCTACAACCAATGAACTTGGCTGAGAGCAGTGGAACCTGCAGCTCTCCAACCAATGAGCCTGGCAAAGAGCCATGGAACCTGCAGTTCTTTAACCAATTAGCCTAGTAGAGAGCCATGGAACCTGCAGCTCTCTAACCAATGAGTCTGGCAGAGAGCCATGGAACCTGCAGTTCTTTAACCAATTAGCCTAGTAGAGAGCCATGGAACCTGCAGCTCTGCAACCTATGAGCCTGGCAGAGAGCCATGGAACCTGCAGTTCTCCAACCAATGAGCCTGGCAACGAAACATGGAACCTGCAGCTCTCCAACCAATGAGCCTGGCAGAGAGCCATGGAACCTGCAGCTCTCCAACCAATGAGCCTGGCAGAGAGCCATGGAACCTGCAGTTCTCCAACCAATGAGCCTGGCAGAGAGCCATGGAACCTGCAGCTCTCCAACCAATGAGCCTGGCAACGAAACATGGAACCTGCAGCTCTCCAACCAATGAGCCTGGCAGAGAGCCATGGAGGCTACAGCTCTCCAACCAATGAGCCTGGCAGAGAGCCATGGAGCCTGCAGATCTCTAACCAATGAGCCTGGCAGAGAGCCATGGAACCTGCAGCTCTCCAACCAATGAACGTGTCTAAGAGCCATGGATCCTGCAGCTCTCCAACCAATGAGCCTGGCAGAGAGCCATTTTGCCTGCAGCTCTTTAACCAATGAACCTGGCAGAGAGCCATGGAACCCACAGCTCTTTAACCAATGAGCCTGGCAGAGAGCCATGGAACCTGCAGTTCTCCAACCAATGAGCCTGGCAACGAAACACGGAACCTGCAGCTCTCCAACCAATGAGCCTGGTAGAGAGCCATGGAACCTGTAGCTCTCCAACCAATGAACCTGGCAGAGAGCAAACGAACCTGCAGCGCTCAAACCAATGAGCCTAGCTGAGAGACATGGAAACAGCAGCTTTCCAACCAACGAGCCTGGCAGAGAGCCATGGAGGCTGCAGCTCTCCAACCAATGAGCCTAGCAGAGAGCCATGGAACCTGCAGCTCTCCAACCAATGAGCCTGGCAGAGAGCCATGGAGGCTGCAGCTCTCCAACCAATGAGCCTGGCAGAGAGCCATGGAACCTGCAGCTCTCCAACCAATGAGCCTGGCAGAGAGCCATGGAACCTGCAGCTCTCCAACCAATGAGCCTGGCAGAGAGCCATGGAACCTGCAGCTCTCCAACCAATGAGCAGAGAGCCATGGAACCTGCAGCTCTCCAACCAATGAGCCTGGCAGAGAGCCATGGAACCTGCAGCTCTCCAACCAATGAGCCTGGCAGACAGCCATGGAACCTGCAGCTCTCCAACCAATGAGCCTGGCAGACAGCCATGGAACCTGCAGCTCTACAACCAATGAGCAGAGAGCCATGGAACTTGCAGCTCTCCAAACCAATGAGCCTGGAATAGAACCATGGAGCCTGCAGCTCTTTAACCAATGAGCCTGGCAGAGAGCCATGGAACCTGCAGCTTTCCAACCAATGAGCCTGGCAGAGAGCCATGGAACCTGCAGCGCTCCAATCAATGAGCCTGGCAGAGAGCCATGGAACCTGCAGCTCTCCAACCAATGAGCCTGGCAGAGAGCCATGGAACCTGCAGCTCTCCAACCAATGAGCCTGGCAGAGAACCATGGAACCCGCTGCTCTTTAACCAATGAGCCTGGCAGAGAGCCATGGAACCTGCAGTTCTCCAACCAATGAGCCTGGCAACGAAACACGGAACCTGCAGCTCTCCAACCAATGAGCCTGGTAGAGAGCCATGGAACCTGCAGCTCTCCAACCAATGAGCCTGGCAGAGAACCATGGAACCTGCAGTTCTCCAACCAATGAGCCTGGCAGAGAGCCATGGAACCTGCAGCTCTCCAACCAATGAGCCTGGCAACGAAACATGGAACCTGCAGCTCTCCAACCAATGAGCCTGGCAGAGAGCCGTGGAGGCTGCAGCTCTCCAACCAATGAGCCTGGCAGAGAGCCATGGAGCCTGCAGATCTCTAACCAATGAGCCTGGCAGAGAGCCATGGAACCTGCAGCTCTCCAACCAATGAACGTGTCTAAGAGCCATGGATCCTGCAGCTCTCCAACCAATGAGCCTGGCAGAGAGCCATTTTGCCTGCAGCTCTTTAACCAATGAACCTAGCAGAGAGCCATGGAACCTGCAGCTCTCCAACCAATGAGCCTGGCAGAGAGCCATGGATCCTGCAGCTCTCCAACCAATGAACCTGGCAGAGAACCATGGAGCCTGCAGCTCTTTAACCAATGAGCCTGGCAGAGAGCCATGGAACATGCAGATCTCCAACCAATGAGCCTGGCAGAGAATCAATGGAACCTGCAGCGCTCCAACCAATGAGCCTGGCAGAGAGCCATGGAACCTGCAGCTCTCCAACCAATGAGCCTGGCAGAGAGCCATGGAGCCTGCAGATCTCCAACCAATGAGCCTGACAGAGAGCCATGAAACCTGCAGCTCTCCAACCAATGAGCCTGGCAGAGAGCCATGGAACCTGCAGCTTTCCAAACAATGAGCCTGGCAGAGAGCCATGGAACCTGCAGCTCTCCAGCCAATGAGCCTGGCAGAGAGCCATAGAGGCTGCAGCTCTCCAACCAATGAGCCTAGCAGACAGCCATGGAACCTGCAGCTCTCCAACCAATGAGCCTGGCAGAGAGTCATGGAACCTGCAGCTCTCCAACCAATGAGCCAGGCTGAGAGCAGAGGAACCTGCAGCTCTCCAACCAATGAACCTGGCAGAGAGCAAAGGAACCTGCAGCGCTCCAACCAATGAGCCTGGCTGAGAGACATGGAACCAGCAGCTTTCCAACCAACGAGCCTGGCAGAGAGCCATGGAGGCTGCAGCTCTCCAACCAATGAGCCTGGCAGAGAGCCATGGAGGCTGCAGCTCTCCAACCAATGAGCCTGGCAGAGAGCCATGGAACCTGCAGCTCTCCAACCAATGAGCCTGGCAGAGAGCCATGGAACCTGCAACTCTCCAACCAATGAGCAGAGAGCCATGGAACCTGCAGCTCTCCAACCAATGAGCCTGGCAGAGAGCCATGGAACCTGCAGCTCTCCAACCAATGAGCCTGGCAGAGAGCCATGGAACCTGCAGCTCTCCAGCCAATGAGCCTGGCAGAGAACCATGGAACCTGCAGCACTCCAACCGATGAGCCTGGCAGGGAGCCATGGAACCTGCAGCTCTCCAGCCAATGAGCCTGGCAGAGAGCCATGGAGCCTGCAGATCTCCAACCAATGAGCCTGGCAGAGAGCCATGGAACCTGCAGCGCTCCAACCAATGAGCCTGGCAGAGAGCCATGGAGCCTGCAGCACTCCAACCAATGAGCCTGACAGAGAGCCATGGAACCTGCAGCTCTCAAACCAATGAGCCTGGCAGAGAGCCGTGGAACCTGCAGCTCTCCAACCAATGAGCATGGCAGAGAGCCATGGCACCTGCAGCTCTTTAACCAATTAGCCTAGTAGAGAGCCATGGAACCTGCAGCGCTCCAACCAATGAGCCTGGCAGAGAGCCATGGAACCTGCAGCTCTTTAACCAATTAGCCTAGTAGAGAGCCATGGAACCTGCAGCTCTCTAACCAATGAGCCTGGCAGAGAGCCATGGAACCTGCGGTTCTACAACCAATGAACTTGGCTGAGAGCAGTGGAACCTGCAGCTCTCCAACCAATGAGCCTGGCAGAGAGCCATGGAACTTGCAGCTCTTTAACCAATTAGCCTAGTAGAGAGCCATGGAACCTGCAGCTCTCTAACCAATGAGCCTGGCAGAGAGCATGGAACCTGCAGCTCTCCAACCAATGAGCCTGGCAGAGAGCCATGGAACCTGCAGTTCTCCAACCAATGAGCCTGGCAACGAAACATGGAACCTGCAGCTCTCCAACCAATGAGCCTCGCAGAGAGCCATGGAACCTGCAGCTCTCCAACCAATGAGCCTGGCAGAGAGCCATGGAACCTGCAGTTCTCCAACCAATGAGCCTGGCAGAGAGCCATGGAACCTGCAGCTCTCCAACCAATGAGCCTGGCAATGAAACATGGAACCTGCAGCTCTCCAACCAATGAGCCTGGCAGAGAGCCATGGAGGCTGCAGCTCTCCAACCAATGAGCCTGGCAGAGAGCCATGGAGCCTGCAGATCTCTAACCAATGAGCCTGGCAGAGAGCCATGGAACCTGCAGCTCTCCAACCAATAAACGTGTCTAAGAGCCATGGATCCTGCAGCTCTCCAACCAATGAGCCTGGAAGAGAGCCATTTTGCCTGCATCTCTTTAACCAATGAACCTGGCAGAGAGCCATGGAACCTGCAGCTCTCCAGCCAATGAGCCTGGCAGAGAACCATGGAACCTGCAGCACTCCAACCGATGAGCCTGGCAGGGAGCCATGGAACCTGCAGCTCTCCAGCCAATGAGCCTGGCAGAGAGCCATGGAGCCTGCAGATCTCCAACCAATGAGCCTGGCAGAGAGCCATGGAACCTGCAGCGCTCCAACCAATGAGCCTGGCAGAGAGCCATGGAGCCTGCAGCACTCCAACCAATGAGCCTGAGAGAGCCATGGAACCTGCAGCTCTCCAACCAATGAGCCTGGCAGAGAGCCGTGGAACCTGCAGCTCTCCAACCAATGAGCATGGCAGAGAGCCATGGCACCTGCAGCTCTTTAACCAATTAGCCTAGTAGAGAGCCATGGAACCTGCAGCGCTCCAACCAATGAGCCTGGCAGAGAGCCATGGAACCTGCAGCTCTTTAACCAATTAGCCTAGTAGAGAGCCATGGAACCTGCAGCTCTCTAACCAATGAGCCTGGCAGAGAGCCATGGAACCTGCGGTTCTACAACCAATGAACTTGGCTGAGAGCAGTGGAACCTGCAGCTCTCCAACCAATGAGCCTGGCAGAGAGCCATGGAACTTGCAGCTCTTTAACCAATTAGCCTAGTAGAGAGCCATGGAACCTGCAGCTCTCTAACCAATGAGCCTGGCAGAGAGCCATGGAGCCTGCAGATCTCTAACCAATGAGCCTGGCAGAGAGCCATGGAACCTGCAGCTCTCCAACCAATAAACGTGTCTAAGAGCCATGGATCCTGCAGCTCTCCAACCAATGAGCCTGGAAGAGAGCCATTTTGCCTGCAGATCTCTAACCAATGAGCCTGGCAGAGAGCCATGGAACCTGCAGCTCTCCAACCAATAAACGTGTCTAAGAGCCATGGATCCTGCAGCTCTCCAACCAATGAGCCTGGAAGAGAGCCATTTTGCCTGCATCTCTTTAACCAATGAACCTGGCAGAGAGCCATGGAACCTGCAGCTCTCCAGCCAATGAGCCTGGCAGAGAACCATGGAACCTGCAGCACTCCAACCGATGAGCCTGGCAGGGAGCCATGGAACCTGCAGCTCTCCAGCCAATGAGCCTGGCAGAGAGCCATGGAGCCTGCAGATCTCCAACCAATGAGCCTGGCAGAGAGCCATGGAACCTGCAGCGCTCCAACCAATGAGCCTGGCAGAGAGCCATGGAGCCTGCAGCACTCCAACCAATGAGCCTGAGAGAGCCATGGAACCTGCAGCTCTCCAACCAATGAGCCTGGCAGAGAGCCGTGGAACCTGCAGCTCTCCAACCAATGAGCATGGCAGAGAGCCATGGCACCTGCAGCTCTTTAACCAATTAGCCTAGTAGAGAGCCATGGAACCTGCAGCGCTCCAACCAATGAGCCTGGCAGAGAGCCATGGAACCTGCAGCTCTTTAACCAATTAGCCTAGTAGAGAGCCATGGAACCTGCAGCTCTCTAACCAATGAGCCTGGCAGAGAGCCATGGAACCTGCGGTTCTACAACCAATGAACTTGGCTGAGAGCAGTGGAACCTGCAGCTCTCCAACCAATGAGCCTGGCAGAGAGCCATGGAACTTGCAGCTCTTTAACCAATTAGCCTAGTAGAGAGCCATGGAACCTGCAGCTCTCTAACCAATGAGCCTGGCAGAGAGCATGGAACCTGCAGCTCTCCAACCAATGAGCCTGGCAGAGAGCCATGGAACCTGCAGTTCTCCAACCAATGAGCCTGGCAACGAAACATGGAACCTGCAGCTCTCCAACCAATGAGCCTGGCAGAGAGCCATGGAACCTGCAGCTCTCCAACCAATGAGCCTGGCAGAGAGCCATGGAACCTGCAGTTCTCCAACCAATGAGCCTGGCAGAGAGCCATGGAACCTGCAGCTCTCCAACCAATGAGCCTGGCAACGAAACATGGAACCTGCAGCTCTCCAACCAATGAGCCTGGCAGAGAGCCATGGAGGCTGCAGCTCTCCAACCAATGAGCCTGGCAGAGAGCCATGGAGCCTGCAGATCTCTAACCAATGAGCCTGGCAGAGAGCCATGGAACCTGCAGCTCTCCAACCAATAAACGTGTCTAAGAGCCATGGATCCTGCAGCTCTCCAACCAATGAGCCTGGAAGAGAGCCATTTTGCCTGCATCTCTTTAACCAATGAACCTGGCAGAGAGCCATGGAACCTGCAGCTCTCTAACCAATGAGCCTGGCAGAGAGCCATGGAACCCGCAGCTCTTTAACCAATGAGCCTGGCAGAGAGCCATGGAACCTGCAGATCTCCAACCAATGAGCCTGGCAGAGAATCAATGGAACCTGCAGCGCTCCAACCAATGAGCCTGGCAGAGAGCCATGGAACCTGCAGCTCTCCAACCAATGAGCCTGGAAGAGAGCCATGGAGCCTGCAGATCTCCAACCAATGAGCCTGACAGAGAGCCATGGAATCTGCAGCGCTCCTATCAATGAGCCTGGCAAAGAGCCATGGAACCTGCAGCTCTCCAACCAATGAGCCTGGCAGAGAGCCATGGAACCTGCAGCTCTCCAGCCAATGAGCCTGGCAGAGAGCCGTGGAACCTGCAGCTCTCCAACCAATGAGCCTGGCAGAGAGCCATGGAACATGCAGCTCTTTAACCAATGAACCTGGCAGAGAGCCATGGAACCTGCAGCTCTCCAACCAATGAGCCTGGCTGAGAGCCGTGGAACCTGCAGCTCTTTAACCAATGAGCCTGGCAAAGAAATATGGAACCTGCAGCTCTCCAGCCAATGAGCCTGGCAGAGAGCCATGGAGCCTGCAGATCTCCAACCAGTGAGCCTGGCAGAGAGCCATGGAACCTGCAGCGCTCCAACCAATGAGCCTGGCAGAGAGACATGGAACCTGCAGCTCTCCAACCAATGAGCCTGGCAGAGAGCCGTGGAACCTGCAGCTCTCCAACCAATGAGCCTGGCAGAGAGCCATGGAACCTGCGGTTCTACAACCAATGAACTTGGCTGAGAGCAGTGGAACCTGCAGCTCTCCAACCAATGAGCCTGGCAGAGAGCCAAGGAACCTGCGGTTCTACAACCAATGAACTTGGCTGAGAGCAGTGGAACCTGCAGCTCTCCAGCCAATGAGCCTGGCAGAGAGCCATGGAACCTGCAGCGCTCCAACCAATGAGCCTGGCAGAGAGCCATGGAGCCTGCAGCGCTCCAAGCAATGAGCCTGGCAGAGAGCCATGGAACCTGCAGCTCTCCAACCAATGAGCCTGGCAGAGAGCCGTGGAACCTGCAGCTCTCCAACCAATGAGCCTGGCAGAGAGCCATGGAACCTGCGGTTCTACAACCAATGAACTTGGCTGAGAGCAGTGGAACCTGCAGCTCTCCAACCAATGAGCCTGACAGAGAGCCATGGAACCTGCAGTTCTTTAACCAATTAGCCTAGTAGAGAGCCATGGAACCTGCAGCTCTCTAACCAATGAGTCTGGCAGAGAGCCATGGAACCTGCAGTTCTTTAACCAATTAGCCTAGTAGAGAGCCATGGAACCTGCAGCTCTCCAACCTATGAGCCTGGCAGAGAGCCATGGAACCTGCAGTTCTCCAACCAATGAGCCTGGCAACGAAACATGGAACCTGCAGCTCTCCAACCAATGAGCCTGGCAGAGAGCCATGGAACCTGCAGCTCTCCAACCACTGAGCCTGGCAGAGAGCCATGGAACCTGCAGCTCTCCAACCAATGAGCCTGGCAGAGAGCCATGGAACCTGCAGTTCTCCAACCAATGAGCCTGGCAACGAAACATGGAACCTGCAGCTCTCCAACCAATGATCCTGGCAGAGAGCCATGGAGCCTGCAGCTCTCCAACCAATGAGCCTGGCAGAGAGCCATGGAACCTGCAGTTCTCCAACCAATGAGCCTGGCAGAGAGCCATGGAACCTGCAGCTCTCCAACCAATGAGCCTGGCAACGAAACATGGAACCTGCAGCTCTCCAACCAATGAGCCTGGCAGAGAGCCATGGAGGCTGCAGCTCTCCAACCAATGAGCCTGGCAGAGAGCCATGGAGCCTGCAGATCTCTAACCAATGAGCCTGGCAGAGAGCCATGGAACCTGCAGCTCTCCAACCAATAAACGTGTCTAAGAGCCATGGATCCTGCAGCTCTCCAACTAATGAGCCTGGCAGAGAGCCATTTTGCCTGCATCTCTGTAACCAATGAACCTGGCAGAGAGCCATGGAACCTGCAGCTCTCTAACCAATGAGCCTGGCAGAGAGCCATGGAACCCGCAGCTCTTTAACCAATGAGCCTGGCAGAGAGCCATGGAACCTGCAGATCTTCAACGAATGAGCCTGGCAGAGAATCAATGGAACCTGCAGCGCTCCAACCAATGAGCCTGGCAGAGAGCCATGGAACCTGCAGCTCTCCAACCAATGAGCCTGGCAGAGAGCCATGGAGCCTGCAGATCTCCAACCAATGAGCCTGACAGAGAGCCATGGAATCTGCAGCGCTCCAATCAATGAGCCTGGCAGAGAGCCATGGAACCTGCAGCTCTCCAACCAATGAGCCTGGCAGAGAGCCATGGAACCTGCAGCTCTCCAGCCAATGAGCCTGGCAGAGAGCCGTGGAACCTGCAGCTCTCCAACCAATGAGCCTGGCAGAGAGCCATGGAACATGCAGCTCTTCAACCAATGAACCTGGCAGAGAGCCATGGAACCTGCATCTCTCCAACCAATGAGCCTGGCTGAGAGCCGTGGAACCTGCAGCTCTTTAACCAATGAGCCTGGCAAAGAAATATGGAACCTGCAGCTCTCCAGCCAATGAGCCTGGCAGAGAGCCATGGAGCCTGCAGATCTCCAACCAATGAGCCTGGCAGAGAGCCATGGAACCTGCAGCGCTCCAACCAATGAGCCTGGCAGAGAGACATGGAACCTGCAGCTCTCCAACCAATGAGCCTGGCAGAGAGCCGTGGAACCTGCAGCTCTCCAACCAATGAGCCTGGCAGAGAGCCATGGAACCTGCGGTTCTACAACCAATGAACTTGGCTGAGAGCAGTGGAACCTGCAGCTCTCCAACCAATGAGCCTGGCAGAGAGCCATGGAACCTGCGGTTCTACAGCCAATGAACTTGGCTGAGAGCAGTGGAACCTGCAGCTCTCCAGCCAATGAGCCTGGCAGAGAGCCATGGAGCCTGCAGATCTCCAACCAATGAGCCTGGCAGAGAGCCATGGAACCTGCAGCGCTCCAACCAATGAGCCTGGCAGAGAGCCATGGAGCCTGCAGTGCTCCAACCAATGAGCCTGGCAGAGAGCCATGGAACCTGCAGCTCTCCAACCAATGAGCCTGGCAGAGAGCCGTGGAACCTGCAGCTCTCCAACCAATGAGCCTGGCAGAGAGCCATGGAACCTGCGGTTCTACAACCAATGAACTTGGCTGAGAGCAGTGGAACCTGCAGCTCTCCAACCAATGAGCCTGGCAGAGAGCCATGGAACCTGCAGTTCTTTAACCAATTAGCCTAGTAGAGAGCCATGGAACCTGCAGCTCTCTAACCAATGAGTCTGGCAGAGAGCCATGGAACCTGCAGTTCTTTAACCAATTAGCCTAGTAGAGAGCCATGGAACCTGCAGCTCTCCAACCTATGAGCCTGGCAGAGAGCCATGGAACCTGCAGTTCTCCAACCAATGAGCCTGGCAACGAAACATAGAACCTGCAGCTCTCCAACCAATGAGCCTGGCAGAGAGCCATGGAACCTGCAGCTCTCCAACCAATGAGCCTGGCACAGAGCCATGGAACCTGCAGTTCTCCAACCAATGAGCCTGGCAGAGAGCCATGGAACCTGCAGCTCTCCAACCAATGAGCCTGGCAACGAAACATGGAACCTGCAGCTCTCCAACCAATGAGCCTGGCAGAGAGCCATGGAGGCTGCAGCTCTCCAACCAATGAGCCTGGCAGAGAGCCATGGAGCCTGCAGATCTCTAACCAATGAGCCTGGCAGAGAGCCATGGAACCTGCAGCTCTCCAACCAATGAGCCTGGCAGAGAGCCATGGAACCTGCGGTTCTACAGCCAATGAACTTGGCTGAGAGCAGTGGAACCTGCAGCTCTCCAGCCAATGAGCCTGGCAGAGAGCCATGGAGCCTGCAGATCTCCAACCAATGAGCCTGGCAGAGAGCCATGGAACCTGCAGCGCTCCAACCAATGAGCCTGGCAGAGAGCAATGGAGCCTGCAGCGCTCCAACCAATGAGCCTGGCAGAGAGCCATGGAACCTGCAGCTCTCCAACCAATGAGCCTGGCAGAGAGCCGTGGAACCTGCAGCTCTCCAACCAATGAGCCTGGCAGAGAGCCATGGAACCTGCGTTTCTACAACCAATGAACTTGGCTGAGAGCAGTGGAACCTGCAGCTCTCCAACCAATGAGCCTGGCAGAGAGCCATGGAACCTGCAGTTCTTTAACCAATTAGCCTAGTAGAGAGCCATGGAACCTGCAGCTCTCTAACCAATGAGTCTGGCAGAGAGCCATGGAACCTGCAGTTCTTTAACCAATTAGCCTAGTAGAGAGCCATGGAACCTGCAGCTCTGCAACCTATGAGCCTGGCAGAGAGCCATGGAACCTGCAGTTCTCCAACCAATGAGCCTGGCAACGAAACATGGAACCTGCAGCTCTCCAACCAATGAGCCTGGCAGACAGCCATGGAACCTGCAGCTCTCCAACCAATGAGCCTGGCAGAGAGCCATGGAACCTGCAGCTCTCCAACCAATGAGCAGAGAGCCATGGAACCTGCAGCTCTCCAACCAATGAGCCTGGCAGAGAGCCATGGAACCTGCAGCTCTCCAACCAATGAGCCTGGCAGACAGCCATGGAACCTGCAGCTCTCCAACCAATGAGCCTGGCAGAGAGCCATGGAACCTGCAGCTCTCCAACCAATGAGCAGAGAGCCATGGAACCTGCAGCTCTCCAACCAATGAGCCTGGCAGAGAGCCATGGAACCCGCTGCTCTTTAACCAATGAGCCTGGCAGAGAGCCATGGAACCTGCAGTTCTCCAACCAATGAGCCTGGCAACGAAACACTGAACCTGCCGCTCTCCAACCAATGAGCCTGGTAGAGAGCCATGGAACCTGCAGCTCTCCAACCAATGAGCCTGGCAGAGAACCATGGAACCTGCAGTTCTCTAACCAATGAGCCTGGCAGAGAGCCATGGAACCTGCAGCTCTCCAACCAATGAGCCTGGCAACGAAACATGGAACCTGCAGCTCTCCAACCAATGAGCCTGGCAGAGAGCCGTGGAGGCTGCAGCTCTCCAACCAATGAGCCTGGCAGAGAGCCATGGAGCCTGCAGATCTCTAACCAATGAGCCTGGCAGAGAGCCATGGAACCTGCAGCTCTCCAACCAATGAACGTGTCTAAGAGCCATGGATCCTGCAGCTCTCCAACCAATGAGCCTGGCAGAGAGCCATTTTGCCTGCAGCTCTTTAACCAATGAACCTAGCAGAGAGCCATGGAACCTGCAGCTCTCCAACCAATGAGCCTGGCAGAGAGCCATGGAGCCTGCAGCTCTCCAACCAATGAACCTGGCAGAGAACCATGGAGCCTGCAGCTCTTTAACCAATGAGCCTGGCAGAGAGCCATGGAACATGCAGATCTCCAACCAATGAGCCTGGCAGAGAATCAATGGAACCTGCAGCGCTCCAACCAATGAGCCTGGCAGAGAGCCATGGAACCTGCAGCTCTCCAACCAATGAGCCTGGCAGAGAGCCATGGAGCCTGCAGATCTCCAACCAATGAGCCTGACAGAGAGACATGAAACCTGCAGCTCTCCAACCAATGAGCCTGGCAGAGAGCCATGGAACCTGCAGCTTTCCAAACAATGAGCCTGGCAGAGAGCCATGGAACCTGCAGCTCTCCAGCCAATGAGCCTGGCAGAGAGCCATAGAGGCTGCAGCTCTCCAACCAATGAGCCTAGCAGACAGCCATGGAACCTGCAGCTCTCCAACCAATGAGCCTGGCAGAGATCCATGGAACCTGCAGCTCTCCAACCAATGAGCCAGGCTGAGAGCAGAGGAACCTGCAGCTCTCCAACCAATGAACCTGGCAGAGAGCAAAGGAACCTGCAGCGCTCCAACCAATGAGCCTGGCTGAGAGACATGGAACCAGCAGCTTTCCAACCAACGAGCCTGGCAGAGAGCCATGGAGGCTGCAGCTCTCCAACCAATGAGCCTAGCAGAGAGCCATGGAACCTGCAGCTCTCCAACCAATGAGCCTGGCAGAGAGCCATGGAGGCTGCAGCTCTCCAACCAATGAGCCTGGCAGAGAGCCATGGAACCTGCAGCTCTCCAACCAATGAGCCTGGCAGAGAGCCATGGAACCTGCAACTCTCCAACCAATGAGCAGAGAGCCATGGAACCTGCAGCTCTCCAACCAATGAGCCTGGCAGAGAGCCATGGAACCTGCAGCGCTCCAACCAATGAGCCTGGCAGACAGCCATGGAACCTGCAGCTCTCCAACCAATGAGCCTGGCAGACAGCCATGGAACCTGCAGCTCTCCAACCAATGAGCCTGGAAGAGAACCATGGAGCCTGCAGCTCTTTAACCAATGAGCCTGGCAGAGAGCCATGGAACCTGCAGCTCTCCAACCAATGAGCCTGGCAGAGAGCCATGGAGCCTGCAGCTCTTCACAAGAGTGTGTGGTTGGGCCAGGGCAGAGGCAGGCATTCAGTGGCTGGACAGCATTACAGTTGGAAGGGGCGCTGTGATGGGGAGGTGTCATGGACATTGATTTACATACTCCAAAGATAGAGGAACTAATATCCAGGGCCACTGGAAATATGCGGTTGTACGGCCACTGCAATTTTTGCATAGTTCTAGATGCGCCACATAATCCTCCATCTGCCGCATAATCTTCAGATTTTAACAAAAAAAATAGTTTCTAGGTCAAATGGTTTAAATGTTACAAAAAATGCTGTGACACGTGTTACTGTGTGGTGAAAGGCCCTTTGCAAAGCTGGATTAGTCACCTTTCAGCAGCTTATTGCTATACTTGGGTGTGAAACTGGTACTAAGGAGGTGCAACCAATGCTCATACTGTGTCACCCAGTTTAAAAATGATGAAATAATGTAGTAATGCTAATACAAATGTGCTGCATTATGCCGCATAATTTGCGTTTTCTTGACACATAATTTACTCAACCCTGCCACGTTATTTGGCCCTCTCCTGCCGCATGAATCCAGCTGCCCTGCTAATATCACATCTCTTGACCAACATGCCGCACCCTACCCAGGTGACATCATAAGATTGCGTGACAACTTATTTGCTGCTGAGAGGCTAGAGGAAGGCAAGGAGGTGACATTTTAGAAAATAAACTGGGTTCTTAGCACCCTGTGTGCTTTTTTTGATCCTGTAGCAACCTATATGACCCTAAACCAGGGTAGCAAGGACAGTGTCAGGGTACCAAAGTGCAAGCCAAGGGTAGTAACTATCTCCCCTGGGTACCACTAAGTGATGTGCATAGCTGGAGGAGGAAGATGCTGATGGTGCATGTAAATTGATATTACTTATCAGTACATTGTGAGAAATGACTGAGGTGTTTCAGGAAGCTTCCAGAGGGATTTAGGAGTGGAGAAGGAAGGCAGCTACATGGCACAGATGAAGAGGAGGTGCAGAGAAGTGCGGGTTTTGTGTTAACAAGTGTGCCTGGTGCTGACTTCATGCACAAACCTGCTTGCTGCGACACGGTCTCATCAGACTCTACTATACACAGGGCCACTAGAATTATGCGACAGACGAGGACCAAATTATGCTTCAGGGTTGACTAAATTATGTAGCAAGAAAAGGCAAATTATGCGGCGTAATGCGGCACATTTTGCATTGCCATTACTTTATAATGTTGTCATTTTTACACTTGGAAACCCGGTCAAGGAAAGGATTTCTATCTAACTACGGGGAGGAAATCGGTCTGTTTGGTGTGACAAGTTAATAAAGGATATCACCTTATTGGTACCAATTTAGTACCCAAGTACAGCAATAACCAATTGAAAGTTGACCAGTCAACCTTTACGAAGTGCCTTCTGATGCACATGAACACAAGCTGCTCCATTCTTACTAACTTTTGATTCGTTTGAGCTAGAAACAATTTTTTTGTTAAAATCAGCATATTATGCAGCAGATGGAGGATTATATGGCAAATGTGGTTAATCTTTAGTTATGTGAAAAACTCTGCGTCAGCAGGCTTACATTACAGGTACTGTAATCAAAAGAGCTAGATGGGGGGGGAAGGTATTTTCCCATCTGATACCTATGCTCTGGAACAGTCTAGATCCCAACATCCGGTCTATCCAAGAAGAAACTCAGTTCAGAAAAAAACTTAAGACCTGGCTCTTTCCACTGGATTAGCCTCCTTTTCCTGTTATTCTGCTCCTCTAGCGCTGAGATGCCCAAGGGTAGTCACGCGCTGTACAAATGCCATAAACATAATTCCGGTGGCCCCGACTATACATGTACGACAACAAACCTTACACTATTTGATAAGTGAAGCCCACCTATATTACCAAATTGTTTAAATGAAACTAAACCCTTTTTAAAACGTGTTCTTTGTGTGTGCGACAATGGGATATGTGCTGCCTGAACACGCCTACTTAGAACACTCTACTTCAAGTCTATTCAACCTGACCATTGTGCACATTAGCTAAAGCTCTTGCGATTTCCTTTGTACAATATTACACATTTCATCAATAGTTTGAATCAATATTTGCACTGCATTTGAAAGACTTATTCACAAACAATGCTTATTACGCACGATTCATTGATGCTTTTAATATTCAAATAAACACTTAGTCATACTAAACAAACAACAAATATTTCTTCAATATATTCTTGTAGTTTGATTCTTGCCAACAAACCTTCCCACATAGGAGTTGCGACATTAATGCACTTTCATTCATCCAAACACTGCCACTTAATGCATAAGAGTCCTAGCACTCAGACCCTTTTGCTTTAAATGTATGCATAGGTGCTGAGACAAGAACATGATAGTGGAGTGGTGTGGCTCACTGGTTAGATGCGGCAGACCCGGGAGCAGAGGACGGCCCGGGACCAGGGTTCAATTCCTGATGCGGCAGGGTTTTGGACCAGGGTCAGCGGACTCGATAATTCTCGCCTCGGTGCCTACTCTAACTAGGGATCACACTCAGCAACTCTGGGCATTAGCTTGCCTCATCTCCACAACGGCCCCCCACATACGCCGGGGATGCCTGGTTTCACCTTGGAGATACCCAGTAGGGACCATCTCACAGGGAAAGCCAGGACGGGTTCCCCAGCGGTCTACAGCGCAGAGATACTCCTTCGGGAGTCGATTTTAGCGCTTTAGAAACCCACAATCAATCAATCCATGTAGTTACCATGACATCCATTCATCCACAGCACTCCCACGGTGTGGCTAGCATTGCACCCATCCACAAATGTTTTTCAGCACCTCATCAAGGATACAAAGCAGTACATAAAATGCAACTACGACACAACTTTGTGTTTTCATGTTATTTGAGTGCACACTGTTGTATGAAGTCCTTTCTCTCCTGCCTTTCACAGACAAACCCTAGCCAAGGCCACATAAGTGATGGACTGCTTTTTCACTACGAAAATCTGCTGAAAAAGCATCTTTTGGAAGAGAGTAGCACATACTGTGCCTGTTTGCAAATGTTTTCCTTCCAATGATTCATCAAAGGGAACTGGGGGAAACCACAGAGAGAATAAGCAGCACTGAGACCAGTCCAGTCTTCAGCCAGGAGCTGAATAAGGGATACTGACTTAAATAAAAGCAACCCCCCCCTCCCAAAGCCTCAGCTCTCTAACAAGGCCTGCCAGAGCATCTGCAAAGTGGCCGCCAAAGCAGTGACTTCTTCAAGTTAAGCAATGCTGCGTGAATATAAAAGACTGCAGACCAGTCACTGCTGCCTAATTACTGTGACAAAGCGTAACACAACAATAAGACAACCTAAACAGCGACTAAAAAATTCAAAATGAATGTGGAGTAATGAGGCTACTGCCTCGGTATCCAAAAACTCACCACTGTCAGAAGGAATCTGACAGACGAAAACAAGACGGTAGACTGCTGCCTAATAAAAACACAGCAGCACGGCCAGTTAGAAGCACCCGAAAATAAGGCACAGCTTCATCCACCAGGAGAAACCTGCATTTTTATGGCTATCCTTCTAACCTTGCTACAGAGTCTTATCCTTACCCATTGATTAACTCATGAAGTGGGGAACCATTCTACACACTCCAGCTTTACCTCTCATTCAGTTTGTAGAAGAGTGCCCCCTGGTGGTCACCTGAGGGTACTTCCCCATATTAGGAGAGACTGGTGGTCCCCCTGGTCTGCTCCATCGACCTTCATCCCCTCCACAGCTCTGATGGTTCCCACCAGGTGTTGTGAACATTGTAGGTTGACTCCTGACTATGGGCGGGTGAGTGAGCTCAGACACTACCCCCACCATTCCAACAAGGACAAAGGCCAGGGGGAGCCTGAAGGGCTATCCTTGTACCAGGGGAGAAACAGTCCCCACTCTCCATTTACCATCTAAGGAAGATGGAACCCATTATTTTGCCACAGTTGTTCCCCCTTCCCCTTGTGCCCGAGAGTTCAACCTTGTGCCCTGGTCTTTGACCGGCTCTTATGTAGGATAGACCGCTTTATGGTTTTTATGGAAGAACTATGGCTAGGGAATGAAAGCAGGGCAGCATAATCATGATCTCCGCTAAAGAGCCCCTTTATGGGCACCCATCGGGTATTGCAGCGCCGACCCGACGAGGAGCAGGTCCATATGATGAAGCATGACACGTAGCTGGCTGGGCGTGTGGTAAAAAGGTGGCTAAAATCGGTAGGATAGTCCAAAAAAGACTTTTATTCAGGCAAGCTAGCCTATATAATCTATATAGGTCACAAGGATACACAAAAATGTATACAGGGGAGGAGACTGTGGCAAGCGTTTAATAATTGTGTCTGGTGCATGGCACATGTGCAAAGTGCTCCAAGGAGCTGATTATGATCTGTTCAGACAAAATGCTGAGAGCTCACTGCACACTGCATACAGAATAGGAGCTAGATAGAGGGGGTGAGTTCTATGGATTCAGGGGGTCAGCTTCATTGAACTAGAACCTCGACTAAATCACTCCTCCTTGACTATCTTTATTTCCCTGCAGTTCCTGGGGGTTCCTATCATGCAATCTGTGCTATTTTTAGAAGATGTATCTGGAGGGGAGTGATGTCACTCCAAGGACTTTCCCTAGATCTTCAGTCCTATGGGCCAGGCCATCCCATGGACCACAGGATGCACTGACTTCCTCCTATGACCATCAAGGGGATGACCACTGCTTAATTTATTCCGGTGGTTGGTGGATGGTGGCTACTGGCACTGGCTCTTGGCTACTGGGAATTTCTTTTCATCTTCAGACTTTGATCCAGAGAATGAGACAGAAAAGCAGAAACAGGAGAAATGTGGAGGAAGGGAAATACAAAGACAAGGGAGAAAGGAGGGATGAAACATAGCTTGTAAGAGTGACATACAGAGACGGAAGTGTAGGGTGGCGGTATAAAGAGGTATGAGCGTACTTGCCAACATTTTAGAAAAGGAAAGTAGAGATTTAGAAAAATAAATCAGGGGATTGCATTTTCCCCATTGACTTCTATTGAAGCAGAGGCAATTTCATGCAATTTGAAGCTAAAACAAAACTCTATTTGGCTCTAAGAATGGGTATGTAGGAGGTGACATCAAGACGAGGCAGCTCTGGTGTCCTTTCCTCCAGCATTCGAAAAACTTTGGGCCTCAGATCTCATTGTTTACAATTTCAGCACTAGGCCCAAGGGCATGGGCGGAGTTCGCAATGGGCCTCTTCTGCCTGCAGTTCTGTAGAAAAAAAGGCTCTAATTAACGTGAAAGGGTGGGTGGTTGAGTGAGTGAAATGACTGATGTGTAGGTGTGTGAGTGAAAGGGGGATTAGAAGGATGATGGATAAAAGTGTGGATGGAGAAGTGAAATATAGGATGAATGAATGAAAGGAAGCGTAGACGGATGGATAAGTAACAAAGTGGATGAAAGGTTGGATGAGTGAAAGGATGAGTGGATGAACGGCTGAGTGAAAGGATGGATGGCTTAGTAAAAGAGGGTTGATGGATGGGATGAGTGAAAGGGTGGATGAAGTGAAAGGGTGGATGGATGAACAAAAGGATGAATGAAATAAAGGGTAGATGGAAGGGGTAGATGGAAGAGTGAGAGTGAATGGAAGATGATTAAAAGAATGGATAGATGAGTGAAAGAGAGGGTGGATGGATGAGTGAACGCATGGATGAGTGAGTGGATGATGGATGAAAGGGTAAATGGATGGATGAGTGGTTGGTGGAAGGATCAGAGAAAGGGTGGATGGATGAGTGAACGCATGGATGAGTGAGTGGATGATGGATGAAAGGGTAAATGGATGGATGAGTGGTTGGTGGAAGGATCAGAGAAAGGAAGGATAATTAAATGGCTGAGTGAGAGGGTGGATGGATAGAGTGAGAGGGTGGATGGATAGAGTGAAAGGATGAATGTAGTGAAAGGATGGATGGATGAGTGAAAGGAGTGATGGATGGACTGGCTTGGCGATGAATGCTCAGGTTTGGCTATGGATGAGTGGACGGACGGAATGGTGAAAGACCGAATGATGGTTGAACGATTGAATGCATGACAGAATATAAAGGTGAAATTGTGGCTATCAGCAGGTGGATGGAAGGATGAATGGGTAGATGCACGAATGGAAGAGACAAGAGAGCTCTTCCGAGGATGGTCGTGATGACTTGCTTTGTTTCATGGAGCCATAAGATTTTAGATTCGAAGTGGGGGGTATTTTAATTTTCGCGCTACTCCCTTGACTAGGCCCTACCAGTAACTTCCTGAACAGGACTACCAAGATGGCGGTCACCGGGCTGGGCAGCTCTCTGCCCCGCACCGCAGACTTGTCTGCTGAGCTGGGCTCCTTGTCCGCGCTTCAGCGCCTCCATACAAGCCTTTATTATAGCGCCTGGCGGCAGGGGAGGCGCTTTGGAGTGGGTCCAACGAGCCGGCTCATTCAACGCAGGGCCGAGGAGGCGCCTGCGGGGTGGGGGAGGGCGGGGCGCAGCGAGGCCACGGTCGCACGCAGGCCCCCAATTACAAAGATATTAGGCAGACGCTGGCAATTAATGCCAACATGGCGGAGGGTGATGGAGACCGCACAGCGACCCGCAGGGGTGAGGTGGCGTCTCGGGGGAGTGGGGTGAGGGGAGAGACAGTGGGGGAGAGGGGACGGCTGATGGTGGGGAGAGGGTGGGAGCGTGAGGGTGAGGAGAGGGGGAGAGAAAAGACTGGAACAGATGAGGCACACAGAAAAGAGGAAAGGGAACAGAACAAAATAGACGGGAGATAAAACTCATATGATCCTGAACTGTTTTCATAGCTGTGAATCTGGAAAACTTTCAACTTTCACAGCACTGGTTGGAGCCGTGTCAACTAAGGGAAAAGGAGAGAGGAGGGAGAAAACGGAGCAGGAGAAAGAAGAAAATCGGGAGGGGATGGGGGAAGAAAGAAGAAAAGGTAAGAGGTAGAATGATAGAGGAGGTTGGGGGGAGAGAGAGAGGAAAGATGGGGTTAGAGGAAAGGGAAACAACGACGAGGAACTGAGGCGAGGTTGGGGGAGACAAGAGTATAGATATGCAGGATAAAGAGACAGAGAGAATATGACAAAGGGGGGGGGGAGGGAGAGAAAATGAAGGAGAAGGGGGCTAGGGAGCGATGAGAGGAAAGGAAAGTGAAGAAAGTGACAGGCCACAGAAGGATGAGACAGAGGTTACAAAGGGACAGAGACGCTATGGAGAGACAGACAGGGAGACAGGAGTGGAAGACGCTAGGGATAAAAGAGTGGGTGAGGGAAGAAAGGTGCAGAAAATGAGGGGCCGGATAAAGGTGAGAGAGAACAGACTGAAAGACACGATTGGGAGCAAAGTTAGACAGAGAACGAAGTGAAAGATGCCAGGCCTGGTTTCCACAGGGAACGAAGGATGAAGAAATAAACAGGGAGAAAATAAGGGGAGAGAAAGAAAAGAGCGACAGTGCGAAAGAGAACAGAAATTAGTAAAATGAAGTGAGAGAGGCAATGCAGAGAGGAGTGGAGCAAAAAAGAAAGAGGGAAAGAGGGAGAGAGTGGAGGTGAGACATCAGCAGGGCAAGAAAATATAGAAAGACAAAGAGAAAGGAGACGAAAGGGAGGCACAGGCAGGAAACGAAAGGTGGAGAGAGTGAGAAGAGGGCATCGCGGAAGAAAGGAAAGAAGCTCTAGTGGGCAGAAAAGGCGACAAAGTACAGATGTGACACTATCTAAGGCGCAAACAGCCCTACTTAAAACTCTTGCAATATCAGAGAATACCCATAGATGTGTAGGGCTTTGCTAGCACATGCAAACCCACATGACACCTACAAGGGATTACTCTGCTGAAATAAGCGAGGGAGAACATAGAACCAGAAAACTGAATAAAATACTAAAATATTCCTTGTTTACAGTTATTACCTCTCTAAGGTTTCCTTCTGCATTTGCCTCATTTCCTTGCCGCTATTCCGGTGGAACTGTTTGGGCCCATTACCCTGCTGAAAACCATCGGGTTGCTACCGTAGTCCTCCCGCCGCCACACCTGCAACCTGCGGCCGCCGAGCGGAGGACTACACCTCCCAAGTTACACCGCGGCACGTGCCGCCATCGCCCGACCCCACCCCCGAACGCGCTACTAAAGCGCTTGACACCGGCTGAGCGGGTGTTTCCTTCTGCATTTGCCTCATTTCCTTGCCGCTATTCCGGTGGAACTGTTTGGGCCCATTACCCTGCTGAAAACCATCGGGTTGCTACCGTAGTCCTTCCGCCGCCGCACCTGCAACCTGCGGCCGCCGAGCGGAGGACTACGCCTCCCAAGTTACACCGCGGCAGGAGCCGCCATCGCCCGACCCCGCCCCCGGACGCGCTACTAAAGCGCTTGACACCGGCTGAGCGGGTGTTTCCTTCTGCATTTGCCTCATTTCCTTGCCGCTATTCCTGTGGAACTGTTTGGGCCCATAACCCTGCTGAAAACCATCGGGTTGCTACCGTAGTCCTCCCGCCGCCGCACCTGCAACCTGCGGCCGCCGAGCGGAGGACTACGCCTCCCAAGTTACACCGCGGCAGGAGCCGCCATCGCCCGCCCCCGGACGCGCTACTAAAGCGCTTGACACCCGCCTCGCGGGACGCCGGGCGAAGCCCGGGCTAGGGGCGGGCCCGTTTTAGCCCGTTATAGACTGGTAAGACTGGACTGGGCCACCTTATTTGCATTCTTCCATCAGACTGCGTTACATCCTCCTTCGTAGACTTGCTCCCAAATACATCGATACTGTTGACACAAAGTTCGGTGCTACATCTATTGGTTACTTTGTGACACCATAGCTTAATTTACCATCATCTGTATTCGCCATGACCAGAGGGAGCAGAAGTAAAACGGCGCTGAGCGCTGCACAGATAACAGGCCCGATTGACCAGTTTATCACTAGAACAAATGAGGCGATAGATCAGAGTATTATCTTGTTGGAGCGTAGGGTATCTCAAGAGCTGGCAATAGCGAGAAGGTCTTCTATGGGTCCCCTTGCTTCTGCTTTAACCCCGACTCAGATAGGGCCAATTGCCCCCCTGTTGAAGCCATAGCAGAGATCCACACTGTCCCTAGCACTGTGGATCTCTCTGCCACCCAGCTTTCCCTTGATTCGCATCTAACTGATGACTTAGAAAAAACGCCGGGTTTACATCAGTGCCAAACTCAAGTAGAACCCCCGGAAAGAAATGCTAAGGGGAGGAGGGAGGGCGCCATATCGAAACGGGTGAAAAATAAGAATAAATCCAACTCAAATAAATTTTTATCTTCCCCGAATATCCACACGCTGGGATTAAACCAGCCACTCAGTGCCCCCTAAATGTTAACAATACTCCTCTAATTACTCTCTCAGAAATGCCCGAGAATTTAAATATCATGGGGGCGGAGGGGGGTACATGCAAAGTATGCGTATCTAATACCCAATTGCTAATGAGTGTAGGGGAGCTTCTTAAACGCCACCTACAACCAGTGGAACGAAGCCTAATGTATATTGAAAAACAATTAGCGAAGCTGAACATATCACCTTTTACTCAGAAAACATTAGGCCCAACTAATTCGGGGGGGGGGGGGGTAAACCCAAAGTCATTAGCACATCAGCTCAATCAGTTCAATCTGATCCTGCCGTAAAACTGATACAAACTGCAAAAGTTGCTAATGCGCAACCGAAGCGGAACACAACACAAGATACCACCCAGGCTCCCCCCGGAGCCGGGCAGGCAAAGCCTAACATAACACAAGACATTTCCCAGGCCACCCCTGGTTCGTTAAAAGGCCCAACTCAGATAGCCAAGCCGAAAGCCACACCACTCATACCACCTAAAGCGTTGGCTTCGCAACCTTCGGGTGATGGAAAGAAGGGAGTGAGGTTCAGGCGTCCGATATATCTACCACCTGAAGCGACTCCCTTCACTGTCATCCTTACTGGGGTTCCAGAGCTGCCTGAAAACACAGACAAACCTTTCTGGTCCCTTTGAAATAAGGTGCTGCAGTGGTTGAGCCTTAATAGACCTCCCCAGTCACCAAATTCCAGCAGAATCTCTACGGTACGTAGAGTATCGTGGATTGGTGACGTAAGAAAAAGCATACAGGGAGACTGCGTTATAATCAACTGTGACGATCCCGGCACGGTTGATTATATCTGCTCTTGGCCTACCCTGGCAAAAAGGGGGGGGATTGATGCCCACCGCCTTTCCTTTTTTTATCCACCAACGAACATCTTTGATTATGGAGCCACCCCAGACTGGGAGCTAGGTCCGGACTGGACCTGGAACCAAGTGGGTCGCTGGAACAGGAATAGGAGTAGAGATTGGGAAGCTCGGTCCTGGTTTCCTAGAAGGGACCAGTTTAATATGGAAGGTTGGAGGGGTATCTCAACAAGAAATAGATATGATTGCCTAGAAATGGTCGACTGACCACTAGAGAATTCAATCAGGGTAAAACAGGCTTATAGAATCTCTACTGCTTCTCCAACCTCAGGGAGAGAATCCAACCTGTGTAATAAAAAACACTCTCCCTGTCAAACTAGCTTGACCCTGTTAAGCACCAATCTTGCCCTTCCCTGGGTTCAAGTATCATCCTCTCCACACCAATTAGCCATGGGCTCCTCTTTTGTGGGGTCTGATGACACAGACTCCAACGAGGAAAATAATAATGCCCCCTCTGATGAAATAAACATAGGAAATCTTGACACGTCAGGGACTAGAGCAGGCAATAGTTTGAGCCCACATCTGCTGGAAAAAGACTTAACACAAACCGCGAGGAGAGCCAGTGTGGCCTTAACATCGTGGAACATTGCAGGACTCTCTAAGAAAACGGCGGACCCAACATTCCTATCCTTTGCCGATAATTTTGATATAATATGCCTCCAGGAGTTTTGGGATCAGGGGGAGTCCCATATAGAGGGGTTCAGCACCCATTTTACCCAGTCTCTTCAGGGTAATCGAGGCAGGGGTTCTGGCGGCCTCTGTACGTACGTCTCCAATCTGGCAAATCTGACAGTGGAGAGATTAGAGAATGCGGGGGTTAATAATAGGAAGTGTCATTCCTTGCAGGGTTTTTCTGTTAAAGGGAAAGGGATGAGCTTTCTTCTGATTAACTTATATAATAACACCACGAAAGAAGAAGCTAAAGTGCTCATGGACGATTTAACCCATATTTTAAATAGGGGAACGGGAGAGGCAGGTTGCATTCTCATAGTAGATTTTAACTGCCACTTATGCCCTTATAGTGGTTTAGACACCTGTGGCATAACAAATCTAAAAGGGGAACCTAGCACGCACTTTGAACACACCAATTGTGGAAATCTGTTGAACCAATTAATGCACGACTGGGACCTAGGCTACGCTAATGAACTTTGCGAGCCGATGGTTGATTTCCAACCGACTTTTCATGGCCGGGGGCCAGGTACCATTATAGATTTCATGTTGCTGTCTAACAGCAATCAGGGCATTGCACAGGGCTTTAAAACAGAAGATTTAGTAATGAGTGACCACTTCCCAATCAGTATCAGTTTTGATGCGGGTACCCGTGATAGCCATGCATCAAAACTGTCTGAAACATTATATCGTCATACAATCTCCCTGGCCAGTAGAAATGGGTATGCTATTAAGTGGGCCAAGTTCGACCCAAATTTTTTTTTTTTAAAGGAGGTAATCACGGAAGACCTTGAGCACTTCATGACATGTCTAGAACAATATCCCAATCCCCACAAGATCAAAGCGGCTTATGATAATATAGTAGCCACTATTAATGACAAATTGACCAGGAAGCGAAAAGACGGAGAAATGGTCAGAACGAATGGATGGTTCAATTCTGCCTGCACTAGAGCTCATAAAGCTCTCTTACAGGCAGTAAAGGCACTGCCGAAAGATATCGAGGTAGTCAGAGCAGCCAGGTTGGTTTATAAACAGGCACTTCAAAATCGGAAAAAAGAAATTAAAGATCTTGCCTGGGGGGCGTTAATAAAGGCTAGCGCCCTTCGGGACAATATTTCCTTCTGGAGAGAAGTTAATGCCCCGTTCTTTGCAGAAAGAAAGACTGATTCTTTAGAGGTAGCTATAGCCGAGGACGTGTGGGTTAGTTACTTCACGGCACTATATAAAAATGACGATCTGCCTGTGGTAAACTACCCTGCGACATCATCACCCATCGCCACTGCCCGCAGTCTGAAGAGTCTCATACCATAGATACTTTTCCGTTGAATATAGTCTTTTCTCCACCAGAGGTTGAGCAGGCTATTCGAGAGAGCGCAAATCCCAAAGCCCCAGGGCCAGATGGCATCCCTATTGACTTATTTAAAGAAAATATGGACTTATGGGCCCCGCTCCTTACAAATGTTCTAAACTCCTATAGTCAAACGGGCTTTCCAGTAACATGGCAGGAAGCCACTGTAATTCCCATCTTCAAAAAAGGAGATAGACAGGATCCCAAATGCTATAGGCCAATCTCCCTGCTCGACTCCTTGATGAAGGTAGCAGGAAGAGTTTTACTTACTAAATTACAATCCTGGGCCAAAGCGGAAGGGGCTCTTTCAAAGTTCCAATATGGGTTCAAGTGCAGGCTGGGCAGAGTCGAGCAGGGACTCAATTTGGAATTAATAACTAGTAAATACATGGTGGCAAAAAAAGGGTACCTATACATGACGTTTGTCGACTTAAGCTCGGCTTTCGACTGCTTAAGCCACAATGTGTTATGGAATACCTTAACTAAGATGGGGATAGACCCATTTGTACTCAATTTTATAAAGGAACTATACTGAGGTGCAGGGGCAACGGTCCGCTACGGTAAAAATGGAGAACGCACCAAGAAATTCCCAATCGAAAAGGGCGTTCGACAAGGCTGTATCCTTGCACCTTTCCTTTTTAATCTGTACATTAACGAAGTGGCAGACTTTTTGACCAATTTGGAAGTGGACTACCCCAAAATTAATGGTACGGCGGTACCGATACTACTTTACGCTGACGATGCTGTAATAATGTCAAGAACTCAGGTGGGCCTTCAAAAGACATTAACTGGCTTTTCCACTTATATGGGCTCTAGAGGGCTGAAGATAAACGTGGGAAAAACCTTCACCATGTGCTGCACGTCAAAAAACAATTCCAAAATAGACTGCAAAACTTTCGTCAATCAGACAAAGATAGGCTTGACCAAAACTTTCTCCTATTTAGGTATTATTTTTAACAATAGAGGAACTTGGACTACAGCCATCACTATACGCAATCTGTCTTTTTCCCGTACCATTGGCGCAGTAAAATAATTTGCCAAGAGATTGGGCGGAAAACCTGTAGACACTCTGCTGAGGATTTACGCAGCAAAATGTGTCTCTACTGCGACCTATGGGGCTGGCATTTGGGGGACGGCCGACTGTAGACAAATCCAACTAGCGGAAAACGCATTTTTTAGGTACTTGTTAGCTGTCCCAAGATCAATCTCTACAACTATATGCCACAAGGAATTAGACCGGGTACATATCACAGACTTAATCAAGATAAGACCAATCATGTTGTGGCATAAGATATGGACTTCCAAGGATACAGCCTTTAGCAGGGATGTGATTCAAGACTGTATGAACCAATCAGCAGCTAGGAAGCTTACCTGGCTTCATTATGTCAACAAATTTCTGAATTCTATTGGCCATCCAGAACTCTATGTAACTCCCAGCTCCTGTGCATTAATTTCGAAAAAAGCTTTAAAGGAAATCTGCCTTGAGCTGCTAGAAGATAGGCGATGGTATCTGGACGGAAATAAGTCTACGATCATCTCTCACCGCCGCCTTCTACATGGCCCAGGTTTACATCCGTACCTGGCCCCGGCACTTCCCAGTTACACCAGAATGCTATTAACAAGGATGAGGACCGACTGTTTTTATAGGCTGATATCCTTCCCCGCCCCAAATGACTCGTCTGCCACGCTAATTAATTGTCCATGTGATGATTCATCTACTCAGTCAAATATCCACTGCATCTTCTTCTGTAAATACTATGATTGGGGCAGAAAGAGGCATCTGTTGCCCCTCTTAAAGATGTGGGGTTTGAGACAATGCAAACCAGCCTTGATCAGACTGTATATGCTACAAGACGAATCTACTATGGTCGCAGCTGTTACATTTCTGAAATATATAGTAAGATGCAGATCTTCGATGGCATAATGATTGCATTGCACATTAATGCACTTAACAGCATACATTACTTATCCTGGACTCCTCTAGTGTTTTAACGAATGATTAAGTTCGCTTTTTAAGGAAAAACAACGAATTAATTTGTACTTCTGTATTTTGTGGATGAAATGTTTTTTAAACTCGTTTTTTTATGTGCTTTTATGGTCTTTTAACAAATACCGAATAAAGCGATCTTTGAACTTTGAACTTGAACCTCTCTAATAAAGGGAAAACTAAAACCGACCGGCTGTTCTACACTCCCATATAGACTCAATTCTATTCCCTTATCCTGCTGCAAAGAAATCTGACCTCTCTTAGGGCATCAAACTCACCACCACATTATGGAGAGATGATCTAACCTTAAACGCATATGATCACTGTAGGTTATGAGCTAAGGAAGCGGGGAAAACCTTCAGTAGTTTGTTATGCCATTTTAGTCTCTTAAAATAAGCCTGATAGACCTATAATTTTATATCATCACCCTCTACATGTGCACCCTCTCCACAGGATGCTCCTACTATAGGCTCAAGAACTCTTCTATCACAATTAATGCCCCAGGCCCTTCTAGAGTGGTACCCACGCTGGACAGCCACCTCCGTGCTAGATTTTCACCCTATGCTACATCTAAAGGTTCGCACTGCGAGCCCGTAAGTCCTTCAGACGATTCAATGAGGGTGTCACACGACAATGGAATTTCTTCTGAAAACTGCACCCACCCAAGCTCTCAACCTGACCCATCACAAACCCTACAGGGTACCACACTTGCCTGAGGAGCAATGATAGGTCATGGAGATAATCATGTCTTAAACATCATAATATCATATCATTGATCAAACGATCTCAGAAGCCAAAACATCCTCTCTCAAGATCAGGGATGATCTTAAACGTAAGACCGGTATCTAAAGTCCACGTTCAACCATCGTAGCCAAATCCTTAAAACCGCCTAAAACTAAGAGGCCCAAATGGACTCTCCATCTAGTTTGCATCTATATTTTTAGTAAATAAATGTGTTCTTTCTCCAAACATGCACTTCTATCCTGCAGCTAAAAACTCCTTCTGATCTTAAAATCCAGAGAGGCACAGCCATCTCTAGACACCTACCAGTAAGAGACCCAAAACTACCAAAGCCTGCGCAAAGTTTGACATAAGCACTCTCAACAAGCTAAGAGCACAAGAGGCGACATGAACGTGCCAAGAAAATATGCTGTGCCTCAATTACAGAAGTTCTGCAAGTACCCATAATACAAAATAACCGATTACATTACGGTAAGTAAATTAGACCTCATGGTACTCAGTTAAACCTGGTTATAAGGAATCTCATAACCGCATGTGGACTTTTTCATTCTTCCTGGACATTAGTTCATAAGACTTGAAAGAATGGGACACTGGGTGGTGGAGTCAGCTTTATTTTTTAAAATATTTCTGAAGAAATGATAAATAAATATCCCAACTGAGATTCTTTTCAGGGCTTATAAACGGATGTTTAACTTTCAAAAGGGTTTAAGACTCCACATCGACTACCCACTGGATGATGACTATGACGAGCTAACGTCTGACTAAAACGTCCTTGTCCGAGTCTTCAAAACCCCTGGGGATCTCACAAAGAAAAGCCCACCCGCAGCTTCCATTCCTTCCTAAATCAGGAAGAACTTTTACAATTTGCTGGAAAGCACACCCAAACCAAAGGCGGTACGGTCACCCTCCTCATTGCAAAATCAGTCAGTCGGATTACTGACGGACTTCCTTACAGTAGGCTGGTCAGATCTCTGTGTTCTCCCTTTCACCTTCTTACATATACACACCCAAAGTATATCACAACCAGTGACAAAACTACCCTGGATGGAAAGCTAAAGCACCTAAACTTTGATGTAGCAAGCCTTCTGACCCAGCATCCTCACTTCACTCAATACATTATCCTCTTCCAACAGGTAAGGACCTCTTAAATCTATACTACTATTGTAAAGGAAGAACTTTGCACCTTTGAGGCGGGTAAACTCGTGAACCACAGCGCCAATCCACACACCCGATACATCATTGTAATTGTCAGGGTGTGCAGATGGACATAGGCTATATAAAGTATAAAAATATGCGTTATTAAAAAAATTAACATAAAAAAAGTAGTCCCTTCGAAGTAGCACCGGCTGCAACCTGCGTGCTGACGTCAGGAACGCGGGGAGGAGCGGCGTCCAGGAACGCGAGGGGGAGCGGCGGACATGGCGCGGGGGAGGAGCGGTGACGAACGGCGGAATGGCAGTGAGGACCGGCGGACAGGCAGGAGGAGCTGTAAGCGGCGAGGAGCGGCGGAGCGTTGAAATGAGCGCGGGGGAGGAGCGGCGGCTGAGGTAAGGCTCCGGGCAGGCGGAGGTCGGGGCAGGCGGGGGTCGGGGCAGGCGGGGGGCGGGCAGGGGACGGGGCGGGGGCCCAGGCTGCTTGACAATGTCGGGGCAGGCGGGGGACGGGGCAGGCGGGGGACGGGACGGGCGGGGGCCCGGGCTGCTTGACAATGTCGGGGCGGGCGGGGGGCCGGGCTGCTGCTGCACAATGTCGGGGCGGGCAGGGGTCCGGGAAGCCTGATTGCTCCCGGACAAGGTCGGGACGGGCTGCTAGTTAAAAATAAGATGAAAAGGTTTACATACAGGTACTATGCTATGCTTATTGACAAACAGAGAACCTTTCGAGGTACCTGTAGCCTTCTAAGTCCCACTTGCTCACAGGGCAGTAATGGATACAACATATCTCCAAACTTTCTCTAATCCCCAGAAGATAACGACATTTGGGACAGGATTCTGAGGTTTCAGATGGGAGCGTAGATTCCCGTCTTTAATGTTCTCTGCCTGAAAGATCTGTTGGCTTCCTGCAGGTCACTTATGCTCGCTGGCACATGAGGATTTTCCAGTGTCCAGTGGTGTTGCCCTCTGCCATGGTTCCAGCAGGTGGGTGGTCTGATGGACATCATCAGGATCCCCCCAGATCCTGCGATGGATCTTCTTTGGTGGTTGACAGAGGATAACCCATCATACAGGAAGCTCTTTTTCCCTCCACCAGTAGTGGCCACAGTGGTGATGGATGCCCCACCTTAGAATGGGACGCGCATCTAGAGGAAATGGAGGAGAGAGGCTTCCGATCTCTGAAATGCAAAAACTCATCAATTTTCTTGAGCCAAGGACGATTTGCTTGGCCGTAAAGGCATTCCCCTCCGCCCTTTGCAGTTGGTTAGTCCAGATCATACAACACATCTTCAATATGAAATGTGAACACGGTGGGAGGTGTTGGGTCTCATCGTCTCCATTGGGAAACTCTGAACCTGGGCCCAAGTGCATGGAATCAGATTATTGCCAACCATATGGCAGACTGCCCAAATATGAACACAAAAACGGGACATACACATGCCCCTTCGGTGAGGGTGACGCAGGTATGTTTCACGCGGTGGCTTATTCGGCACTCGCGGCTCCCCGCCCGTAACCTACGTCTGGTCAGGTCCCTCCTGGAAATGGGGAGGGACCTGACCAGAACGTAGGTCACCCTCACCGAAGGGGCATGTGTATGTCCCGTTTTTTGTTTCTATGATTGTTTCTGCAAATGGCACGAGATGACCATGGTTACTGATGTGTGATTTTTCACACATATTTTATATATAAATTGTCTGTTCACATTTAGAGCCTCTCGGGAGGGTACGCCTTAGCGCGCGCACACCACCGGAGGACTAGATATTAGGTCCTGAAGAATGCTGAGCAAAAAGCACTAAAAACAGCAGAAACATGTCGACCAATTTTTAGGACTCAGGTTCCTTAACTCAGAACCTCGGTTAGTCCGCTCACTTTGTTTTTAGCTAATGCGGGTTGACCATTATTAAAATTTTTTGTAAAGGTTACAACCTACGCATTTTTTAAAATTGCACTAGCACATCACGTATAGTCACTTCTAATTTGGGCACTGTTCCACTCACCACATCCTGCTCCGCTGTAATCAGGCGTTGTAGCACGCTAGGGTGATATTCGGTCACCCTAGCGGGGACCCGATGATGAAGCATGTCACCAACTAGTGGTGAGTGAGGGTCCTTCTAAAAGAGAAGAGCTCCTCCGTTTCAGATCGTTACCTCCAGGGGGGGAGCTATGTACCAGATGGTATATTAGTGGAACAGTTAACATCACATAGACTAAGATTAAGACACAATGCATGAGTGGGTATTGGCTTACATAACCATTACCACAGAATTAATGGAACCGAGATTGTTTTTCTCCTAGGTTCTTTTCATACCTTCTTTCACGAAGTCACTCCTTTGTTGTTTTTCATGAATCAGTCCGGGGTCTAGGAGTGTCCACTCATACCCTTTCTCTCTTGTTGCTGATACACAAATATGAACACAGCCAGGGTTGGCGCAATCTTTCTACCTGAATGTAGCATCTGCAGATGGTTCAGGACTCTTTGACCTGTGGGGCAGTCCACAGATGGAAGTTTTGCCACTTTGGAGAATTCACTCTGGAGGTCTTTTGAAGTGGATTAGTCTCTAGACTTGAAGGTTAGGAGATGGATAGCCTTTGAAATACAGGGATACTGCCGCCCGTCTTCTCCATTCTTCTTAAGAGGCATTATCCCAAACGGGTAGTGCAAAACGGCACTACTAGAGAATGAATTCATGTGGGGGTAGGTTGCACACCTATTTTATACGCAAATAGTCAAATTTCTTTAGTTAATCCAAGCGTGCTCGAGATCGACGTGCCCAGCCCTACAGGCACGTAAGGGTAAAGTATAACAATGGGGGGGCACTGGATAGTGCCCCTAATCTCGGCACTGTAGCTGATGTGAACGCTGAAGTTAATATCCCATTTTTCAATATAACTCCTTGTGCATCATCTTTTCCACTGTTATTCCGCATTTTCCCCTGACGAAGGGCCCACGGAGTCCCGAAATGCATTGGGTTTTTAAATAAACTGCTTCAAATGAAATTGGCATCTTTACGTATTCTTGAATGAAGAGGCACGGATGGCCCATCTGGAGTATGAGAAGCATAGGAAATTGGCATTTCCTTGCAAGTGGATATAAAATGATGAAAGATTGAATATATGATTAAATGCGGAATAACAGTGGAAAAGATGATGCACAAGGAGTTATATTGAAAAATGGGATATTAACTTCAGCGTTCACATCAGCTACAGTGCCGAGATTAGGGGCACTATCCAGTGTCCCCCCATTGTTACTACTAGAGAATGACCCAGGAGACAGTAGGGCAGGCGAAGTCAAGAGCTGCTTGATGTAAAGGTACAGTGAGAAGTCAAGGTTGCAGGAATCACAAACATCGACAGACCCCAAGACAGCTATAGAGCCCAAAAAACAACTATACTTCGCAAGGCTTGCTGCTGATGCAAGTACAGCCTTGGGAGTGGCAAGAAATTGTGCCCCACTAGACCTAGGGGTAAATAAACGTGTTTGAGCCTTGATCCTACTCTGCTACCCGTAAAGGTGGCAGTAGGATCAAGGTAGTACAGACTCCCATAGCTGTCTGAAATACATTTGCCCTCTGCATTTCATGTGTAGTATTTCCAATGACACACACAGCAAAAAGATGTGAAAGAGCAGCATTATTGGCTACATCAGTACATACTAAATTGGTTAATGGGACTAAAATGTTCCATTGCATACATGGGTGCATCAGTGCATACCAATGGGACTAGAAGAGTCCACTACATACATGGGTGAATCAGTACATACTAATGGGACTAGAAGAGTCCACTACATGCATGGGTGAATCAGTACATACTAATGGGACTAGAAGAGTCCACTACATGCATGGGTGAATCAGTACATACTAATGGGACTAGAATAGTCCACTACATGCATGGGTGAATCAGTACATACTAATGGGACTAGAATAGTCCACTACATGCATGGGTGAATCAGTACATACTAATGGGACTAGAATAGTCCACTACATACATGGGTGAATCAGTACATACTAATGGGATCCACTACATACATGGGTGAATCAGTACATATTAATGGGACTAGAAGAGTCCACTACATACATGGGTGAATCAGTACATACTAATGGGATCCACTACATACATGGGTGAATCAGTACATATTAATGGGACTAGAAGAGTCCACTACATGCATGGGTGAATGAGTACATAATAATGTGACTAGAATAGTCCACTACCTACATGGGTGCATCAGTACATACTAATTGGATCCACTACATACATGGGTGAATCAGTACATACTAATGGGACTAGAAGAGTCCACTACATGCATGGGTGAATGAGTACATACTAATGGGGTTAGAATAGTCCACTACATGTATGGGTGAATCAGTACATACCAATGGGACTAGAAAAGTCCACTACATACATGGGTGAATCAGTACATACTAATGGGATCCACTACATACATGGGTGAATCAGTACATACTAATGGGACTAGAAGAGTCCACTACATACATGGGTGAATCAGTACATACTAATGGGATCCACTACATACATGGGTGAATCAGTACATACTAATGGGACTAGAAGAGTCCACTGCATGCATGGGTGAATGAGTACATACTAATGGGGTTAGAACAGTCCACTACATGCATGGGTGAATGAGTACATACTAATGTGACTAGAATAATCCACTACATACGTGGGTGAATCAGTACATACTAATGGGACTAGAATAATCCCCTACATACGTGGGTGAATCAGTACATACTAATGGGACTAGAATAGTCCACTACATACATGGGTGAATCAGTACATACTAATGGGACTAGAATAGTCCACTACATACATGGGTGAATCAGTACATACTAATGGGACTAGAAGAGTCCACTACATACATAGGTGAATCAGTACATACTAATGGGACTAGAATAGTCCACTACATACATGGGTGAATCAGTACATACTAATGGGACTAGAATAGTCCACTACATACATGGGTGAATCAGTACATAATAATGGGACTAGAAGAGTTCACTACATACATGGGTGAATCAGTACATACTAATGGGACTAGAATAGTCCACTACATACATGGGTGAATCAGTACATACTAATGGGACTAGAAGAGTCCACTACATACATGGGTGAATCAGTACATACTAATGGGACTAGAAGAGTCCACTACATACATGGGTGAATCAGTACATACTAATGGAACTAGAAGAGTTCACTACATACATGGGTGAATCAGTACATACTAATGGGACTAGAATAGTCCACTACATACATGGGTGAATCAGTACATACTAATGGGACTAGAATAGTTCACTACATACATGGGTGAATCAGTACATACTAATGGGACTAGAATAGTCCACTACATACATGGGTGAATCAGTACATACTAATGGGACTAGAATAGTCCACTACATCCATGGGTGAATCAGTACATACTAATGGGACTAGAATAGTCCACTACATACATGGGTGAATCAGTACATACTAATGGGACTAGAAGAGTCCACTACATACATAGGTGAATCAGTACATACTAATGGGACTAGAATAGTCCACTACATACATGGGTGAATCAGTACATACTAATGGGACTAGAATAGTCCACTACATACATGGGTGAATCAGTACATAATAATGGGACTAGAAGAGTTCACTACATACATGGGTGAATCAGTACATACTAATGGGACTAGAATAGTCCACTACATACATGGGTGAATCAGTACATACTAATGGGACTAGAATAGTCCACTACATACATGGGTGAATCAGTACATACTAATGGGACTAGAAGAGTCCACTACATACATAGGTGAATCAGTACATACTAATGGAACTAGAAGAGTTCACTACATACATGGGTGAATCAGTACATACTAATGGGACTAGAATAGTCCACTACATACATGGGTGAATCAGTACATACTAATGGGACTAGAAGAGTTCACTACATACATGGGTGAATCAGTACATGCTAATGGGACTAGAATAGTCCACTACATACATGGGTGAATCAGTACATACTAATGGGACTAGAATAGTCCACTACATACATGGGTGAATCAGTACATACTAATGGGACTAGAAGAGTCCACTACATACATAGGTGAATCAGTACATACTAATGGAACTAGAAGAGTTCACTACATACATGGGTGAATCAGTACATACTAATGGGACTAGAATAGTCCACTACATACATGGGTGAATCAGTACATACTAATGGGACTAGAAGAGTCCACTACATACATAGGTGAATCAGTACATACTAATGGAACTAGAAGAGTTCACTACATACATGGGTGAATCAGTACATACTAATGGGACTAGAATAGTCCACTACATACATGGGTGAATCAGTACATAATAATGGGACTAGAAGAGTTCACTACATACATGGGTGAATCAGTACATACTAATGGGACTAGAATAGTCCACTACATACATGGGTGAATCAGTACATACTAATGGGACTAGAATAGTCCACTACATACATGGGTGAATCAGTACATACTAATGGGACTAGAAGAGTCCACTACATACATGGGTGAATCAGTACATACTAAATTGGCTAATCAGACTAGAATATTGTGTGCACCTTTGTAGCCTGACACTTGATTTTCTTTTACAGCCAATTCCAAACCTAAAGCAATTGAATGAACTTGAACAATTTTTGTAAATTACGGATAGTGCAAGCAATGGATATTGTTTACCTTATTTGTCTTTGTTGATTACCTTTATTAAAAGCGAGGATGATATTCGAAAGTATTGTTCAGATGGAACCGAAGTTGACAAAAACATACAATTATGAAAAAGGCATTGAATAAAGAGGGCTGCAGTTTAAGGAATCCAGTGTGTTTACTCTGTAGCTTTGGTTTACTCTAATCGGGCTTCATGCAGTGATTTTTGGAGTTGGCAGTGTTGGAGTTTAATTAAAAAGAGCTTTTAGCCCGGAGGTAGGAATTGTGCCCAAATAATTCCCTTTGTAATTGACTATTTATTCAGTACACCAGTTGTCAACAAGAGTAATTTGGAGTTGTTTATCCAATTAAAGGCAAAACTGATCTGGCTGAGAACTGCTGCCCTTTTCACACCCAATGAACGATGCTGTAAAAATGTAACTTTTATTGAACTTATTCTCCTTAACTTTATGGGTAAGCGGGACATGAGGCCTGGGATTTACATATTTTCACCATAAATAAGCCTTGCGCTCTGCGGCCCTTCTGTCTTTGAAGCGCTCCACATCAGAGTCTGCTTAATCCCTAAGAAGGTGAGGTCTATCATAGGGCATATCAATAACGGATGAGTTAACATCACCCAAGAAACCCCTTCTCAACAAGGCATAGCGGCGGATGGCAACACTAGTCGCAATGGCATGCCCAATGGAATCAAATGACAAAGGATGGTAAATTTAGCAGTGTCATGGCCATCCTGTATGGCCTGGGTTATAAAAGACAAAGGCCTCCCGGGCCACTGGTGAGGACTTTAGTGCCAGAATCCCAGAGTGTGTAGGAATAGCGGTCCAAAAGGTAACCGGCATTGACCGGCCGGAGAGTCAAACTTGTTTTAGAAAAAACTCTCTTCCCAAAGGTCTCCACTCTGTTAGAATCCCTATTCAGGGGATTAGTAGGGATAACATTCAGGTTCATCCGACTGGTGGAGCTTGCACCACTAAGCTTTCAGGGGAGGAGTGCCGGATCACAAAAGCGAAGCCCCAAGACGGAAGGGCAGGGTTGGGGGGTGGCGAGGAAATCAGACGATGGTGCCACAGATTCTGGGTATTCACAAGGGTGCAAAGCAAGGCTTGGCCCAGGCCCCTAAAAGGTTGCTGGCGACAGCCTCAATGGGCAACGGGGGCTCAGCATCGGTTTGCCTCGGCTGGTGGACTTCATTTAGAACATTGGTCTTGACCCAAAGGTGGGGAGCTGCAGGTCGAGAACTTGGGCCGCCCTCCGTATAATCATCGTAAAGGAACTACTTAATATCAGGGCAAGGGGTGAAACTAGGCTAGTGTCAGGCCACTGGAATCCTAGAGGTCCTCATACAAGTTTTCTTCATGGTAGTGTTGCCCAAATTACTGTCCTGCATCATACTTATTGACAGGGTCTGTCCCAAATAAGGAAGGTAGCGTATGAGATCTGTCCTTCGGAACCGGGATACTAAGTGGCTCAGATGGAGCAGGTTAAGGCTGCAGTTCGATGGACTAGTGTGGCCTCGGTCAAATATAGAGTGATGTTGACTTGGAGTCAGAGCGCAGTAGGACACTGCTCCTCCTCTGGCGTTGGAGTGAGCATTGGCATTGACGTTCTGGGAACCGGTGTGAAGCCAGTAGAGGTCCAGGGATGGTAACCGACGGTCCAACTGGTGGTGAGGACAAACCTGCTGGCGGTATTGCAGATGGATGACCTCTCAGCTCCTTGTGGCCTGAAGGCATGCAAGGATGGAGGGGTGGCTGTGAGGTGTGAAGGGGGATGGGTTGGAAGAAATCTGAACAGTCGCAACATGATCTCGTGGAACTCTTCGATCGGTCTCGGCGTCTGTGACTGCCCTGGAAAATAGGGTTGTGCCAGGGCAAGTTGCGGTATTGGTTCGGACGTCGGGAAAGGGACAAACCTCTTTAATTTTTTTAATGTTTTTTCTTGGATTTATCTGAGGATTTAGGGCGTGACAACAATTGACCTCAGGTTTGACTTCTGGACCACAAACGGGATTGAGACCGATGTTTGGACTAGGACCAGTGACGGCACGGGGTCTTCCAATGCTTAGGATCATATTGCTTACCCTCGCGGTCCTGAACGCCTTTTGTATTCATCAATGCGCAATCGCAACTGACCTTACGAGTCATGGCCTGACCCCAGGCAAACATGATCTGGATCTGTCACAGACACTTAATTGGGACAATCCTTACAAGGTTTTAAACTGGCTATCTTTGGAGGGGACTTTTCCCGTGCACGCTGTGTAAAATTGAGGTAAAAAGGGTCTAAAAAAAAAAAGATGAGGTAGCTCTGTATCCGTGTCGGGTGGTGCGGAAAGAAACAAACGGACAGCACGTCGGAGTGGTGCCTATATTGGCACTGCACGTCATTTCTGGAGTGAAACAGAACTCGTGCGAATCAGCATGGCACCAACTAACAGCACACAGAGGTACAACTGAAATGTTCACAGATCCAGTCTGAAGCCTGGGCAAGTATTCAAAAGGTGAGGGATCTGTAGTCAAAAGTCTATCTGAAAGTACAATTCCCATCAAAATAGTCTTGGTGGCTAATTTGCTGCCCTAACCTCTGCCCTATTTTCAGCAATATTTCTGAGCCTGCTGCCCTGAAGGTACCATTGAAAGGAAAAAAAAATAAGAATACTTTTATTAAGCTTGATCAGGATTGCAGCAAGACTATTAATGTGAATCTGGATGCAGTTACCTGATGAAGAAAAACACAGGGACTCGCTTAAATGGCACTTTCTCCAACCCCTTCAAGCTTTCCTGCGGAACCCGCCAGGGCTGCCCCGTCTATTATTTATCCTGGCCATCGATCCACTGATACGCCATTTTCAAGAACAGCGCTTACATAGAGGCCTCCAATTCAACACAGGCACCCTCCTGGTTTTGCTCTACGCGGATGACACGATCCTATAGGTCAGGCACCCCCAAGACAATTTGGACCCGTTGATTCAGGAAATTATCAGATTCGGCAATTTCTCAGGCCTAGGCATCAATTGGCATAAATCAGTCATCTTCCCTCTGACAGTTGGCACGAAACCATGGGACGCTCTGCATACCTGGACTGCCCTTTTACTTAGCAAGGACTCGGTTTGTGGTTCTTTGCCCTGGGACTTTGCTGCTGCTCGGAGAGACTGGTTTGTGTCCTGGGAGTTGCTGTTTGGGAGCGAAAGGCAAGAGCTGCAGGGCTGCGAGCGACTGCAGGGACTCCAAGTACCAGGAGTCCCTGCCCGGCCAATTGTGTACACCTGGCCCGCTCTTCCTGCTAGCCCCGCCCCCAACGAATAACCCTCCCTATAACTTTAGCAACACCTACCGCAACGCGGGAGCGCCCGGGGCTAAGCCCGGGCAAAGGGCGGGCCGTCTGTGGCCGCCAGGGGCCGGAGGAGGCCGGGCTGGGCCACCCTATTGACGTTTAGGGCTAAGTAATTATCTTCGTTAATCTGTGGGATTGTACTGATTTATTTTCAATCTGTTTTATTGATTTATTGTGATAAAGTACTAATTGTAACGCTGTGGGTGGTTGTAAATAATGTCCTTAACACAAAATAGTACAAGCCTGGTCCCCTCCCAGGCTGAGGGTGGATTAACCATCCTTGGTCCATTAGATACGTTTTTTAACCGTGTTACTCAGGATATTGATAAGGAAATTTCTCTAGCAGAGAAACGTGCCGAGCACAGGCTGTCTATTGAGATCCTTAAGAATTCTGCGGATAAACGCTTACCGCAAGCCTTCCCGGCATTGGTCACCCCCTTGTCGTCCATAACCCTGCCTGTTGTGTCTGAAGTACTTAATGTATCTCCGCTAATCTTGGAGACCAAGGGTGGTTTGAATTTGGGATCAGAGATCTCCACTCTGTCCATAACTCCTTCTGTAAATCTTATTGACTCCCCAATTTGTATAGCTGAATCTAGTGTGTCCACCAGTGCGCTTATTCCAAAATCATGCGCGAAAAGAAAGAGTACCGCTCCGAGGAAATGTTACTCCTCTAAACCCCCAACTAAAGTTAGGAAAGTCGCAAAAAATTCCCTGCCCACACGAAAAGAGAATAGTGAGGTCAGTGAAAGTGGTGACCCACTAAAAGAGGGGGGAAATGTTCTTGTAGTGAGTCCAAGCCTTACCACTAATGACCCCCAGGGGAAGGGGTTGGTTGTGAACGCTCCCTCGATACATCCACTGATACCTGAGCTGGAAAAACTATTAAGGTCCCTTTTGGCACCTATAGAGGACCAAGTTAATAAGATAATTAGTCGTTTGGATCATTTAGAGCAGGCCACCCTTGACAATTTTTTCTCTACAAAGTCTCTAATCAAATCCCAATTTAGGTTAAACGAGAATAGGAAGTGTCAGGGAAATATTGGAAAGGAAAAAAACTCGCCTATTGTCGAGATAAAGTCTCCTATAGCGAGAACTACAAATGAGTCCCAGAAAAAGGGACCAAGCCAATTGACTAATCCTACAGTCTTAGCCTGCCCGGTCATTAATTCAGGGAAAAAAAAAAACAAGGTCCCAGACCTGGTGCCCAAGGGCAAAAACAAAGAATGTTTGCAAGGTAGTATTCCTGTTTCTAATAATCTCCAGCCCCCACCAAGCATTCTTAAACCCCACCATAATGCTGGAGCAGTGGTTAACAACGATTCCAGGCTAAGTAATGCTCCACCCACTAACCCCCAGCCAACATCAAATATCTCTATATCTCGTCCCGTTGTCCCAGCGATTATACAACCTTTATCCCATCCAGCGAAGCCTCCTCAAAAGATACCCCCTATGAATCTTACCCCGGATTCTTATCCCTACGTCACGGTCCTTACAAATGTACCACCTCTTTTAATTGGACAGAGGGAAACCTTCCAGATGCTCAAAAACAAGGTAATGCACTGGTTAAGGGTAAACAGACCGCTACCAGGTGAAGTGGATGGGCTGATAATAGGGGTAAGAAGGACTGACTGGATTGGTTATACTTCCAAGAATTTGGGGGGGATTGTATTGTTATTAACTTTCAAGACTCCAGGGTGGCTGGTTGGATAACGAGACCGGGCTGGGGAACAAGTAGTGGTGGAATTGTCATCGTGGACCTTACGTTTTTTTACCCAAGGCAAATTTGTGCCCAAGTAGGTGCGCCTAGGAACTTAAGCTGCTTCAATAACTTTTCGCTGGTGGGGGTTGCTCCATCTATTACTCCATTGCAATGGCAAACCCATAGCAATGGCCTAAATTATAACCCTTTGGAAGGTATGCAATGTTTGGGTTGGGGTTGCTGACCAAAGTTTGGTTACTGGAATAGTTGGGGAGGTACATTTTGTCGGAACCCATGTTGGAACTTGGATGTACCTGAATTAAATGTTAATGTTGTGCTACATGTAGCGGATGTTGGTGATGAGACTGAATTTAAGGTGGCACCTATTGGGGAGCTAGGGCAAAAATTGGGGAGTAGGGAACTACCTGCATTAAGTATCAATGACTCTCAAGGTGTGGAGCAAAACATTTGGGACAATGATCAAAACTGGGGAGAGCGTGCTGATGGCCCTGTGAACCCCCCTATATCCACCTCTACAAGAATAGTACGTAGGGATGGACCCATTGCGGGAGTTTTATATCTTGGAACATTGCAGGATTGGGGAGCAAGTCGACATTACAACCTTGGATTGATTTTATCAATGGGTATGAATTGTGTTTCTTCCAGGAGACATGGGCTTGTGACCCTATCTACCTTCCAGGTTACTTAAACTTCTCAATTCCAGCAAGCAGAGGTCCCAGGGGTAGACCCATGGGAGGCCTCACAGTTTGGATTAGGCAGAGCTTGGATATTACGATGAAAATGTTGGATTTCGGTTGTAGAGACATCTTAATGTTGCGAATTACTTCTGTAAAGTGGGGGGATGATAGATTTGTATAACGTCTACGCTAGAGGCTCCAACATCGGGAGCTCCTCCACTTTAGAGGCCTTATCCATCTTTTTGCAAACCAAGTCCCTTGGAAATCGATTAATAATAGCTGGGGATTTAAATAGGACCTTTGAACCCCTAGATAGTACTGAAGATCCCTTGGGGCAGGAGGAAGATAACCTTTGGGGAGTCCCTTCTTTGAACCTAGCCCCCGTCAAACGCTGGACAAAGGATATACTTCTCCTAAATGCTATGTGTTTGGAACATGGGATGAGGGCTCTTAATGGGAGAACAAAGGGAGATAAGGAGGGAGTGTGTACATTTGATAATGGTCACAATAAAAGTAGGATAGATTATGTCATATGTAGTCTTAACCTCTGGCAGGGGGTTTGTGATATGGAAATCAAGGGCAGGATAGAAAGTGAACACAACCCCCTCTGTGTGTCCCACACATGGTGGAAGTCTGCCCATTTCCCTTTGAAGGCAAGTGATGGTTTGCCCCCAGACATGTCAAACGATATGCGCAGATTAAAATGGCCATGTGTCTTGGTGAATGCAGTATCTATGGACTATATTGGTTCTGAGGTGGATAATGCTCTTGCCGCCATGGAATTAGCAAGTTCTATAGTCCCAGGATCCAGGGCAATCACTGATATTCACAACAACCTCTTTGCTCTTTTAAGACCTCATTTTATGAGAGCATGCAAGGGAAATCGTACAGCACCCCCTAAACCAGCTAGGTGGTTTAATCAACAGTGTAGGGCGGCTAGAATAACCCTGGGTAATGCTATCAGAAATAAGGATAGGGCTGCAATTAGGGCAACAAGGAAGCAATATAACTCAAGTATCTCCTTGGCAAAAAAAAAAATATGGGACGAGAAGTATTGGGATGATCTAAAGGAGGCCTCTGGAGCCAAGGATTCTAGGCTTTTTTGGAAGCTAGTGAAGTGGGGCAGAGGTGGCATCCCAAACAAACCTGATAATAATGTTCTAGAGTCTGCTTGGGTGAACTATTTCAGGCCCCAATATGCAGAGACAAAGGAGAAGGTGGCGGGGGAAGTAATTGCAGCTGTATTCCCTAGAGACAATTTGTTTTCCGCCAAAGAAGTTGAACTAGCAATATGTTCTGCACAAGGGGGTAGGGCTCCGGGTATAGATGGGATACCCTCGGATGTTTTTAAATATGATAAAAATAGGTGGGTCAGGTATGTGTTCCTGTTGGGGAACGCCATTGCAAAAGGCGCGCCAGTCCCAGACCAATGGAAGGGAGCCATTATTATACCGATATATAAAAAAGGAGATCGATCCCTTACGGCCAACTATAGGCCAATAAGTTTGATTGCCACTATCCAAAAAGTGATAGGGAAAATGGTGGTAAACAAACTTATGGATTGGGTGGACGAGACTAATTCTCTTTCCCCTTTTCAGGCAGGCTTCCGGAGGGCCACCAGCACTGTTGACCAGGTCTTTCGTTTCACTATGTTGCGGTGGGGTACGGTACTTCTTGGCAGGGGCAGCCTGTATGTCGCTTTTGTCGACTTGCGGGCTGCATTTGACTTAGTTCCAAGAAGCAAGCTCTGGTCAGTTTTAAACAAGATAGGTATTCCAGCAGAATTGCTCACCCTAATCATGAGGTTACATGAGAGCAATTTTGCTAAAGTCCAGTGGGGGTTGGACGGCCAATCTTCCATCGACTCCCCGGTAGAACGAGGGGTTCGTCAAGGTTGTGCAATGGCACCCTTGCTTTTTACATTGTATATTAATGGGATAGTGGGCAGGATCCTGGATGCCGGTGTGGATGCTCCTTCGTTAGCGGGCCTCAGGGTTCCGATCCTGATGTTCGCTGACGACACGTTAATAATGTCTAAGACCCCCGCTGGGCTACAGCGTGCCTTAAATATCTTTGATGAGTTCTGCCTGGAGCATGGTCTTGAAGTTAATGTAGGCAAGACCAAGTTGATGGCCTTTTCTCGAGGACGTAAACCTCGCCCCAGGATACGTATGAATAACATCGAGCTTGAGATAGTTAGGGAGTTCACCTATTTAGGAGTACAAATAGCGACTGATCAGGGCTGGTCTCGCCATATAGAAAAAGCGGTTTTGAAACACCTGCAAATTTCGGGGGCTCTACGGGTGGAGCATAAAAGATCAAAAACAAAGCCCATAAAACCTGTCCTTGCTGTATATGATGCTAAGGCAATAGGGTCGGCCCTATATGGGGCAGAACTGTGGGGTTTTGAGAAGCTCACCTCTCTACAGATAGTAGAGAACAGGTTTCTTAGGGGAATTACGGGACTTCCCCAGAGTACCCCATTAATCCCGCTTAGTCTTGATCTTGGGAGAAGAACTGCTAGTGATCGAGCTCGACTGCGTCCCATCCTATATTGGAGACGACTCTGGTCTACTCCCGAGATTAGGCACTATGCGGACGGGTTTCTAGCAATAATTAAACTTGACACCTTCCATAAAATATTATGGTTGAAAAACTTAAGGGTCATGCTAGGCGAACTGGGTCTTTCTAACCTATGGAACAACCCTGCGGGGAAGTTTTCCCAAGCAAAAATACACTTAAAACCTTATATTGGGAGTGGATAGATGGTAGGCTATGGAGGGGGGCTAAATCTGACTCGATGGGTGGTCGCTTTTTGGAAATCAAAATGTGTCCTGTGCTAGAAAAGTACTGGGACAGTATTACTGTCCCCACGGACAGGAAGTTGTTTTTCCAGCTAAGATCTGGCTCCCTCCCCTTGAGATACTTAACAGGCAGGTGGAAGAGTTCGAATACCCTGTGCTGCCCAGCATGTGGTACAGCCAATGAAAGTGTGGGTCACTTCTTATTTGCTTGTAATGCCTACGCCACCCCAAGAAGGGTTTGGTTAGTTCCAGTTTGCAAGAACCTCGGGACAAATAGTGCTGCTGAGGCACAGAGAATTATCTGTACCACCACTGAGGAGCCTATTGTTATGGGTATAGCTAAATATCTGGGGTGGGCCTGGTCCATTAGGCGGAGAGTCCTTTCCACTAATTTGATTTGATAACTGTTTCATTGTGCGTCATTTTAATATTGTTTAAAGCTTGCACAACTGGTTTACAAAAATGTATTTGATCAAATGTAATTTAATTATTAATTGTGTTGTTTTAAAATGTATGTTGTGCTTTTATGAGTATGCAACTCGAATAAAGCTTTATGACTGATGACTGAATTCCCTTTGGAGTGGCGCAATGACTCCGTTAAATATTTAGGCGTCCATATACATTTGGACACTGCCCAAATAATAAGTCTAAATTACGGACAAGCCATTGACACGCTTGATACACAAATAGAGAAATGGCTGAGACTCCCCCTATCGCTAGCAGGCAGTGTTTCGATTTTGAAGATGGTTGTACTACTACCCAAAGTTCTATATCTCTTCAACATACCAATTTCCTTTTTGAGGGTCTCCCCTGTTTTAAAATTTCACGCGGATGTTACAGTGTTTACCTACCTGGCGAATAAGACCATGATTGTGTTTTTGCAGCGGGTATTGATTTATCATGACAATGTATGACAAATGCACAAGTGAACAAATACACATAAATGCTTCTTCTGTACTTAAGAAATCTGAAAATAAAGTAAAAAAAACAAACACACGGGGACAAAATAGCTTTCTTATCCATTATTTAAAGGCTTTCTTTTTCAAATTCAATAAAATGTGTGCAGCTTTATATGCAAGACGGTAGAGGGTCCAGTATAGGAAATAAAGACAGAGGAAAGTGAAGGGGACGTGAGGTGAAGGCTAGTTCTGGTGCAGAAGCAAGTCATCATCTGGTATTCAATAGCAATACTGGTACTGCCAAATACCAGGCTGCCTACTTTCAATCCTCCATCTTACACTTCCTGAATAGCACCTCTGTGGTGCAGGTTCTTTTTAAGCAGTGCTTTTTCCTCTTTGTTACCATTCCTTTCATCCTTTTTATGGTGTGGCTTGACAACGTAGCTGCCGCAAGACAATTACGTGAGAATCACAGCAAGTAGCTTTGGCTCCGCCCACAGGTTGGGAGCCAGGAGTAAGTTTTGATTGGGGAAAAGTTGTATTCTTCCACAGAAAAGGTGCTTGCCCTCCATACAGCTGTGATAAGTTTATTTATCCAGCTGTTTGAGCTCGAACTTTCAGGGGCACACACACAGTGCCTTAGATAACTAAATAATTGATGGTATTTTTCTCTGGTGGCAGTAGAGATGAGAGGACCGTCAAACGACACAGGTATTTAGGTCTTGCATGGCAGTGCAGAGATCAACTTACCTTTTAACCAACACCAATATTCTTCTACAGTTCTTTGCTTCCACACAAATACAGATCCATTTCCATTCTATCCACTTGTAATGCTTCACATTACCATGCAACATTCCTTTAAAGCCACACATGTTGACATTGCCAATGCTTGTTTCTGTCTGTTTTGCTTCTTTCTTGCTCTGGGTCTAAGTCTGTTGATGAAAAATATTTCCTGGTACTCTAAAGTGAGTGCTGGTGCTTACTAGCTGCAACCACTGCCACATATTAAGCAAGGAGTACAGGAGCCTCCCGATGACATCAGGAGGGAGGATATCAGTCAAGTGTCTGCCGGATTCTCCTCCACCCGAAATATCATGGTGGATGACGATGGACAGAGTGGCAGATAGCCATCACTGTTTGCCCGGAACATTAGAGAACAATGGTTCCGGGGACTACCGTCCCATACAGAGCATGGCATTTTTTTCTAATAGCATGGTGGAAAAATGTATGAGCGGCATGGCAGAGCATCATGAAAATAAAGGAGAGAAAAACACTAAAATACTGCTTTACTACTAGGATTAACTCATGAAAACATTTTTGGAATAAGGCATTAATAATTTAGTAGCTCTTGACAAACACTAAGGAACTAGAAATAAATGCCAGGTTCTTTGCTCTTTAGTCTGCATATCCTATATGGCAATGTGGGCCAGACAGTGTCAAGCCTTCATAGATTGCAGATCATAACAACATTTTATAAAAAATAAATAACGAAAGCAGTGTTCTGCAAGACTTGGACTCAAAGAAAGAAAAGAAATTAAAAAATCAATATAGTCAGCAGTTATACGGTCAAATCAAAATAAACCTCTGATGCCTACTCCCTTCGGAGAGCAAGAGAAAAAATATTCTCAAACCATCAACACACAATAAAACAAACAGTGGTAAAGTCACCTAGTCGGACTCGGTTGGCATACTCAGTACTAGTAGGTAGACTGTGTCTTGCAACTAGATGTCTTTGAAAGAAACTCAAACAATGAAGCAACATTTGCACCCTCAAATTAAAGTCTTATGAAGAGGTGTGAGAAGATTAGGTTTGAGATGTAAATGTTTAACATGAAGACATTTTGACCCAAAATATACTGCATAACAGACACATTTGACAAAGGGCCACCATTTCTGCAGCATCTTTAAGAAAGCCTTAGTGTGTACACAAACACTTCTTTACTTTGTGAGCCAAAAAAGCTGTACATTCAACAAGTCATTGTGAAAGCAAAGGAAGACAAATAAACATGCAAGTGTGATTAGTGAATATCACTGTGTCTTTATGACAGGCGAAGGAATCCAAACAGTGGAGCTTCCTATGCAAAAATGCCACTAATGAGAAATTAAAATGTCATGATGTCAGAGAGTAAATACCTCTCAGACGATATTGGTTCTAGTTTAACAAAAGAACAACTTGATGCTGATCACTGAAACCTATTGGGAGCACTAATAGAACAAGACAACTAGACAAATGATGCCACTCAAGAAATAGCAAACCATGCAACATGCATAAAAGTCAAGGCCCGTGAGGGGCTGACCCAAAACCTATTCTCGGAGCACTTGCTCTAATTATTTGAAATATTTATGAAATTAAATTTTCAAAATGAAAGCTGTCCTTAGCCTGACCTAAAATGACTAAAGCAATGAAAAATCGAGCACTATGAAGAAATAATATGCTCAAATTTGGATCAGAGCTCCTAAGGATTCCTTCAAAGAGTTGCAGTAGATAATGTGACTGTCCATGAGGGTAATGGGACTCAATGTTTCTCAACCAGTGTCCAAAGTGTGGATGATATAATGAGGTAAACAGACAGTATAATGTATATTCTTGGGTAAGGGTTTGGGTGTGGGGATCATGCCTCAATTTTGCCCATTTATCCGGTGAAAGGGATACTATCGTAGTCCACCGGAGGAGCCTTTATCTCAGTTTTGTCAGTCGCTATATGATAATTGTAGGACGCTAGCACCTATGAATAAAGGTATATATTCAAGATTTCTCGAAGTAAAATGGATACAATCTTTAGTTAACAGATCATTGCATCAACAGTATACACACCTTTATTCACAGATACTCCAATCTTACCATTATCATATAATCTTTGTGACGGTGTCCCTTTTATAGCATATAGATAGCTATGCACCGCTGTTATAACACTTTGTTGCGAGATTATGCCGTGCCAGCACACTGGGAAGTCAAGTAAGCAAATCTATGAAAGATACAATCCTGGAGAAGGGTTTGTGTGTGGAATGACGCCTACTGAAATGGGGACAACAAAATAAAGAGATCCTTGTTTTAAATCAAAGAATAGCTGGGGCAAAGTTTAAGAACAAAGGAAGAATCTTGAGTAAATGCGGCTGGATTCTGTGTTGCAAATATGCGGTTCACTGCAGTCTATCACCTTTCATACCTCTTTGGGAAAACATTCCAGCCATCATTTTTTATGTGAGCTTCAGTGTGTTGCCCCTAAGTGGGATGGGTATACGCAGACGTAGTTTCGGTGCACACTGTGCCACTGGAACAAAGCTGTAACTGGCTAATGAACACTAATCAAGGCAAAACTGGTGCCGGGTCACTTGTGTCCAGTTCACGCAGAACATGGCCTGGCAGCTCAGTCTGGACTGGTCCAACTGGAGCAGGGTCATGGGTGATTTGCTTATAGTTGGGTCCAGACTGAGGTGGCATCGTGTGCGCAATAATGATCGAAAAGGGAAGCGGCCAGAGTAATTACCAGAGGCTGAGATTAATCCAAGCATTTTATCAACACACCCCTTAGCACACATAATAATTTTGTTAAACACAAGTTGGTTAGTGTTTCCACATGTTTAGATGTAATAAAATACAATGATATTTCATTTCATTCTTTCTTGTCCACTTTATTCTTGTGATTTTGTTCAGTAGATTGTTTCACAGCCGACACGTGTTTCGTCGTATTGGGAATTCTTCCCACGACTTTCTCAAGGCTAATTCTTATTTGTTTCGGTCGTTTTAATATGCGGTGATAATTCCATCTGTACCATTATCGGTGCAGATGTCTCCCAGTACTCTCGAAGCTGAATAGGCTCCAAAGCGTATTCAGCTTCGAGAGTACTGGGAGACATCTGCACTGATAATGGATTAAATACAACAGCCTTATCAAAACGAGGAAAAGCCTAATAAAGCTACCTTACAAAGAATACAGGACTTAAGACAGACGCCTCCCAGAGAACCTCTATGCGGGTTGGAATTATCACCGCATATTAAAACGACCGAAACAAACAAGAATTAGCCTTGAGAAAGTCGTGGGAAGAATTCCCAATACAACGAAACACGTGTCGGCTGTGAAACAATCTACTGAACAAAATCACAGGAATAAAGTGTACAAGAAAGAAGTAAATGAAATATCATTGTATTTTATTACATCTAAACATGTGGAAACACTAACTAACTTGTGTTTAACAAAATTATTACGTGTGCTAAGGAGTGTTGGTTCTAGAAGGCAGAGGCCTGTTTTAACGGAGAGTTGTGGTTCTCTTTTCCTTATAGCACCGTAAGATAACGAACTTAAACTAATATATTGTGTTAACTTTCTAAGTGGCGCCTAAATACCTATAACTACCACCACTATCGAGTAGACTTAACAAGCATTTTATCCATCACTTTTTTGTATGTTTCAGTACGTGGAGTGCTTGCAATGAAAGGTGCGCCTCCATTATGAATATCCCTTTGCTGTGACTGGCCTACACATGCAAGCAATGGCCCCACTACCCGGAAACAGGTGATGGGAAGCCTCCACTTGTGCAAGGTCAATCTCCAGTCGTCTCCTGCACTGGTAAAGACTTGTGGTCTCCCACTATCCATGACCTCCCCTGAAAGAGACTTATGCTAGCACCTTGAGACAGGCGATGTTAGCAGGCCAGATACAAAGGATAGTGCCAATTTTTACTACAATCTGTTAATTTCTGGCCAACTCGGGAGCAATCAGAAACAGGCAGTTATCACAGAACCTTTGCATGCAACCGAAACGATTTAGTACATTTGATTATCAAATGATTAATTCAAACTGAAAATACAGTTCAAAGCTCTCATTATTAATGAACTTAATAAAAAATGCTGCACGGACCTAGTGCCTGGAGCTAAACTTGCTGCTGAGGACCTGGAAAGAATACAATTACGAAGTAGAACACCACTGCAAAAAATACCTTGGAAAAAAATAAAATCCCAATATTATGTTAACTGGAAAATATCTGGCTTATGTGTGGCAAACAATATTGTATTGGGGAAAGGAGTTGGCCTAACGGCTAGGGCGGTCGACCTCACATCTGGGGAACTGGATTTGAGTCTTCGCAATGAACGCTGAACATCCTCTGATTCTGGGCAAATCGCTTAATCTCCCCGTGATTAACAAAAATGAATATGTCCTCATGTAATGCAACTGGTGCTATGTAAAGCGCTCTGATGCCTGATTCGAGTCATGTTTGCGCTATATAAAACTCTGTAATAAAAAAAAAATATATATATATATTTTTTTTCTCACTCTCAACGGATAACATCATGTAATAAATATCTGAAAAGTTCTTGATACAAGCAGTTTTTTGTATTTCATTCGTTAGGTCTCATATCCTGGACTTTATCCAGTACAATTTCAGTTCCAAATTTCTTTTAACTCAACTTTTTATGATAAGAAATATACTCTTTCACACCCAGAGATACTCAAATATTCTTTTTATTTGTCCCAGTAATAAATATTTGTATGCACACATATACACTTCAAATGTACTTTTTGGAGAGAATTTATTTTTACAGGTTTTGAAATTTGGCGAAAGAGTTTGAACGCGTGCCCTCTTCAATCCCAGATACTGCTCACTTGATTGACAACGTTACAACTTCATCCCTTTCCTGTACCAAGTCTTAATGGCATGAAGCTGAACCCAAGCGTGAAAATGGGCCTCCTATATCACTTTCAAAAACCAAAACAAAAAGTGAGGTCCAAATTTTACACTTTTCATAAAGATGAGTACAAGTAGGGCCTCCCTTTCTGTAATAATTCGATCTTTAGTTCTTCTTAGACCTGCGTTACTGGAATGCGTTGATCTGTTATCAATTTTCTTTTAAGTAACTGGATCACTGTTCAGCTGGGACCCTGGCTTCGCAACTTGCGCTAGTTCCTTAAGGCAGCTTATAAGTTTTACTAAAACACACGGGCTTGCTCCTAGCAGCTGAGGAACAGCAATGGAAACAGAATTCAACACACCACTTGAGCTCGGCATAAAAGCTTCTATTCCCCAACACCACTTGGACCCTCAAACCTTCTTATTTGTTGAGGGAGCCAGCTGAAGCGGTCTTCCGGTCACATACTCAGAAACCAGTAGTCGGTGTGTGAGCAGCATGTGTTTTCTCTCGTCATGGCTTTCCCCCACAAAACAACTGGGAAGATGCCGTTTTGTGAAGGTATACTTGTTTGAGATTCTGTTCCTCTAAAAAGGCATTGAAAATGTTTTGATCAGATGATCACCAGACATAAAATGTGCTCCAAATGTTTTTAGAAAGGAGCCATGTAATTATTTTTTTTTATTGCAGTTTGTTCCCTCAGATTATTTGGATAAGGACCATATAGTATGCCAGTCGGACTCTGATAGGCTGAAAGAAGTCTTGTAAACCAATTTTCTGACGTCTGATCATGAGGGCAATGTCTGGAATAGGAGGTCTAAAGAGCTTGTTCAAAGTATGTGTGAAAGGACGTGACGGCAAGTATGCAACTTAATTTGGGCTCGAAGACCAACGTCTACACTTTACACAGGATCACATTTCAGTACTAAATCACTCCGTGATTGTCGGACATGTATGACGCGATCCAGGAGTTAGTCCTTCATTAATAGAAGGAATCTGGCCAATCTTGGATCCCTCAAATCCAAGAAGCTGACATAATATTCTGAAGCCGATTTCCAGATTACATTGAAGGCTGACATTGTTGTTTTGTGGTTAAGGGTTGAAACGCATGCTGCCTACGATGCGAAGCTGCTAGCCACAACCTTCGTTCAAGAGATTCCTCTGTGGTCGGAAATCAGGGTCCCCTACATTCATCAGTAGTAGAATCAATTCACAGGGTTTGGGGACAAGCAAGCCAGGTTCTTTGCAATAATCATGTAATTTGTCCTGTTTCTGTCAGAGAGGTAGTATTGGTTCAGACATACAGAAACAAGTACCTACAAGTCGTGTAAACGGCCCCCGAAGGCTCGCTCCAATGATCTAATATACAGTTTGAAGAGCAGCTAATTTAATGTCCAAGGACTTCATACATTCCTGGTGTTGGAGAGTGTTTAGGAGGTAAGATATTTCTTCCCCCTACCTGTTTTCTCTCAAGGATGTGCTCTTTCATCATTCTGTTCACAGTACAGGGATCCCCTGGTTTAGGCCTAGCAAATAGGCCAATCCCTGCATAGCTCCAATTTCTCTGCCTTGCCAAGTACTCACAGGATCACAAAAAGAGGTGAAGTGGTTTGTGGCCTAGAATGGCATGGGTTCCCCTGTACAAGTGGATTTTAGCCCGTCACAACATCTCTGGTACCCAGCGAGTTAGTAAGTGTTCTATATTTCTCGGCGTGGATACATAAAACCTATACTTGCAGAAGAGAGCATCACCTATATTCTTGACATACATCAACGATGAAGCTAAAGCCTAAAGTGCTGCACGTTCTGTGAACTCCACTAAAGAACTGCAGTCAAACTCCGCAATCTTCCATTTTAGGCTATTTTGTTGGCACATGCAATGCCAACATGAGGATTCGGTGGAAGTATCCATGCCATTGCAGCCTTTGCAGAATAGCACTACAAGGTGGGGGGAGAACTGCACGATTTTGTTTTTCAGTGTTCTATTCTGCTCCAGTCGGATCTAATTTTCTGCGTTGAGATTCACTTCAGGCTCAACTACAGGAGAGGCCTTTTGAAGTCGGTGCCCCTGAAAGTTGTATTTCTGGTGAAACTCACTTAAGTGAGATGAATGGTTGAACCTGCCTCTCTTTTGGGAAATAAAGCTTACTTAACTTTCCCTTTTGTAAGAGTTAGTGCTAGGCCAATTCCAGTCTTTTGTGCCCAATTTATTACACAAGTTGCATTTGCACAAGGATGTGGTTTTTCCAAAGCAAGGTTCTTGTCTCACCAAAAAGTTTTATAGCTGAAAGATTTGGAAGGGCAGTCAGGAGTTACTTGGAGATGGCTGCTTCCTTCACTTGTTGCTTCTCTTGGCCGGGTCGCACAATAAAAGAAACGTCTGGCGACTGATTATGCAACACCAAGCCACAATTATAGTTTATGCACAAGGAAATTCCCCTGTCTCAGCTCATTCACGGTAGAGAAACAAAAGGGATCCTGGCGTCCAGTGTAGAATTTCTTGGTTTGTTTAGTACTTAAATTGTGGTCTTCGATTCATTTCCATATTTCACTAAAAGCTTCTGCAGGAAACTTGTCCCACATCAGAGTTTGGATCTGTTGTTCTCAGATTATGTGTTTGACGGTTAGACACTGCAGTATCACGGATGAAAATCTACTTTTTGTGCTCTGTCCATCACCATGCCATTAGGACTGTGTTAAAGAAGAGGGGGCTAGTAATGTCCAGATACTTACCAGTGGGTCTTCATTAACATAGAGAACATCCATAGTGTGTTGGAATCCTAAGGTCTGCACAATTGCCTAGTCTCCATCGCTCACTGCCTCCAGGTGGCCTGTCAAGCTTTGACTATTTGTATCTACGGCTTGGGTAGATAAGGTCTAGAAAAAGGCCTGGTCCCATGGAGCCAGATTTTTGAAATTATATATGAAATTAAAATGAGGGCAAGGGAGGAAAATTGAATATAACTTTCAAGGCACCAAAACACATTCGAATGGAAAACCGGATTCACAAAAGTAAACAAAAATGCTATAAGTGTAAGCAAGTTTGTAAATAACTTTCAAAATAGAAATGTACAGGGTTTCTTGAAAGCTCAGTTAATATGACCCTATTTTCCTTTTGTAAACAGTGCAATGACCATGATACGTCCATTTAAAAGAATTACTAAATTAGCTATAACCTCTTGATCTGAAGACAGGACATGAGCAATCACAGACTTCTGCGACCGCTGAATGATCTTGCGGGACCTGGGTTTGGTAAATGCTACAATAGTTAATGTCAGAGAGAGTTTCTAGAAGGACCTTTAAGGATGCACACAAGATAAATGGGTAATACTGTTCAAGAGGCTAAGATTCTGGGTAACCCACACACCAATAGTACGTATCAGTGAGTAAATGGTCTGGTGGGCTAGACGTTCCTCAAGGGCCTCTCCAGCCCATGCACTAATGAGGTGGGGATACTATATTTTTACTCTCGTGATCTACAGGTCCTGTTGCTATATCTAAGATCAGCCACCGGCACACAATCTCACTAATTAGCGCTGGGAATTCCGGTCACATTGTCATCATCATTTTTACTCATTTGATGCAGACCGGTTTGAAACTGGGGTAGCCATGCCTTTGCTCAAACAAGTAGGAAATGCAAAATGTAACCCTAAAGATTTTCATCATTTCAAATCCTGTTTTGATAATGTATTTGTGGTGCTGAAATATACATCTTGTAATTAACCACCAGAAGGAAAATATTATATATTCCAACAGTTACCATGTGTCGTAATGTCTTGAAATCCATCCGAGATAGTTGGAAAGGTCCTTCTAGGCGATTTCAGCAAAGTGATGAAATTGACTTCAAGATGCTTTTAGTAAGCAACATCTCCTGCATCACTATATTTCACAAGAACTAAAGAAATTAGACCATATTAAATGCCTTGACTGATGAAATCAGATCAAGCATTTCGTTTAAGGGTCCAGAAGGCAGTGACCGATATGGATGTAAAACACCAAAGTTCTTAAAATGCTTAGTTTCTTCTCTGATTTTGGGAGCTTTGCAAGTAAGTTTCGCCAAGCCACTTCCATTTCAGATTAAATCCTCACAGCCCTGGCACGGACCACTGTTTGCATTGGATTTTTGGATCCGTGCTCTGGACACTTGTTCCCTTATAAGCTCTGCCTATCTAGTTTGAAAGTCGTCCTACAAGGCCAAATTTATCACCAAAGCTTCAGACAAATTGCTGCTTCTGTTCAATCCTCTTCTGAAGATTCCTCTTCTGCCTCCTGAAGCCACTGGATAAACTTCTGAAGCTGTTGATAAGAAAGGACACATTAATTCACTCCCTCCTGGTTTCAAATCTACATTTTCAACTTCTTTTAAAATGTATTTATACTCAGAGTGGTCACACTTCTGCACACACTGTTTTCAAAGTTAGCCAATCACAGACACAAGCAGCCACAGCAGTGTGGTTTTCCAAAGCTGAACTCCAGGGGGTGTACAACAATGTGATTTTCTAAAGCTCAACTCTAGGTGCACAGTCTAATAAAGGCTCATTAAATTTTGCTACAGAATTCACTTTTCAAAATTCTGATTCCATCATCAGGACATAGGCCAGTACAGACAAGCTATGCAAAAAAATATTATGTTGCTACAACAAACGCGTGTACATTTCTAAGAAATAAGTCTATAGTTCATTATTTCATTCAAAGTATTGTGCACTAAATTCTGCATAAAGGGACAAATTGACTGCCTTATCAGTACACTCTTAAATGGACTCTTCGATGGGGGTGTACAATATTTTTCTTCGGAAAGCCCTACACTTAAAATGCCCTGCAATAAATATGAGCACAGAGAGACGCACAACAATAACCGGTTGATATGCATAGAAGCGCCCTTCTCCATTCATAGGATAACTATTGTTACTCACTGCTTGTCGTTTGCGAAGCTGTTTGCCCTCCTCGGAGGTATCGGTCTGCGAAAACCAGCGCACAATCATCTCCTCGGCCACGATTTCCTGCTGGTAAAAGGCCATTAGAACCTACAAAAAAGAAAAAAAGATTTTTTGAGCTAATTAAGACTTTTCTGAAGTTTCAGAGCTGGAAAACATGACCATTCCATTGCTAGTAAGCACTGGGTGCATGGTGTATAGGTTTGAATAGTTACAGAAATGCTTTTCGAGAACGTCTTCCACTGAGGACATGCTTGTAATTCGGCCTTGCACCTCTCAGCCTGAACACTGTCAATAACGGCCACCCTTGCTTTTTAGGATTGCTCCATTGAGGAATCAGTGAAATTACATATCTGCCACTTAAGGATAACATATATAGATACCATATCACTTGCAATATAAATTAAAAGAACGCGCTGGTATGACCTTGCCTAGCCTCAGGCAAATGGGGGCTAAGTTTATGATCTTTTTAGGAATCTTGATAGAATCACTGAAGAGAATGTCATCACAAGCTGAATAAAGCAGTGTCGGACACTTTGGTTCCCACTGAATCACGTTCCCTTCCTTTCACCATACCTTAAAATTAGATTTGGGCAAAGAGGAATTGGATACTTGCATTACGAATATCACTGAAGATTCTATTACAGAGAATGAATGCTCCAATTTTGGCTTTATGAGATCAAAGTATTCAAATGATTGCATTCATGCACTGACGGATCAGATTACCCTAGGCAAAAAAAGTGTACAAAATAAAATAGAAAATAAATAAAATGCAATGCCAGATGACTGAGAAATGGGCACATGACAAAGTCACTGATAATTATGAAACTGGAGGCATGAGGGAGGACCAAGATGAACAGTTCCTGTAAGTTGGGACCATGCAAAAAGCTAGTGTGTATTAGGGTAAGGTGTGTCCCATGGCATATAATTCTTATTTATCTGTCTAGCCTTAATCGCGCATGCATCAACAAAGTAAAACAACCCAAACTGTATTTACCTTGACCATTGAGGGCCACAGGCTCTCGTGTTCCAGAAAGAACTCTTCAATCGCACAGAGCGTATCCAGGTGATCAGAAGCCCTTTTTATGTAATTCTTAAACACGGGTGCCCACCTTTTCAGCAGCTGTTGAAAGATAAAGCACATGTATGAAAGGCATTTAAGGAAGGACGTCATCAGCCCACCTCAGCAGACAGACAACAGCCTTGAGAGTTTAGGAAGTTTAGGAAAACAGGGAATTGAAAGGATAATCTACTTTTCCTTAATCTGGCCCCTTAAGTTAACTGCAGGAATATCACTTGAACAAATGCGTCCATTTGGGGGAACAAGTGGAAGATGTGCTGACTGTGTGGACATCTGATCCTTGCACTAGTCAATGGAATAAAGCCTCCTGAGTCAGTTACTGCTTATCACTATTCAGGTTCTGCATTAAGTCAAGGTCAATGGGTGATGTTACGAGCCTACCCGTACTCCTTTCGATCACACAATTTAATTTGGGTAGATGTTCGTCACCATCACTGTTGGATAGAGATTAAGCCTGACGAAAACGGTATTTATCACCACACGAGCAGGCGACTAGCGAGGATTCATGGCAGTTCAAAAAATTCAGAGAACACAATGCTTCTGCTCCTGCTACCTGGTTAGATCTGGAGCAGGGCTTATTTAGTGCATCATCACAGTTCAAAATTGGCTTTGCTCACAATGTCTTTGATGTCACTATGTGTGAAAGTTACTTAATCCCGCCCCCAAACTCCCCCCACCCCCAAATCAATAGGCTGACACTCTAATCATTCACTTAGTCTAATAGCCTGTTTGGTTATACACATGGAAAGTCCATCCACTGGATAATTCCGGGCAGCTACAGAGCACTCGGACACCTTAGAAGGCTAATCCCAAGGCTGTCTCTCAAGAACCTCCCACTACTCTCAGGCACCCCATTTCCCTTCAGTCTTCTTTTCATCACCTGTGGGTGATGGGCTTATTTCTCTTATGGAACAGAATGGCCATATGTCTGAAAGTGCTGAAGGAATACAACTGAAAGAGTTACTATGGTAGATAACTTTGACTAAATTCCCCACTTACTATTCTATTCAGTCCTCTGTACGAGAAGATTCTCAAGAATTGAGAAAAGCCAGTAAGATGGCGGTAAGAGTCGAGCCCTTGATCCACGCCAAACCTTTTCTGCTTTTAGACAAACTAATTATACATCTGTCTTGGTAACTTTTTTTTTTTTAATAAAACTTTTGATTGAACTTTAATCACATTCACAATACAAGCATTCAATTAGTACATCTTGGCATAGGTAAGTTGGCAGTATACATTTATAACAGCCTAGCAGGGATTATAGTGACAGGACATTTTGCAAGTTATTCGGGTATGAGTGAGGCGGTCCAGAGTATACTGTATATGGCACCACGAATAGGGGACTTGTGTGTGTGTTCCCAATGTGACGTTGTACGGCGGTTTAAGGTAGTGTGCGTTGGGCGCCTTCCACTTGGGTTTTTGGGCTGGCATCAGTGTCGTCTAGGCGGTTGAGGTATGTGACCAGAGGGCCCCAAATATCATGTGGCCGGCTCGCAAGAGGCATGAGATTCCAATATTCAGTCAGACATAAATGCTTTAACTCAAGCCACAGCTCGTTCAAGAATGACTAAAGTAAACCACTCTTTTCAGGGCACGACAGCAAACGTTAAGTGTGCTGCTGTGGAGGTTTCTAATCCCATATTTATTTCACAACTTTATAAAGCACAACTCAACCTAAGCAGGTTTTCAGGGTGCTATACAATAAAAACGATAATGAAGAATGGAAATCTCCTATCAACCGCCTCGTTAGGAGAGTCATCACTCTGTTTTAAGATTTCATAGCCCTTGTAGCCACCACAATCCCTTGACATTACTGCTCGAAAGGGCGGTTAATCAGCTGAAGCACCCCAGTACATCTGTGGTCTCACTATCTGTAACTGATCAGGGGAGACACCTTTGTTGGGCGCAGGTAGATCCTAAGGTTTTTAATCATTCTCTTTTTTAAACTAGACAAAGGGAAATCCAAACCTGCCTAGAGCCATTAGCAACGGAAGAAGAGATTATTAATTAATTCATTGGCACAACGCAGTCACCTGCCAGTTTATTATTAGTTTCTGGAGCACAATCCATTCCCGGCCATCCAAAATGGTTTGACGATAAGTGCTCACAGGCCCTTCGCCTCCTAAAGAAGGCCCTGAAAGAGACCCCTAAGGATGGAGAGAGGGTGATTGATTGTTGCGTCATTTATAAAGTGGCCCTCAAGGAAAGGGGGTGAACATTACAGGGGCAGGATTAGGGAGAATTAACACAAGCTAGTGAGCAGCAGGATAGCACTCCATTTGGCAATTAATAAATAGACCTTGTTTTTCTGATCCACTGAAACCCGCTCTATGTCAACACGTCACCCCGGAAGACTGGATTGCCCATTATGAAGGAGTTTATAATAATGGGAAAGGCGAGGGAATTGGCGCCGAGATAAGGTCACCTCAGTCGGATACTCCTATAATCTTCACCCAGAATGAAGTAAGGGTGGTTATTGAAGGACTGGCCCAGAGCAAGGCCCCGGGTCCGGACGGGGTTCCACCGGATCTCTTTCGGGACAACACTGATGTGTGGGCCCCGGTTCTGATGAGGGTGTTAAATGTAGCTGTAAGGAACCATCTACTGCCACGATCGTGCCGATCTTCAAGAAGGGGGACAAGAATAATCCCCATTGTTACCGCCCCATTTTGCTTATCGACTTCACAGTCAAAGTCCTGGGGTGAGTCTTACTTAACAGCTCTCTGAGTGGCCGACGCAAATAACAATCCCTGATACGCAGTATGGCTTCCGAAAGGGAAAATCAACCAAGGAGCAATGTTTGAATCTTTACTTAATAATTGCTAAATACACGGTTGCTCAATCTGGTGCCCTCTTTCTGGGTTTCATGGATCTCACCGTGCCTTCGACCGGGTGAATCCCTAAAAACTATGGGCCCTACTTGACTCCTTGGGTACCGAGCATGCTATTGTAAATTTATTGAGGACCCTCCACGCCCACACTACAGCCGCAGTTAGATACTCACACGGAGGCAGGAACCACTCATTATTTTAATTGCACAAGGGGGGTACGCTAGGGGTGTATTTTAGCCTCTTTTTTATTCACTCTATATATATTAACGGCCTAGAGTCGGCTTGGACATCTTTGCAGACAGGCTGTCCCAGAGTGGGTAGGAAAGCAATTTCAATTCATTTATATGCTGAGGAGTATAGGCCCTGACTGATGGATTTGTAGCTTTTATGAGCAGGTTGGACCTGTCGTACAACTTCACAAAGGCGTACGTCTTGGAAGTTGGCCACGGGGAACCCGCTCTAAAACATTCAAAGCAGGAGCCAATACTCTAGCCAAGGTCACAGCTTTTCATTACCTAGGAATTATATTTAACGAGAAATTGAACTGTAAACAGTTGCTAGAGGCGAAGGTAGGCGATATGAACAAATCAATGGGATTCATTGCTAGCTATCCTCACAGACTAGGTAGATGGACCCCTTGTGCGGTTATAAAGCTCTACCAGTAATTTTGTATATCCAAGGCATTGTACGTTAGGTAGTGAGGTGTGGGGCTATATAGCGACCAACAAACTTCAGATCACGGAACATAAGTTTTTGAAATCAACTTCCACAAACCCAAAATAAACCTCCGATCCACCAACCTCGCGCTGGCCAAAACCCTGCGGTTCCTCAGAGCAAGAGCAGGCGGAAGATCCTTCTCCCACATTGCAGCCAAAAGATGGAATGAGCTCACGGGTGAGTAGCGCGCTTATAATACCCTGATTGATTGATTGAAACGTATATTGAAGGTCCTACAGGGCACTCCATCGTTACCGTTCATGAGGATGTAGATTTGGAGAGGATTACGATTAGAGCGGTCGACCTCGAAGCTGGGGAACCGGGTTCGAGTCTCTGCAATAGATGCTCAACATCCTGTGATTCTGGGCAAATCACTTAACCTCTCGTGCCTAACAAAAATGAATGTGACCACCTGTAATGTACCACTGGTGCTATGTAGAGCTTTCTGATACTCAATATCTCGGGTCTATTTCGCGTGATATAAAATTCTTTAAAAAAAAAAAAAGAATGAGGAGCTAGGGGTTAATTATATAACGGATATGGTGGCAGTAAAACCCCTGAACTATTGGGTGAAAGTCTGGTCTTATAAGGAGTTGGCCCTCAAATGGCTGATTGTATCAGATTGTTGATCACTAGACCATGCACTAAAAATCCCCTGGTTGCACTATATTAAAAAGAGGTCTGTTGCTTTGGGCAGGGCAACATTTTTTTTTTAAGCCGGACTTAGTGAATCCCCGGTATTTGAGTATAGTGAAGGAGCAATTTTTAAACACACCATGGCTGCCCGGGAAAACAATGAGCTAGCCAAGCCAGTGGTGAGGGGGCACGCTCTCCTAAAATCAGTGCAGCACATGGAGAATTACCTATGCAGGTTGAGAAATGCCTCTGATAGATTTTTAATATCTCTTTTGAGATTTAATTAGCTCCACGATCTTTTAGCTCAGCCGACTGGTTTTGTTTTACATAATGAGAGGAGAGGTCCCTGTGTTTGCGACAATAGGTCCTCACAGGACACATTACATTTTGTACTTTTGTGTAAATATTTTACTTACCCTAGGAGAATATATCTTAAACCTCTTAAAAGCGATGAGTTTTAGGCAAACCAGTGTTGCCTTAATGTATCTGTAGCTGTTGCCTAATGATTATATGCTCTTTGCAGTAACAATTTTTTTAGGAGCAGCATTTAAATCTAGAAATACTAGATGTATTAATGACTGATTGGATTTTGCTTTTTTGCACAGTATGTGTATCAGTTTACATAGTTTGTGTGCTAAATCCATGAATATCTCCAACTCACAGATGAACTTCTCCAACCTTGGTTCAGGAAACCTCCTAAAACTAAACTCAAATCATAGACCTGAATTCATTCTTCCTGGTACTGCGATCTAAGGTTAGTTGTCAGTTTTAACTTCATCCTAAAGATATCTAATAAACCAAATTGTTACAGTATGTTCTTTTGCCTGCTATTCCATCGGTACATATCAGCCATACGAAGGTACCACAGGACAACAACCAAGGTTGTCCCCTCCCTTGCCTATGCTGTGGTCCGACCACTGTTTGATTAAGTTCACTTGGCAGTTAGATAAGGACTCAAGTAAAATTCCTTCTCTGGTACATAGGCCACAAATTAATCTGGCATCATTAACTGAGCACCTCTCCTGCACCCGTCCGGACCCGTCGACGGAAATGGAAGCGGCGGTCGATGCATTCAACCTCTGGATTGCGAATGGCTCCGCAGCCTCCACTAATGTGGGAGGCATCCGTCGGCTGCGATCAAGACCCTCTCAACCGTGGTTCACGCGTGCCCTGCGAGAACAGAAGCTGGTTTGCAAGAAACTAGAGAGAGCCTGGAGACATGCTTATCTGCCAGCCGATAAGAAGACCTTACGGGTTGCACAAAAGGAATATTATGCTGCGATTAAGGCAGCCAAAAGCAGGTATTATTCGGACAGAATCGAGAAGGCGGATAACAACAGCAAAGAGATCTTCTCGATTGTCCAAAACTTCCTATCTCCTTGCGCCGCCCAATCCTTGCTTCCCTCTTCTACACCATGGTGTGAAGAATTGTCCTGCTACTTTACGGACAAACTAAAAAAAATCCAATTGGACCTGGAAGCTGCTCAAAAGGCCTTTGTGACCTCTCCTGTCTTTTCACTACCTGATAGACGATGTCCTGAGGCTCAGTTTGCTGCCTTCCGGCCAGCATCGGAATCTGACATACGGCAAATCCTGGCGGCCTTAAAGTCCGGATCTCCCTCGGACCCTTGTCCTGCCAGGGTTTTGGGAGGGATAGTGGATACCATCGCGCAAGAGGTGACCCAGATTGTCAACCTCTCCCTTTCCACTGCCTCGATTCCGAGAAGCTGGAAGGAGGCAAAACTGCTTCTGCTGTTAAAAAAGGCTGGTCTAGATCCATCAATACCATCGAGTTACCGGCCTATCTCACTACTGCCAGCTCTAGCTAAGGTGTGTGAGAAGGTGGCCTTTAAGCAGCTGGATAGCTTCGTCGAATCCTCTCACGCCCTGCATCCTGCTCAGTCGGGGTTCAGGGCGGCTTACAGTACCGAGACGGCACTGGTTGAGGTTTCCGAGGTAGTTCGGGAGTGCCTGGACGGGGGCGGCAGAGCGGTCCTGATTTTATTGGACCTCTCTGCTGCCTTCGATACGGTGCCCCACGCCTTGCTTACCGCAAGACTGGGTGCCATTGGCATCTCAGGGCTGGCCCTTGATTGGCTTTCATCATTCTTGAGTGACAGAACTCAGCAGGTCTGGTTGCCCCCTCATTCTTCGGCCCCAAAGAGACTGACAACTGGAGTTCCGCAGGGGTCTACGTTGAGCCCTTTACTGTTCAACGTTTATATGACCCCCCTACTCTATCTGGCGGAACAGCTGGGAGCCGAAATAATGGCATACGCTGACGACACACAGCTGCTTTTCACCTGGCCTAAGGATGTGTTGGATCCATCAGCCATCCAGCTCTGTCTGTCGGAAGTCTTTCGGTGGCTTGCACAAGTCCAGCTTAAGTGCAATGAAGACAAGTCGGAGGTTTTGTTTTTTGGCTCCTTCCCTGCTAACTTCAAGGACCAGATCTGGCCTTCAGACCTACCCTGTCCTAATGCGATGGGGGGCCCAGCTAAGAACTTGGGGGTGTGGTTCGGCCAAGACCTGAAGTTTTCGGATCACGTAAAAAAATTAACTGGTATTTGCTTTGGCACCTTGCAGACCCTGAGAAGATTTTTTCCTCTCCTCCCCAGGGCTGCTAAGGAAACTGTTCTTCGAGCCCTGATATTGTCTCGGCTCGATTATGCCAACGCCTTATTTTGCGGCTTGCCTGGGTATATGATTCATCGCCTTCAGGTGATACAAAATGACGCAGTACGCCTGCTCTTCTCGCTCCCTAGGAGGACGAGCGTGCGGAGCCACTTACGTAGCTTGCACTGGCTCCCGGTACCACACCGAATTTTGTTTAAAATTCTGGTGTTGGCATTTAGAGCAGCACATGGTCAGGGTCCGATGTATTTGCGGAGACGATTTTCATTTTACATTCCTAATCGCGCCCTGTGATCGGCTAACCAATGCCAACTGATTGTGCCTAAATATAGATATGCTCGATTGGGAGGCCAATCTATCTCAGTTAAGGCAGCTTATGCTTGGAATGCCCTCCCCCTCTCTCTCAGAGCCTCTCCAACCATCACGGTCTTCAAAAAAGATCTTAAGACCTATCTTTTTAACGCTCCATTATAACAGATGTGCTCAAACTTTCGAGGCAGAACTACTCACCGCGCCAGGATACCCCACGGTAATGGAGCGCGCTATAAAAGCTTTTAAAATAAAATAAAATAAAATAACATCTATAGTAAACTAATAGATTTTGAATCAGAATTTGGTTGTCAGGATATCCCCTGACAAACATTGCATCCAAAATATTGTTTTAAAAAATGTGGCTCAACTGGAGTAAATTAAAAATATACACCTAATGGGATCATATCTTTGAAAACGACATGCAAATGTAATGTGTTAAATGGCTGCTAAAAGTGCCCACGGACACATGATTACTGCCAGTGAATCTACTGTATTTTCTCTTTTAAAATCCCAACACTAAACTGTAGCTTGTGGCAGGGGTTATGCTTAAAACAGCTTCACTCTTCATAGACGGACAGGGCACAATTGGGTGGGAGCAATTTACATAAACAGCATCAGGATTTGACAAAAGGCACAAAGACATACTTTTTGGGGATGAAAAATAGAAAAGCAAAAAGTACTGGGATTCAGACAGAAACAAATTTCCTACAGTCACTCACTGGGATCAGTGCTGCAGTGTATTGGCTTGCATCAAGCGTCTCGTCCAGCTGATTCAGGGGGTACTCCAGCACCACCTTGCTGAGTTCCTGCATCACTTCTTTCAGGGTGATGTTATAGGCATACCTACGAGAAGAAGAAAGATTATTCATTAAGAAAAAAAACACATTATCCGACTTGCCAACACTTTGCTCATTGAATGGCTCATATAACCTAGGCTGGTCAGCGATATGTAAAACTAAGCAAACCAACCATTGGCTGAAACTGTACACTTTTATCACGTTGCCCTTTGATACTGTGAGGAAACATGTAGGTTTAAGAGAATAATCAAACCCAAAAAAAGATCTGCCAATTATGTTTGTACTTTCAATTTTTAACTGCACAAGGTCTAGCAAGGACTTGTGCTGAAACTGAAGCAAATCAATAATTTCATTCTGCTTCAAACACCCAAAGCATGAGGAAACGGTTTCAAATGGCAGAAGGGAAGGTACAGTAATATTCCTAGTTGGTTTGGTGTATATGTAAGATAATTTAAGAAAGGCCAAAAGACAATACTGGAATCATAATAATAGGCATTCATCACTCAGCCCTCAAGATAAAACCTTAAAAGAGGGGGGTCCATCCCTCAGAGGGGGGAAAGAAATCAGCCCTGGTAGTCAAGAGTACACTAAAACCCCAAAAGGTGCACTTGGTCAGGAGAACAATGAGGCTGGTTGTGGCACCTAAAAATGAACCCGCTCAAACCATTGCACTATTAATAAACCAGGAATGTTAGACTACTAATGAGTAACCGAAAATCATACTGTTAAATCAGAGCAAAGATTCAAGTTCAGATAACCTTTGACCTTGGTGGGGAATCTAACATTCAAATCCCTTACACAGTGGGTTCTTTCCTCAGCTGGCAGGTGCCAAAAGTAAGCCCAGACTGACATTGAGAGGAGTATTACAGGTCTTCTTTGGCAGTAATGCATTGGACAAAAGTCTCTTCAATGCATATGTCAGGCACTCAACATAGATATAACTCAAATAGATGGAAAAAGGCAACAACCGGAGAAGTCAGAAGTAAAACATACTTTAGGGAGTTGATTTCCAGCACAAGGTTGTCGCAGGAGATGTTTTCCTCAACGCCTCTTTGTAATGTCCCCAGCACTTCATTTTGGAAAACTACAAAAGCAATGGGGAGTTATTAAGAAACGGCTAACCTCTACATCAGCATAGTGCAAGAAATTCTTCAATAACATACATAAGAAAAATAATATACATACGGATTTGGGGCTCTTAATCCATTTCCCTCTGAACTCGTTCAGAATTGCTCGACTCCCTAGAAATGCATCTTCATACTGCCCGACACTATTTATATATGTGTTTCGGAAAAGCAAATGTACAGCAGTCACTATTCTCTAATGGGCGCAAGTCAGGAAGGAGGACTTAAAGAGTAACAGAATATCTATGAAGGCGCAATGCAGTCATGAAAATGTCAGAATTGTAAGTGACTCTGGTAGGTCACCACAGCAGCATTTGATTGGGTGGAATGAGCATGAAGTCTCAGATGAGCATGACGTCTCAGATGAGCCGGACCTCCCTATGCTCCATATGAAGATAAATGCCCATGGCTATCCAACTGTCATTAATAGGTTTTGCCTCTTCGAAGTCTGCAGTAATCCCACCGTAGGTGGTAAAGGGTCCTCAGAAAAGGAAACTTCGAGTTTAACAAAGCTGTAACAAGAATTCCCAGACTCCAATGTTATGTGCATGAGATAAGCTAGATCAAAACGTAAATCCCAAAGAGGAGGGCGATATTTCTCTTAGGCTGAAGATTTAACAAGGCATGGATGACACAAATTGTAATGGCTCGCAGATGTTTGCAAAATCTTCTACAAGTATGCATCAGTCATGTAAAGTGATCAAGGACAACATGCCATTTACAGAGCCTCTTAGAGATTTCAGGCTACTTTCCCAAGCCTAGAAGCAGAATCTAAAACAATTGCTCTAATCTGCCTCCTGGTTGACATTTTGGGGCCACATACTTTATGGCAGAGTCCTCTTTTGAAATGTCCAGGTGCAGAGAAGCTATGTTTCATGAACATGGCACTCAGCAACAAAAACAAGGGAAAAGTAAAAACTCATCGTGGTAAAGAAGATTCAGGACCTAAATAAACACCAGAAAATTGCTTTGCATTTGGCCCACTACCAGACAGAATCAATATTATGCATGACAAAATGGGACAATCAATTTCATCTCAGGGCAATGGATCACTAGATTTTCTGAAGCATGATGTCGGAAAGGAGTTGATGGGAAAGCATAAAGAAACTTCGCTAGCCAGTCTAGTAGAGCATCTCCCAAAACCTTTGTCCAAAATCCAGAGGAAAGCCAAACATGTGAAAACAAAGTCTGTGTAAGGAACCCGACAGTTCTTTGAAACAAAGGCAAAAAAGCAACACTTGTTTGAAGCAGGATTAAGCCTGCTTAAATCTGTTGCCATATTTGATCCCTCCATGTGGAATGGAACCAGAATAATATTGATTAGGAAGGATCAAACCATTTGGTAGACTAAGAATGTGAATCAGTCAGTGCCTCAGTCCTCTATACATCTATTTCCCCACCCTTGAATCCCACACAACCCCAACATCATCCTCCTTTGTTAAGGAAAAACATTGCAGCTCTATTATTCATCAGCCACTGAGCAACATTTAGGCGGATCAGAAGAAATGATGCAGCAAGAACTTATCAGTAGAAAGAGGGAACAAAGTTAAAGGGTAGGTCTATAATTTTATAGTGGATGTCACTGAGCAATTAAAACATGTGCCGCTCTGCAACTCTGCACAACAAGAAATAGAATTCTTAATTTCCCCTAAGGAAAAGAAATTCTGCAAGTGTGGCAAGATTATGTACGTTTTGCAAAATATAGTATTGCAATGCAAGGGCTACATTAATCAGCTACGTGAAAAAAGATGCATTTTATTGGGGTTTTCTGCAATGTGGTTCCCACATTTTAGCTTCCTCGCCTAAAATAGATGTTAGGAGAGAAAAGTCTTTCCCGCTTGCCCAGAGGTGCTGTATTCACAGGAGTCTACAATGGTTATTTGCCTGCAACAATGAAGATGTCTTCTTTTGGTGTTCTGTAGTTCTAGATACTATTACACAGATTTTTTGGGGATGTGTGCTTTAGTAGTACCCGAAACATATTTCCAACATATTTCCACATTTGCATGAGGCAGTAACTCCGCTAATGATTATGTTCGAGGAGGGTCAAAGCCATCAATATTGCAGGGTTTTTACGAGATGTGTGGATTCCTGTCAATGCTACGTATTCATGTGCAGCCAATTTGGAAGTAACTTAAGAACTGTGTTTTATTTGGGCTACAAGAATCAAGCCTGCAAAGGGTGTTCACTCCAGAGAATATATTGACCAATAACCTCAGTCATCAGACCTCTTGAGGTCAAGAGTGGTTTCTTCCTGAGGACCTTTCTGTGACTGCTGGGCCTTGTGGGGTCTTGCCTATATATATGGCCCAAACAAAATAATTTACCAAGCTTTGTAGTATCTATAAAGGGGGTCATGTTATGAAAACAAATACAGAGAATCCACCACAGCAGAAGTTTATAACTAAGAAAATTACAGTATGTTATTACAACGATTGAGGCGATTTGAGCTGCAGTTAAAGTAAGGAAAATAGTTTGATTATGGTTTGCATTTAGGGCTGGAGTAAGCTAGAGAGCTGGGTTGAAGGTTACAGGGAGGGGCAAGTGATAGGGTTAGAGTTTGATTAAGGGCAAGGGTTAAAGTGAAATGTACAGTGAGGGGTACGTTTACGGCAATGAACGATGTAAAAGTAGGGGCTCAGCGAGCATTTGCAAGAGAAACTGAGGATTGATAGAGTCATTTTGTTGTAGAGGATGTTTTAGTTGTAGCAGCATCATTGAAACAATCCCGGAATTCTCTGCAATCATTTTGTCCTCCTGGCATTTTTTGCTGTAATGTAGATCCCCTAAAAAGGTGGTGATTTTGGAACCAACAACTGTATGTTTCTCTTTGTAGCCATTTTAAAGTTACTGGATATCATGATCACAGCTCAGAGTTCAGAAGATGTGGCAAATCTTGATGAAATACAAACTCACCACAGATTTCATATTGTGTCATAGAAATCTTCGGATCACACTTTAGATTCACAAAACCATACTTCTTCACTTATTTTAGGTACAAGAATCTACTCATCATCTAGTCCAAAGGGGATAAATTATTAAAATGTATCTAATTAAAAATGGCATTTTGTGTTAATAAAGATAAAGTGCTCAAAATTTAAATGTTGACGCGACTATTAGGTTGATGATTCTAGGAGCACATAACTGTTATTTATAGATGGCTTAATCTCTAGTAATACCTTTTAGTGTGAGACTTTGCTGCAGTCCCTTGCTTCTTTATTGATTTACAAGATATTTTTTGTAATGCTTCTAAGGAAAAACTCACTTGAATGATTTTTTGAGAAGCATGAAAATATGCATCTTTGTTTACAAGCTAACGTAAAGAACTATAATTTATAACGCAGTAGTAAAGTAGGTAAAATCTTGTGCAGACATTATACTTATTAGGAATTAATCCAGGTATTGTTAATTCACATTTCAGTCATGGGCTGTAATCACAATCCAAAAGTGACGTTCCAAATGCTCATGTAATGACCAAAATAATTTTCAATAACACAAACCAGGTTTTATTGGACAGTTAAGAGTTTTGTTCTGAAAATGATACTTTGTTTGCCACAGAGAAGAGACTGTTTCTATTAACGATCCGACTGCCTTCCTTCATCCCCGCACCCAAAAACATCATATGCGGCATACCACAATGATCATCCCTTTGCCACACCCTTTTCAACATCTACACGAGCCCCCTCGCAGACATCTTCTGATCCCATGGATTCAACATAATCTCCTATGCAGACGACACTCAACAGATCCTCTCACTCATCGAGGACCCCTTCAATGTCAAAACCAACTTCTGCAACGCCATGACCAACGTAGTAAAATGGATGAGAGACTAGGACCTCCAACTCAACCCAGAAAAAACGTACTGATCTGCGGGAAGAACACCTCTGCATGGGACCACAGCTGGTGGCCTGGAGATCTTGGACCTACAGCAACATCGACTCATCATGCACGCAACCTCTGCATCATCCTCAACAGCCAACTGACCAAGGAACAACAAGTCAACAGAATTGCCTCCTCCTGCTTCCACACTCTTCGCATGCTCTGCAGTCCTCAGATAGATCTCGACTAACACAAGAAAAACCGTTACTCAGGCCCTCGTCACCAGCCACCTCGACAACACCAACACCCTCTATGCCGGCATCTACACCCAGCTCCTTTGAAGACTTCAGACCATAGAAAATGCTGCAACCAGACTCATCCTGAACACCCCGAAACCTACCCACATTGCCCCCCACCCGAGACCTCACTGGCTCCAGATCCAGAAGAGATGCCAGTTCGAGACCCTCATGCACGCCTACAAAGCCCTCCATGACCTTGGACCTGCTTACATCAACTACCGACTGAACTTCCACCAACCCTCTAGACAGCTGCACTCCTCTTCAATCGCCCTCATAAACACACCTCACATCCGTCGCAGCGGCAGCCACTCCTTCTCCTACATCGCTGCCAAGACCTGGAATGACCTTCCCATCCAGCTCCGTACAGCACCCTCACTGGCAGACTTCAGAAAGAGACGCAAGACCTGGCTCTTCGACAGAGACACAGCATCCAGATACCCCTAGGGGTGGCAGTGTTATGCTCTACAAATGCTGTTTGATTTGATTTAACCAGGTTGGATTAATCTTACAACCAGAAATATCATCCTACAGTGAAGAGCATATTACAATTACACGACTGCACTTTTATACTAAGAGGTGTTTTTAGAGCACTGATTAAACAATGCTGATGCAGATAACCTCAGTGCAAATGCCTGAGAGGCTATCTTGCGCTGTACTAAAATGCGTCAATTTTGGACTTGGGGAAAGAAACCAAGCCTCAATTTTTTACTAAAATGATGCGTTTATTCTTCACCAGAACAAGAAAGAATACATTCTGCCATATTCGTGTCTTGATCATTATAAATCTGCTTATAGTGCACAACTCCAAACAGAATGGGTAGCAGTAGCTTTTAATGACAAAATGAACCACTTTTGGGCCTAGACTGGGCTTTGCGGAACATCTATGTGCTACAAATGCATAATATCTCTTCACAAACCTGAATTTCAGGCTTACAAATGCACACAGTATACAGCAATATCTGTTTCGAAGTATGGACTGCAAAAATGGTCTATACAAACTCTCATTCAAAAGCACTAAACCACACTTTAGTTTGTGTACAACCATGTAACCCAGAAGCAGGAGTGAGGTTAACCATCAGAATTGTACTGGTCCACCGAAGGACCTCTAAAGGTGGCTATGCATGAAAATTAGTCCCCTGGTGCTCACCTTTGATATCATCCAACTGAGGGGACACCGTGCGACTGTCCATCTGCTCCGATCCTGCACTCTGCTCACTTTCAGTGTCACTCTGCTCATCTCGATTCAGAGTCAGGCCTGAGCAAAATCAAAGAAACATTAATAGGGACCTGCACCACAAGGAGCATGTGATCTCGTCTGAGACACGGTGTATCAGAGTAATTTTGTAAATGTTACATTTTTTTCATCATAATTTCCTGTTTCATAGACGGGGTGGATGTGGAACACGAGTGACACGAGGGAGACTTCCAAAGAAGCTACAGCTGCTGTTAGCGATGTTCATTGTTCAGGCTCGTCCCTTAAAACTCCCACCCATGAACCTGATCACAAGGCACAATTATAGAGATAAGAGCTGTTCTAAAAAATGATTTGATTGCACCTATTTACAGAAATGTTGAATCATATAAAAATACCCCCCCCCCCCCCCCCACACACACACTTTTTGCTTCGTATTAGATGCAATTTTGACTGAGGTGTGCTGGGTTCCTGCTAACCAGGTCTCCAGTACCAGTGGTCTTTCCCTAAAAATGTACAATTGTGCCCCCCATTTGGACAAACCTTTAGCACCCTCCCTAGTAAATAGTAGCCTGGTACCAAGGGCTTGAGGTACTAAAGAGGGTCCCCTAAGGGCTGCACCACGAATTGTGCCACCGTAAGGGACCCCTCACCATGCACAGTTGCCATCGCAGGCTACGTGTCTTGGTGCAAACAAAAGTGAAAACACAACATTTCACACATCCCTGTGTGCCGTGCCTACATGCACTGCATGCAGTACAGGCAAGTCACCCCTACAGCAGACCTTCCGGCCCTAAGCCAGGATCACTATCCTACATGTGAGGGCGTACCTGCATAAGCAGATATACCCCTGTACTAGTCAGTTCCATTACTGCCAGTACAAGTGGTCAGAGAAGCCATTTTAAACACATGTGCTGGATACTAGTGAAAGCGAGTTTCCCAGCCACATTATGGCTTCACTGAAAATAGGGATGTTTGGTAACAAACATCTCGAATTAATAAACCCACACAGATGCCAGTGTTGGATTTATTAGTACATACACACAGAGGGCACCTTAGAAGTGCCCCCTGAAAATCTACCCGCTTCTGGTGTGCTGACGGACTGTTTTTTTCTGCCACCACAGACAAGTTTATGACCCCCAAGGGTGAGGGCCCCTGCTTTCAGGAGGCGTGAAACAAAGCCTGCTCAGGCAGAGGGGGTTCAAACCTCCTTCCGCAGGATGACCTGCAGATTAGGATTTCAAGGCAGGGGGGCTTCAAAGAGCCTACCACCTTTGGTATGCGACTCAGTCTTCCCTCACAGGAGAAGATGCCACCCGTCCTTTGGCACCAGAACAGGTGGGAAAATTAGCTAGTCAGATAGGCGTGTCCACCCTCGGGCTAGTGCCATCCCTAAGGTGGTCTACCAGAAGTGGACGCGACTTTTCAAAGTTAGCCATCTTGGTGATGGCAAACCTAGGAATTTTGGGACAGGGTTATTCCCACAGGAAGTGGTCATATCGGGGGCATAGTGACCCCAAAGGTAGGTAGCTTATTGGCTACTACTCTACACTCCCCTAAGCCCCCTAAATCCTGGCGGAAAAGACTGATTTCAACAAAGACCCAGATACTCCAGAGAAGCAGCGGAGTTGCTTTCCTGCATCCTGCAGGCACCCCAAGAAGAATGGAGAGGACTCCAGACATGCCAAAAACCACTGCTGCCAAGCACCACTGCACCCGAGCCCCCCCGAGTCGAAGTGGGCCAATGGCCTGAGTGTGGTTCCCAAGCCCACAGGAGACAGAGTCCACTTTGGTTTTGCCCCTTGTGAACTCCCAGACATCAACTGTAGCCTCGGTGTGCAGGCCCCCCTTAACCGTGAGTGCTCCTGGATGAAGCAATCTGACAACTCAAAGACCCTCTTCACCCAGCCAGAAGAGAACAGGAACACCGGTGTCCCACGTCCCCATACATCGTAAGACTTGAACCCTCTGGTTGGGCCCACCTGGCCCCCAGGTCCAAACCTGCAGCATCTTTTCACGCAGACGGGTCCCCATAGTCTAACATTGGGTACCAAATGAAGTATTGCACCACTGCAACTGGCCGCCCTAATGCAGCTGGAGGTGGCTTGCTGGTGCTGCCTTAGTCCTTCCCCATACTGCCCTTGAGTCCAGGAGATGGTCTCATAAGTTGTTGTACCTGAATTCCCAACTTATTTTTCCTCCCATAGGATAACATTGCAGCTTCTGAAAAATGCACTGTGTTGACTTTATTAAACACAAAAGTAATTATCTTGCAAAACGTACTTACCTGATTGTATCGATTCTGGTTCCTAAACATATATAAATATAAGTTTTATTTTTATAAATTGGTGTGGATGTCCTTATTGAGTTGTGTGCATAATTTATTGACCATGTGTATTTTGTAGATGTCGAACACTCCTCTCTGGTAAGCCTAAGGCTGCTCAACCACACTAACCCTAGAAGACCACCTTGGGATTGCTAGAGCAAGCCCATGTCCACTTATAAGAGAATACCTGGACTCTGCACAGTATCTCTCTTTTTGATATCCATACTAATATTATAAAGAGAGAGCCCAAACCTTTGAGGCGGGTAATCTCAGTAACCACAGCACCAATCACAACACCCAATACATCGTTGGAAAGGGCAGTTGCAGCAGAAGGACATAGGCTATGCAGACGGCCACCATATACATTTTTATTTATTTATTGTTTTTCTTAACTTTTCAAGAAACAGTGGTGTTCATCACAATCATACAGTGCAAGACATACAATTGTACCGTAGGACACCATATACATTTAAAAGGTAAAAGAACCGTGCCAGCAAAGTAGTCCCTTGTGGGCCTGTCTGCGTTTTGCTGGGGGCGTGACTAACGCTAGGGGCGTGTGGTACGGCCATCACATCGTGGGCTGTGGGCGTGTGCTGGGGGCGTGACAAAGGCGGGGGGCGTGTGTCCGCCCTTCATGCCATGTGAGTTGACCATACAAGCGCCAATTACTTTGCTGCGCAGCATCAAGGGGCACGCTGGGGGCGTGACACGCTGGGGGCATGTGTCCGGCCTTCATGCCATGTGAACGAAATTACGCCGCATCAAAGGGCACGCTGGGGGCATGAGAAACGCTGGGGGCGTGTGTTACGTTCCGCCCTTCATGCCATGTGGGTCGTACATTAATCAGAAGATCGTCTGCTGTGGCCGTGTGCTGGGGCATGACAAACTGACAAACACGTTCAGCTGGAGGCCTGGTAAGTAAAATTACTGCAGCCTCTCCTGCGCGCTGTTACTGAACTCTCTCATTTAACGAAATTAGACGCGCCTGCTACCATCAACCAGGGCTCCAACCGGGCTCAGGCGGCGGATCAGTACACTAATTACACGCGCCTGATATCATCAACCAGGGCTGCAGCTGGGCCTCAAGCGGGGGAACACGCGCCTGCTAACATCAAACAGGCCTGCATCTGGGCCTTAAGCGGTGGAACACGCAAATGAGCGTGTCTGCGGGGACAATTACTGCAGCCTCTCCTACTCGCTGTCACTGAACTCTCTCATTAAATGGATTTACCCGCGGTTGATAACTCTCTCATTCAACGACATTACACGCGCCTGCTAACATCAACCAGGGCTGTAGCCGGGCTCAGGCGACGGATCACTACACCAATTACCCGCGCCTGCTAACATCAACGAGGGCTGCAGCTGGCCCTTCTCCGTCCCTATTCTAATGAAACAAAAATTGTTGTCTACCGCGAGATTTTAAAGTAAATTGCCCTTGCCAAATACACACATTACATTTCATACCCGGACAACGTCGGGACGGGCTGCTAGTACTATATAAATTGCCAGCTTCCTACACACTCATCCAGTACACAGGCTAGAATTCGATCTGTTTGGAATCACCGTTGCAGTTTCCGCTGTCACAAAAGTCGCACTACATGCATGTAAAAAGACCATGAAATGGATATGCTGAGACTGTAGGACCACACAGGAAACCCCCACTGGAAGTGGGCCTGGTTAGCTCAAAGGGCTTCATGGCCAGGGAATAAATCAGGATTGCCAAACTAGAAGGCATCTGGGATGGGATCCACATGAAATTATTAAAAGATTTGAAAGCAGAATTCGCTCTACACAAATGTCAGTTTTCTGTTCCAACAGCTGCAACATGCTTTAGAGCCCTACTGGGAAAGATTAGCGGCGCTCCCAGAGTTTAACCCGCTAGTTGTCAAACTGGCTCTGGAACTGCTTGGAAAAAGAGGTATATTCTAGATATGCTACTCTTTAGTAGCTAATGCCCCTGAAATCCCTCTATTCTAGAATGGGAAAGGATCCAGTTATCGTAGATGAGGACTACTGGCGAAAGGTGAAGATGGAGCCCAACCAAATTGACCTTTGAGCCCGCCTTGGCCCCGTAAATTTAACTACCTCCATAAAACATGATCCCCCAGAGAGGTTACAAAGAATGTGCAGACGAAAATGCAAACTGTACCTGTTGCATCGCCAATGGCACCTTCTTACACTGTGTGGGAATGTGCCAAATCCTACAGTATTGGTCACACATGCAACAATTCTTTGTTGCAGTAGTGGGAGGGTCCATCAGTGTCACTGCTAAGATAGCACTCCTGGCCATACTGATGAAATGAGGGGGTGGGGGGTACTGGAAGGCTCCTGCACGCTGACAGGAATAGGCTTTCTCACAGCCAAAATTGACACTGCACAACAGTACAGATGACAGATTACACCCTTGGTGTGGAATGGATGCAAGGTATGTACCACCGCTCTCATCTTGAGGACGAGACACCCAGATCTAAGGAGCGCAGCATAAAAAGGGAAAATTCTAAGGGGCATGGCAACAGGCACAAAGCTTGGAAGTTTTGAGAAGGTCCTGTCACACTTCATTGGGAATGCTTATGCGAACACAATACTATTCTTTGGAGACCTACTCGGATGTACATCTGGCCATTACTGTATTGTATGCCTATTACCAGATACATGTTCGGTATACTTTGAATTTTTAATGTTTCAAGCAGCCACATTATTTAAAGGATTGCCACAGCCAAGCCATACAAAACATGCAGTTTTCTCAGTATTTTCGATTGCTTGCCCCATTTGAAAAAGCAAGGATAGTCAAGCACTCTTCTCTGGTCACTTAAATTCAAATTAAGATTGCCAGTTAGGAAGTGCTTTTGATAGGAAATAAGCAGAGAGCAAATTATACCTCTAAACGTCAAGCAGGGAAATCAAAGATGGCAAGAAGGGCAGGAAAGGTTGCTTGTTTGAAGATTGTTTTGTTATAACAAAAAGCAACAGAACATGTGTGCAGTGACTTTTACCTTACTGCAATGATGTAACCAATTTGTGTTATCCAGAAGCTCAATATGTGGTAAGAATTGATTTCTTCAATTAAGTTTTGCCTAAAGACACATGCTTAAATGACGTGAAAAACATACTGGCACTTCAAAATCCCCAGGCACACAATGACACAATGCAGAAGCACACCTCTTTAATCAAATTTATGAAAGTCTGCACAGAAAAAGTAAACTCACCCCAGAGACTCCGCCGCAATGCTTCATCATCCTCGTCCTCTGCCTCGTCTTCAATGAGATCTGCAGCTTTCCAGGTGTAACCTCTGCCTTCTAATCCAACCTCACCTGTATTGTATGCTAGAAGAGAATTTACGCTTTAGGAGTAAACACTTCCCATATCACTTGAACACTCCTGCATTCAGTATAGCTAGTCCAATTCCAGTAACAACAATTGTGAGGGAAAATGGGGGTGGTGGACACACAAAAGCACTATTATTATAGCTAAGTGGATGTTACTGGGGAGAGTACTGCTGCTAGCCAGGAACTAGAAAGCTGTGCAAGTACTGTGGAAATAAAGTGAAAATCACGGTATAAGAATGAGAAAATGCGATGTCCATCTCACTCAAGACAGAGTCACTCCATAGCACAAATACTCAGGAGTAACTCTGGGAGAAAGTAGACATGGTGCTCCTTTGTCTGATATCAAACTAGAGCACAAAGCTGTTCATTATTCACTATGACCCATTCCTGTGTGCACTGCAATGAACAACAGCTATGTTCAAGTTACCCAAGAGCATGACTTTATATTATCTATAGTGCAGTGCATCCCATTCAAAATATGAATAAGGCAACTGATCCACTATAATTAACGCAATTTTGAACTTAAATGTCAAGTCAAGTCAAGTCAGAGAATTTATATAGCGCACTACATACCCAGAGGGTCTCAAGGCGCTTAGGAAGGGGAGGAGGATTACTTGTCAAATATCCACGTTTTAAGTTGCTTTCTGAATGCTAGGTGGTTCTGGGTAAGGCGAAGGTAAGTGGGGAGTGAGTTCCAAGTTTTAGCAGCCAGGTATGAGAAGGATCTGCCTCCCATAGTGGTCTTGTTGATGCGAGGTACAGTGGCGAGGGCTTGGCTGGAAGAACGTAGTTGGCGGGAGGGGGCGTAGAAGGACAGTCGTGAGTTGAGGCATTCTGGTCCGATGTCGTAGAGTGATTTGTGTGCGTGGGTTAGCAGTCGGAAAGTGATTCTCTTATTGACGGGTAGCCAGTGGAGGTCTTTCAGGTGACCAGAGATGTGTTCGTTGCGCGGGATGTCTAATATGATCCTGGCTGATGCGTTTTGGATTCGTTGGAGTTTCTTCTGGAGTTTAGCGGTAGTACCTGCGTAGAGGGTGTTTCCGTAGTCCAGTCGGCTCGTGACCAGAGCATGGGTGACTGTTTTCCTGGTTTTGGTGGGGATCCAGCGAAATGTTTTTTTGAGCATGCGAAGAATGTTGAAGCAGGATGAGGATACGGCGCTGACTTGTCTGTTCATTGAAAGTGAAGAATCCAGGATAACGCCTAGGTTCCGTGCGTGGTCTGTCGGGATGGGTGCTTTTCCAAGGGCTTCCGGCCACCAAGAGTTGTCCCATGCAGAGGGGGATGTACCTAGGATGAGGACTTCTGTTTTATCTGAGTTCAGTTTCAGACGGCTGTGTTTCATCCATTCAGCAACTTCTTTCATTCCTTCGTGTAGGTTAGTTTTGGCGGTGCTAGGGTCCTTGGTGAGAGAAAGGATTAGTTGAGTGTCATCCGCGTAAGAGATGATGTTGAGGTTGTGTTGGCGGGCGATGGCCGCGAGGGGGCTCATGTATACGTTGAAGAGGGTGGGGCTGAGTGAGGATCCTTGTGGTACGCCACAGATGACTTCAGTGGCCTCGGACTTGAATGGTGGGAGGCGGACTCTCTGGGTTCTTCCGGTGAGGAACGAGGTGATCCATTCAAGTGCTTTTCCTTGTATTCCGATGTTACTGAGGCGTTGTAAAAGGGTGCTGTGGCAGACTGTGTCGAATGCTGCAGAGAGGTCGAGGAGGATGAGGGCGACTGTGTCTCCATTGTCCAGTAGAGTTCGAATGTCGTCTGTTGCTGCGATGAGGGCGGTCTCAGTGCTGTGTTTTGCTCGGAAGCCAGATTGTGAGGAGTCGAGGGATTTGTTGTCTTCGAGGAAAGCGGCGAGCTGGTTGTTGACAGCTTTCTCGATTACTTTGGCCGGGAATGGAAGGAGTGAAATGGGGCGGTAATTTTTGAGTTCGGTGGGGTCCGCTGTGGGTTTTTTCAGAAGGGCGGTGAGTTCAGCGTGTTTCCAGATTTCCGGGAAGGTGGCGGAGTTGAAGGAGCAGTTGATGACGTCTCGGAGGTGCGGTGCTATGACGGAGTCTGCTTTGTTGAAGATGTGGTGAGGACATGGGTCTGTGGGGGATCCTGAGTGGATGGAGTTCATCAGGCGGATGGTGTCCTCAGTGGAGATTGGGTTCCAGTCGTTAAGGGTGTTCAAGGGGGGAGAATGTTCAACATATGGTTGGGTGGGTTGGACTCCGGGTTGGTTGTCGAAGCTGTTGTGGATGTCTGCAAATAAATGTGAATATATCCTTCCAGGGTGCCGCACCCCTCTATTACCAGATGCTGGAGTGATCTTAAACTTTCAACCTATAAAGTCTAGCTCAAGCTCCCCTAAAGCAATTCCCACACTCAGCTGCCAAATTGGATGCATTCATTAACCACATGAAATTCATCTCAAACCCTTTAGTGTTTCCCTTCATCAGATGCACAAGTGCTGCACCACATAAAATCCATTACTACATCTAGAGATTTCCACCCACTAACAAAAACTTTCTATTGCCTCTCTGCACTGATCTGCGTATGCCCACTTATTTGCTGCCTTAGGTGAAACCTAATGGGCCATACCTTTGAACTTTGTCTTCTCCTCCTTGGTATCTGCACTGTCATCACTGAACTCGTCGTCATCCTCTTCTTCTTCTTCTGGGTGGTGTAGTGAAATCACAGTTTCTTCAGGAAGTGTGATGTTTGGTCCCACTACCACCTGACAAGAGTTTCAAACAACAGTTACTCCTGAATGCAAGAATAATATATTGCCTGTATCAGGTAAACCAACAACGAGAATACCTTCCCTTTGTAGCTGGCACTTACAGGGGAGAAGGAAGGATATCAGTAACCGAATTCTGTAACAAGCAGACGACCATATGGAAGGATTAGAACTAGAAAAGGAGTAGCTTTGAAGCTAGGTAATGTTTCCTTCTTCTAATTCAGGTACAGAAGCTGTCTGTATCTAGGCCTTTGCTTTCAAACACAGCCTCTCTCTGAAAGTGTTGGTTTCGACTGTGCAACTGTCAAACAGACCCACTGCTAACAATATACACAGAGCAGACTTTGGGCCTGCCCCCTTCAACCACTGGCTTTCTTCTACCAGACTCTTTCAGCCAATGGCTTGAGACTTTTTCAATCATGTCTTAGCTCAACCAGGCGATGAGTGTATCCCTTCATCTCAGCTTTGAATTAACAAATAACTGCTTGAGGGACTACAACTACAGCGCTCTGTATTCACTCCCACTGGATGCCTAATATGCTAAAAGAGTATGGTTAGGACTCTGAACTAAGAACTATTGACTTTGCGAATGTTTATTTGTAGGTTTTAATTATTTTTATACACATACAGGCGCACAGGTCAATCACAGTTATAGCAGGATCTAGTCAGACTAAGAAGAAAACAGATCAATGTTCCAAAGTCATATCAATTTAATCATTCGCCTCCATTTCTACCATCACTGTGAGAGCAGTTGTGATCTCCAAAGGGAAGGGAATGCTCAATGTGTCAGCAACCAAAGCACAGTAAAATCCTAATGTTGAGAGGGTAAACGTTCAACTATGATCTACAAGTTACACACACCTGTTCAACGCAGATCTTGACTGTCCTCTTCAACAGCAGTGGGGGCTCATGATCGTGGCTAAGGTCCCTATTGCACTCTTTTGGGGGTCCTGCTTTACTTGGGAAGGGTGAAGGTAGTCCCAAAAGCTAGTCTGACAAAAAGGAAAAGCAGCTTTGAGCAGACTTACTTTCACTTTTTCTTGGACACTGCCAGAGTAGGGATGTTCCTATATTCAGGACGCATCAAGTTCCAAAGTTAAATTCCAAGAACCTGGCTCGATCTCCCTCCATGGTACCTACAGTTAAACATTGCTTGCAAAATCAAGTTTGCATTGCTTGATCTCAGGTTTGGCTAGGTATAGAACGTTTAAGATGGTACACAAGAGATTTAATTCCACTTTCAGCGAGTGAAGATCTTGGAGGGCTGGTTTCTTTAAAATGAGGCAGTCTACCATTGGCCCCTAGACTCAGAGTAGACAGGCCATGTTTAGATACTTCTAAACACTTAGCATTTTTCAAGCAATGACAACTGTGTAATTAAGATGTATTCATCCTTTCCCTGTATCTACTGGCGAGCTGTATTAGATTACCCTTTGGCTAATGACACAGGAGTTCGAGGGTATACTTTAAAATGGCAGCAATTGCCAAAATGTCCAGGCTGGGCAACCAGCTCTGGAAAAAACAACAGGCTGGGAAATCAGGTTATTCTATCCAAGTTCTGGTATAGGTGTGTTTACAGTGGTCTGGTCAGGATGTGGATACGGTGGAAAGACGTTGCACAGAAATTTCAGGGGTCAAAATACACCTACATGATGAAAGCTTCACCATTCAAACAAGAAAAACACGGACATCAGCAGCAAGGAACAGACACCAAAAGACTCTGGGGCTCAAGTCATGCAGACATAACCCTTACTATAAGCAACATCTGAGCATCATACAGCAGGTAACTGTGATGCTGATAGTTCTCAGAGACAGAATGACCTGCACGGTGTGTGCTAGACCCACACTGTCTACAAGGCCACCTAAGTCAATATGATAAGGAATGGCACGATCAAAAAGGACAATGCTAAAATACCTTAGCTACAACAAAAGACAGTACCTACAGCCATTAAGAGCTCTGCCCCAGACAATGCCAGCGACCCCCAATCACGTTCACTGCCACTAGCATCCATGGCAATAGTTTGCTCTTCCTGCTTTTTTGGCTAAAGATGTATTGAGCCTGTTCTATCTCCTCTGTGGTTTGCTGGGATCCTGTCAGGCAAGCAAAGAAGAGAGATGCAGAAGAGCAAAATGATGGCGAGGAGCCTAAAGTCTTTAAGGGGATAAAAGGTGACATTGGCGAGGGATGAGGCAAGTATCATCCGCACATACGTCTCTCCATTGTGAACATGAGTAAATTACAGTATTTACCTCAGAGTCTCAAAGCTTTTACTTCTTTACTTTTCCCATTACACAAACCAGGTACAAAAGTTACTACACCCTTAACCAATCCTCACTCAAGCACCTCTGTAACCATCTCCATTAAAGTCATGGGTCTAAATATATTGCTTTGGTAGCCGAAGGAAGGACGTGCATCTCATATTTATAACAATGGTAAATATGTGAGAACTAAAACTAGACCCTTTTCTGTGATCATGTGGTCCTTTTCAATTTGACAACGACTGAGTTTGAATCTATGAATTAGGCTTCAGCGAAGAATTGGTCTTGAAAAACTATTTTTAATTTCAAATACATCTGCTGCAGGGTTAGCAGGATTCAGGCCCTTTCACCTTCAGGAACCCTAAACAATGTATTTTATTCAAAAAGGCTGAGAATGACAAATCATCCTTCATTACTTTGTAAAGTAGTCTCAGAATTTCATACTAATAGAACTGATTTTCATTTTTCTAAGTGGTATATCCTCAGAATAATTGTCATATGCTAGAAATTACCCCCAAAGATGTTGCCAGGTAATCCAAAGAGAGTGAAACAAGCTACTGGGGATTTGATCAAGAATCTATCTAGCGATCTACTCATCCTTTCACAAAGCAGGTTTGTTTGTAATCACATCACAAAGACCACCGTGGGTAAAGCTGTTCTAAAGATTCATTTGGCTAAGACTTTCCTACTTTTCCATTAGGAGATTTTGCCATCCTTTGGCCTGCAAGCTATGGAATTTGGGATAATTCTTGATATTTCTTTTTTATTTTATGCATTTATAAAGCGCCTGAATCACCCCAAATGGGGTATCTCCGCGCTGAGGACAAAAGCGGTACAACATAAGGAGGGTAAATAAAGTTAGAAAAGGTGAGTCTTGAGCTTTTTTCTGAATGCCATATAGTTGGCACTGAGACGAAGATCCATACGTAGTTGATTCCATAGCAAGGGAGCCATGTAAGTAAAAGATTTTCCTCCTAGTCTAGATAGTTTAATACGAGGTACCACCAGTAGGCCTTTTCCCTCGGAACAAAGTGTCCGAGATGGGATGTACTTGGTAAGTTTTTCAGCCAAATAGCTAGGGGCCATCTGATTGAGGCCTTTAAACACAAGGCAGCACACTTTAAAATTAATTCTCTTCCGAATAGGAAGCCAATGTAAGTTGTGTAATAAAGGAAGAGATGGGGGAACGCCTGGGGGCGCTGGTCACCAGACGTGCTGCAGTATTCTGTACCACCTGCAAGCTTTATAAGTCCGAGTCTTTGGCCGAGATCAGCAAAGCATTACCATAATCCAAGCGACTAAGGACTAAAGCATGGATTAATGTCTTCCGAGTACTAATTGGGAGAAAATAAAAGATATTACGAAGCAAACTCAGGGCGTAAAAACAAGATTTTTTAATGGTTCCTATGTGTTGTTCCAGGTTAAGGTCACTATTTATTAGGACCAAGTTTTTTGACAACTGTCTTTGGAGTGGGAGCTATACCCAGTTCTTCCGGCCACCAACTGGGAGACCACACAGTAACAGCATCCTTGAAATTTCATTTTAATGTTAATGACGATCAGAGACGATCCTATGATGCAGATGGAAAGGACGGTGTCTGGCTTTTATTCATTACTCTGCATCACAGGAATCTTCATAAACTACTCTGACTTCACGCCTTCATGGTTTGAATAGCAAAAGAATAAACAGCAGGGATCCCTATTTTTTTCCATCGAAAGAGTACAAAACATAACCGGACATGGAAGATGCTGAGTTTTCTATAGAGCAGGGTACTAGTTTAAAGCTTTCCAGTGCAGCTCCCTACCTGGCTGCATTATTCTTCTGCCTCATACATGCTTTTTCCTTGCATTTAGGAAACACAAAGATTTTTGCTGCAATGTTGTATTAATGATCATTTTGAAGTTTAATTGGGCTTAATTGTGAAAAGAAAAACATGAAAGTCAATCTTTTTGCCTTAGGAAGGATTCAGTTTTCCTGCATTTAAAATGCTGTTTGTTACCATTTATTTTAGATGCTCTTGATGAAGAAAGAAAGCTAGTGCACAGATTCAAATACCTTGTGTTAGGCCGCAAATGCAGCCACATTAGCCATCTTAACCAGGAAGCTTGAAATGTAGCAGGCTTTGTTGCCCCACTGAGTCAACTTTTTGATATTTTTTTGGTAAGAGGCAAAGGAAAGGGCACCAGAGAAGATCTGCAGTGCACTGCAGTGATACGCCCCTATTAAAAGCCTCAAATTGCACAATCTATATATATATAAAAACAAATGTATGTCTGTCTGTCTGTTTGTTTGTCCTTCATGCATTACTACACCATTCATCCGATCGCCATGAAACTTTGAGAAGTTGTTGAGTACACTCCCGCGAAGGGTTCTGGCATAATTTTTTTTTAAATATCGGCCCCCCAGGGCCCTCATAATCTTTTGAATACTGATGTACGCACAAGACGAAAAAACAAAAAATCGTGTATCCACAAGCACTCGAATAAATAAATAGAATTAAAACGACACTTTGAAATGTTTTACATATTAAAAGGAATACGTTTCAATAAAAATGACACAATGTAAATTGAATGTTATCATAACGAGTTTCCTTGAATTTCCTTTCTAAGGAGATCGCCGCGACGGGTAAGCTAGTATTCTATAACTGCGCCCGACACAGTTGACTTTTATATCGTGGTTGCTAACATTTCACAACTCTGTAAATAAAAGTGTCAATTACAAATAACTGTTCCTACCCAACTCAATTTAAAGCGATTAACACACCTAGAAAGAAAGAATTGACTGCCTGGATTACACTGCGTGGGCTGCAGTTTTAAAATGGCTCTTGCAACAAGCACTCCCACTCCTTGAGCTGAGCTATTTGGGAGGTTAATGTTTGCTTATTCTGGCAACCACATGACAAAGAGACCAAGTTGGAAAGAACCACAAAAATTCACAAACAAAGATTCATGATAAACCGCTGAACCTTATTTGTCAAAGATACTTTCCTACCACGAATCTATGAATGTTTGTGCTTCTAGAAAATGGAATTATAAAAATAAGCAGTCTGGCGCGCCTTATAAATAGATACAAATATGGCCCCTTTCCCATGTCTTTTGAAAGGGGCCAAACTACAACCCATTTTAAGAAGTGGAAGACAGTCTGTAAATCCATGTAAACGGTATCCTACTACGCTAAAATACTCACTGATATTCTGCAAACCCATGTGATAGACTTGCCAAAAACCTAAAAAGTATTTTGGCTGGGGATGTCGACTATGCACAATGCAGGCGACCTCGTCCTGTGGAAATTTATATTTTTTTACTCATTATATTTCTTGACTTGCCCCATTAATGGACCAACATGTTAACAGTGGGGACACCTCATTCGATGAATCGCATATCAGAGGCAATGTACTAAGGGACCTGGTCAAAGATATTAAGACATTGTTATGGCCAGTATCTAATACTACAGGAGTAAGGCAAGGTTGTGTTTTGGCCCTCCACTCTTCAACATTTTGATCACTCATTTAGTTGAGGAGCAGGGGCGTTTTTCCCCCAAAGCTGGGAAGTTAAACCAGATTGGCTGTGTTTTCAGCTGATAAAAACTAAAAAACTACTAGGGCCACATTGCAGTTAATGGTTTGTTTGCCCACCATGCAACGTCATACAGGATCCAGACACTTGCAATCAGCTTTGGGCCTGCTCCTATAGAACTGTCTAGCACAAACTGCTCCTCTGACAGGGAACACAAGCAATCCCAGTGTGGTTATGACTTGTTTGTGCTTTATCGAAAGGGTGAAGCTGGAGTCCTTTGGGAGGGTGACCAGGCGCACCAGATTTAGCGGGATACACTCCCAATCTTTCACCATCCTGCCCAGCAAATTTCAGAACAGTTAGTACATGTCCAGGTTTTTGGAGAGGATGTCAAATGCATATGGGGGAACCACATTTCTGGTGTTCTAGTACAGAATTCAGTAGTAGTCCTTAGTAGAATGCAAACTAAATTAACACTAAATATACTGTACCAAAAGTTCAATTTAATTTATTTTGTGCCTCACTGTCTGTTTTTCTATTTTGGTGAGTTCTGTTCATCAGGTCATTCTGTGCCTCCCGGTTGATGCCAAATCCTATTCCTACTTTCATTTGTGGGGTATCCTGGTGTTTTTGGTTTTCAAGATCTAGTCACCCTAACCTATGGCACATGCAGTTCTCAAGCTGTGCCCTACAGATGAGGTCCACATAAGACGAAACCTGTGTGAGATGGTTTATGTTCCCATTTAGAGACGTCCTAGTAGTTCGGAATGGAGGGTCCCTATTGGAGCAAGTCTAAGGCTAGTTTACATAGAAAACCTACAAAAATCTTGAAGCTTTTGAATAGGGGTAATATAGCAACGTTAAGAAAATCAAATGCCTGTCTTTAGATTGGAGTGGACCGAAATGGCACTCTCGGATCTAGCAATTACCAGGTTCATTACTCATTTTTGAAAACACATGATCAGCCAGAAGATTTCCAGGAATGTATAGGACAATTTGCGAAATCCTAATTCGTGCATTATCGTTTTTTGGTAAGTCTGTTTTGCTGTTTGGAATGTGTTGCCTAAGGGATCTTTAAGAGCATGAGAGCTTCCCTAGCTGGCTCCAAGCAACCCATCATCGCACTGCCTTATTAATCTGCCAAAATCTGCCTGCCTCGAGCACATGCCCACTTTTAGGAACTCTACCTGCTTGGTCACCTCCAAGGTAACCCTCCTCCCTTGAACTTCACTACCCTCTCTTGAGGCTGATTTAAAAACAAAAAACGCTCAATAATCTAGAGTATGACCAACACAGTATAAATTGTATCTTTCTAGGATCCACTGACCGTGCTCCGCCTAAGGAACGCATATATTAAATATGATGGTATGTATTTTGCTTGTCTTAAACACTCATCATCCCATGAGATCTGCGCCACTTCCCACATCTCTATCTTCTGCATTACTGGTCTGTGTTATCGTCACAAGCGGCTGCCCTATGAAATGAGAATGTTCTTTTGTGCAGCATGTTTTGAATGCTAAGGCTGCAAAACAAATACATGATGAAATGCTAACAGCCCTTAGCCAAGGCTTGGTAAAGTTCTCAGAAAAATAAAAAACTGCCCAACAAAAAAAACTGAAAGACACAGGATTCCTACGTGTGGTGCCAAGTGTGGGAGAAACCTTGCTCGGAGATCCCTGAAGTGAAAGAATTGGTACAGAAAAAATTTACAACTCTAGGACACCACAAACTGGTTGTGAAGCAAGCTAATATTCAAAAGACTGAAATAGATCAAGATATTTAAAACATGTTAATAGAGATAAAGTGATTTCTTGAAAGTGATAAAAGCATAGTATTCAAAATCAGATAAGGAATCAAATAGCAAAAGGACATCTGAAAGATATTAAATACGCTTCAACAAGTCTGGTATTAAATATAGGTTACTAAATAAAAACATTTTGTATTTATTGAAGGCTATCGCAAAATGGATATAATTGAAGAAACCAGTTCATTAGCATCCTTTTGCTAAAAAGACACACACATAAAAGAGAACTATGAAAAGAACTTACCTTGGAAGTCAAGACACAGTGAGGCATTAATGTAACTCCCTTCTTCACAACAGCACCATCACAGACCAGCGACTGCGTGATGACGACGCCATCTTCCAAGTTGACACCATCCCAGAGATGGGCGCGGTCCAAGATCACTTTATTACCTGCCAGACGAAAGAGTAGGATCATGGATATGAACAGCTTTTGCATAGCCACACTGCTTCCTCCTTCCTTTGTTAGCCATCCTCTAGAAAGCATCTCTCCATAAGATTCTTGCTTTCACCTGGAAAGTTTCTCTATTGTCCGATCAGCTCAGATTTGCCACTGACAAAACTCCTTTGCAATTAACTAAGTCCTCCTTGCTTGGTATTACTCCATTCAAGTTTTACCTTTCTTGGGAGCCATTCCTCTCTCGGGCTCTTGCTCTGCCAAACCCATAAATCGCTCACCTTATCGAAAAGTTCTATTCTCCCTCCCCAAACAATGTTTATCCCCAACTTCTCACACACATCTGAAGCTCACATTTAATGAACTGCGCTCATTCCCTCTATGTTCTCAGTAACCATTAGTTACAAATGCACCACAACCATTCAACCTGCTTGGGGACTGGAATACTGACTGTAATGACCAGCATTGGCAAAGCCAATAGGTTGCACCTCAGGAACCTCTGGTTTTTCTAATGGTTCTAGCTATGCTGCACAGCATCCCTGATGCTGAGCAGCATGGCTAGACTTATTAAAAAACAAAAAAAATTAAATTTGAGCCTTTAACGTGGACACACAATTTTGAAAGGGAAAATGTGCGCACAACTAATGCACACACCAACAAAATGACACAGGCGCTGTTTTTATTTTATTTTTTTAGTTACCGATCCGAGTTGGTGGGTAACTAAAAAGAAACTGTGCAAAAGCGTTTTCTTCTTAAGTGGGTGAGGGAGCTAAAGCAACAGGGCAGAAGCAACCCGGGATGCATAAGCAACACAGAGGAGGCAGGAGTACAAGGAAGCAAAAAGGGATGTAGAAGCAACATGAGCTAGGGCAAGAGGGACACAGACGGAGCAAAGGGGCAGAAGCAACACAGGGGTTGGGAGAAAGCAACACGGAGGGTGCTGGTGGAAGAAGCAACAATTGGGAGGGGGAGAGAGAGA